>NC_047520.1:2016240-2378926 GCF_902827115.2 Pseudochaenichthys georgianus
ACTTCTTACATGTTGAACACAAATACCTGTACTTTCGAATTCTTACATGTTGAACACAAATACCTGTACTTTCTACTTCTCACATGTTGAACCCAAATACCTGTACTTTCTACTTCTCACATGTTGAACACAAATACCTGTACTTTCTACTTCTTACATGTTGAACACAAATACCTGTACTTTCTACTTCTTACATGTTGAACTCAAATACCTGTACTTTCTACTTCTTACATGTTGAACACAAATACCTGTACTTTCTACTTCTTACATGTTGAACTCAAATACCTGTACCTTCTACTTCTTACATTTTGAACCCAAATACCTGTACTTTCTACTTCTTACATGTTGAACCCAAATACCTGTACCTTCTACTTCTTACATTTTGAACCCAAATACCTGTACTTTCTACTTCTTACATGTTGAACCCAAATACCTGTACTTTCTACTTCTTACATGTTGAACACAAATACCTGTACTTTCTACTTCTTACATGTTGAACTCAAATACCTGTACTTTCTACTTCTTACATGTTGAACACAAATACCTGTACTTTCTACTTCTTACATGTTGAACCGAAATACCTGTACTTTCTACTTCTTACATGTTGAACTCAAATACCTGTACTTTCTACTTCTTACATGTTGAACCGAAATACCTGTACTTTCTACTTCTTACATGTTGAACTCAAATACCTGTACTTTCTACTTCTTACATGTTGAACTCAAATACCTGTACCTTCTACTTCTTACATTTTGAACCCAAATACCTGTACTTTCTACTTCTTACATGTTGAACTCAAATACCTGTACTTTCTACTTCTTACATGTTGAACACAAATACTTGTACTTTCTACTTCTTACATGTTGAACACAAATACCTGTACTTTCTACTTCTTACATGTTGAACACAAATACCTGTACTTTCTACTTCTTACATGTTGAACACAAATACCTGTACTTTCTACTTCTTACATGTTGAACACAAATACCTGTACTTTCTACTTCTTACATGTTGAACACAAATACCTGTACTTTCTACTTCTTACATGTTGAACACAAATACCTGTACTTTCTACTTCTTACATGTTGAACTCAAATACCTGTACTTTCTACTTCTTACATGTTGAACTCAAATACCTGTACTTTCTACTTCTTACATGTTGAACACAAATACCTGTACTTTCTACTTCTTACATGTTGAACCCAAATACCTGTACTTTCTACTTCCTACATGTTGAACCCAAATACCTGTACTTTCTACTTCTCTCATGTTGAACCCAAATACCTGTACTTTCTACTTCTCACATGTTGAACTCAAATACCTGTACTTTCTACTTCTCTCATTTCCCAAACAGCTGGTTCCTTTAGTCTGAATGTGTGTTTGGGGCGTGATCATTATTCTTTAGAGTCATTGCGTGCCTATTGGTTGGAACACGATCCGTGTATCCATCACTTCCTGGTCTTCTCTAAAGAAGAGGGACCAATGGAAACGTTGTCATGTTGCCGTTGTTCAGCATGGAAACATTCATTAGCTAACAATGACATTATTGTTCTATTGATATAAAGGGAGGTCAGGTACTCTTTAAAGCAGCTGCTAGCTATGGGTACTTTTTACTGAAGTACATTTCAAAGCCTCTTTACTTTCACTTGAGTAAAGAAGTTTAGTCAGTACTTCTACTTTCACCAGAGTATTTTTAAACACGAGTATCTGTACTTCTACTTGAGTAAAGGATGTGTGTACTTTGCCCTCTCTGCTCATCCTCCACCTTTATGACCTCACTGACCTTGACACAGTGCAGGTGGTCTTCTGATTGGACGAGCTCTTTGAGGTCGCTCTCTCTCCTCCGCAGCTCCTCCACCTCCAGCTCTATCTGTCGAATCACGGCGTCGGCTTGATGCGTCGCCGCCCTCCGGCTCATCTCCATCACCTCCAGCAGCTCCGCCTGCGAGCGCTTGACGGCCAAAACCAGGTCTGAGAGCAGGGAGACGCTGCGGGACGTCTCTCGCTCTACTACCAGCTGAGGAGGGATGTTAAAGAGTGTTAGGATACCTTTAATACAGCCTCCAGGTCAGGGTTTACTCTAAGGATTCAAGGCTTTCATTGTCATTTGTACATAGCTAGATAGCTAGTGTAGATATGTTAAATGGTACTGATGGAACCAAATGTGCCCAAAGCTTAGTCCGCTTGGACTTTTTTTTGCTAAATCTGTCTAAAAAGGTCAATTCTCACTTATTTTGCCTCAATCTTGATACAGGGTACTTATTATATGTTATACTTTGGATTCCTAAAGCTTTTAGGCTACTAACCCATCATTCAAGGGTGGTTTTCACTATAAGTACTGGGTTTTATTTGGGCGGAGACAAGAATTTACACTTTTTGACTATGTTCCATCTGGATTTACTCTGACACTGAAACATCTTCACTGATTCTGACACGTCTACATCCAACTCACAGATGTGACCTTGCTTTGATAACAATTAATTATTCATATAACCCTTTTAGAAGTTAAGTTATAGTCCTTTGTTTTGGGCATGTCATTCTCGAGCCTGAAACCTGAAAAACAGGCTTGGGGCTTAAGAGGTTAATACAAATCGTAGGTCACAGGCTCCTCCAACAGTGCAACACAATAAACAGAATTGAGGTAAAACCATATATTTTTTTAAAACAGTAGCGACAGTGTGTTTCTGATTAAAGGCTGATAATGGGATGACAGGAGGATTTTCCGGTTCTGAGTGTGTGTGTGTGTGTGTGTGTGTGTGTGTGTGTGTGTTTTTTACCTGCAGTTCACTCGCTGACTTTCTGATCTCCTCGATCTTTCCGATTCTCTGTCTAATCATCTCCTGGATCTCCTGCTGCGACACAACCAGCCTGTCCTGCACACACACACACACACACACACACACACACACGCACGCACGCACGCACGCACGCACGCACGCACGCACGCACGCACGCACGCACGCACGCACACACACACACACACACACACACACACACACACACACACACACACACACACACACACACACACACACACACACACACACACACACGTCAGTGCTTATATATAAAAACAAAGACGCTAAAGAAGGACCCTCCCTGAAGTCTGAGAGTTCGCTCTGTTTTCCCCACCTTGGTTTCCATCCACTCGGCCTCCAGAGTCACCGTGTCGTGACCATGATGCTCCTCGGTCTCACACTCCGGACAGATACACACTTTATCAGTCCGGCAGTAAATCTGAAATCAGTGAGAAAGTGTTAAACCTTTCATTTCATTTTGATCAGAATCAGAAACAGGTTTATCACCAGCTAGGTTGACACGTACGAGGAATTTGACTTGATGTCGTGGTGCGTATAACAAAAATAAATACTTAGTTCCCACTTAACAGTTAACGGAAATAAACAAAACATCACATGAACACGGATCTCTAAAATGCTAATACAGGCTGGGATATCTCTGCAGCATATACCGTATTTAGATTTTGATAATATTTGTTAAATTGTGCACTATTAGCTCCATTGGCATCAAAATGACTGGTGCATCTGAGATTAGAGAGGGTGCAGGGGTAAAGTGCTATTTTTACAAGTGGGGAGTGGACCTAACACCCTCAAGGGGGGGTCCTCACCTCCTCTAGGGGGGGTCCTCACCTCCTCTAGGGGGGTCCGGGGCATGCTCCCCCGGGAAGATTTAAATATTGAAGTTAAAAGCATCAATCTGGTGCACTTTGAGAGCAACATGGAGAGATCTATGGATACATCTCTACACCCAGATGAAACAGAACTGTAAACAGATTTACTTTTTCTTTATGGATATTTTACAAATCACTCCCCTTTTCTTGTTTTACTGTCATATAGTATTTCATTTTTAGTGAGTGAGTTACTCAGATCAGTACCAGGAGACAGCGGTTGGTACCCTGGTACAGTTGTGGTGAAGGCATCTGACGAACATGAACCGAAATGTCTACATGCAGGAGATGGCATCTTTTTTACATGAATATTCCAGCCAATCTCTGTTTTGAAACCATGAGCTGCAAAATGAACGCCTCACCCCGCTGTACAGGCGAGTTGGGTACTTTTTTAAATATACCTGTGCAGGCTCTGTTTTGCCGAGGTCCTCTGGCACTTGCAGGCCGCCGAGGGGTGGCGGTGTTTGGGGCAACGAAGACGGCTGCGGCTGCTCCGCCTCCGTGGGCGAGGCGGGGGGAAAAGCCGGCGAGGCGGGCAAAGCCGGCGAGTCGGGCGTTATTGTCCACGACAGTGGCCGCGGGTAACGTAATGTCCCCATGATCTGAACTGTTATTACCTGCAGTAGATGCAGTGTTACTGCTGGCGATAAGGGCTGGTTGTTTTAACCATTTTCTGATGTCCATCATTGACTATATTATTATTACTTCAATTATTATTATTATTGTTATTATATATGTAATATTTTTCACTTTAGATATATATATTTTTTTCACTTTTAATTTTTTTTTTTTTTATTTCATTTTAAAACGTTTTAATTTTTCAAACGACTCAACTGAGGGTGCAATGCACCCTTATGCACCCCCGTAGAACCGGGCCTGATTGGCATTGCCTTTTAGGATACAACCCCCAAATCAGATGGAAATCTACACAATCTGGGGTATAAATGAATACATACAGTTGAACCTTTAAGAAAAACCCAGAAAGGTGGGTTGATATATGACATTTTAGTACCTCCTAGAGAAATGGTATAATTACCACAGGGATCAATAAAGTACTTCTTATCTTATCTTAACATTCACACTGATATGATGATAGACATTCATCTGCTGCACTAAAGAAATCCCAGACTACAACCTTGAAATATTGTCAAAAATATACCTAAAAAGGATTCAAATAATTAAAGGAAAATCTGACAATCCTCACATTTGAGAAGTTTAAACCATAAAATGTCAAATTATCATAAAAGGAAGTTGCTCTTATAGACGAACGATTACATTGTTATCTGAGGTTAAAGTACCATGGTTCCTCGGTGGTGGATCTCACAGACGGGGAGTGTCGGGCCGTTCGCCGCCCCGCTCATAGTGAACCTTCTCCGGCTGTTGGAGCGAGGGTAAGATGGCGGAGGAAGATGGGGGGCGGAGGGGATCGTAATGGCAGCGATGGGACTGTGGCTCGGGACTGAAGAAGCCAGAAAGGGGGTGACTGATGATGATGATGGGATGGACACAGCTTAAAGGAAGAAGATGCAGGTATTATGAGAAAGATTGAGGAAGGTGAAGTGTGCTTGACAGCTCTCAGAAAATCTGGTTCCAGACTAATTTGTGAAATGCAGATATAAGAATTTGTGTTAGCCAAAAACTCTCTGATCTTGGTGACATCCCAAGGCCTGATAACACCAAAATAAATGTATTATTTGTGTCTCTTCCTGAGGTTAAACATACAATATGCATATTTGGATAAAACCCAGAAAAAACTCAGTTGGTGATTTAAGAAATTGGAGAAATTAACCTTTGATAAAATATGGTGGAAATGTGTGCATTTTTAAAAAAGATGAATTAATTAATTAATATGAAAGACTTGACCGGATAATGTATATCTTCTTGTTTACCAGATTTATAACCCACTGTTAGTTCCATTGACAATTTCACATGTCTATTTAAAAATAAATGTATGTATTTAGTTACACATTTGTGCGAATTATCCTTAAAAAATGAGTTATATTTGTATATTTCTGGTAAGGACATTTATGTATATACTTAAGTTGATGATAATAAAGACTGCCTTATTTTGATAATGTATGTGTATTTCTTTCCTTGGGGGGGGGGGGGGGGGGGATTTACCCTTCTTATTTGTATGTCTTTTAGTGGAAATAAAAAAAAGACAGTACAAATATTTGCAAAAAAAAAATTCAGTCAGTCATTTCGCCCAAATTCAGGAACTGAAGGTAGCATTTTTTTGCCTGATTAAATGAATATTCAAGAGCTTTATTGAGCATTATTGTAGAATTCTTAAAGAGACATTCGACTAAACAGTATATAATAAGGATAACATTAATATCTGTTGTCCTGCGGCCATGACAGAAACACCGACGGAGGTCAGACTAACGTTTGAAACCCTCGTCTTACCTGGAGTCTCACTGGGAAGAGTCTTTGGAGGTTTTGGTGAAACTCGAGGCAGCCTTTTCCTTAATTCCTCATATAAATTGTCCGGTATTCCTCCTCCTCTTCCTCTTCCTCCTCCTCCTCTTCTTCCTCCCTTCTCCTTCCCCACTCCTCCTTCTCCAGTCATTGATCTGAACTGATCGGTGATCTCTCTCAGCGTCCGGTTGATCTGCAGATCTGGACGCTTAATGAAGGTTTTCTTACACAGAGGACACACGCACATCTGGGAGAGGAAGGAAGGAAGGAAGGAAGGAAGGAAGGAAGGAAGGAAGGAAGGAAGGAAGGAAGGAAGGAAGGAAGGAAGGGAGGAAGGGAGGATGCATTAAAAGGGGAGGAAAAAGGGAAACCAAAGAGGAAAATACATTCAGGAAACCGTCCGTAAAGATGAATGGATGTTGACGTACACAATCTGTCTATAGGGCTAGTTTGTTCTACTCGTGTATTTGTGTTTAGCTGAGGTAACGATTTATTTTACTTGTATTTTATTCTTCACATTTTCTTGTATTTGTACACACATAAAACTACATAAACTCCAGATTATTATAGATAACATAATGTGTCAGGAGGTCAAAGAAGCTACAGGATTATCCAAATGGAGAACAACTTGAGCATCTTTGGGTTCAAGAAAAGCGCTATAGAAATAAAATATATTATTAACTATCAAAAACTAAAAAGGGGGAAGATAAGAACGGTAATAATCGACGTCAACAATCAACCCAATTAAAGAAACACAACAAAAAGCCTGTGAGCGGGAAATCTATTAGCATCAATAGAGAAATATCCAGTAAAACATAAAAGAAACGCATGAAAAATGTCTGTTTCTATAAAATATGTTAGTCGAAACTCAAATTCAAATAGTTTTGAAGGTATTTCAAGCATCCCCTAAGTCGACTATTCCTACTATACGGATAAGAAAAAGACTGGATTTGATGATTACTTTAAGAAAGATAAGTCAGGAAGATCTAATAAAGGGACCTTCATACAGAAAACATCTAATAAATATATAAAATAATAACCATAAATAAGGTTTATTTTCAAACTTATACAGTAGGATTCTTCCGAAGGTATTTCAAGGAGCCTCTACAACTATTCTTACTATTACCGATAAAAAATACTGTATTTGATAAAACAAGACAGGAAGATGACAATTGGACCTAAATCTAATAAAGACAAAGAAATACATGAAATATTAGTCATAAATAGTATTTTTTCAAACGTATAGGGTTGTTCTGAAGGTATTTCAAGGATCCTCTTTAACTATTCTTACTATTACATATAAAAAAGGACTGTATTTAATGATGAGAAAAGCAAGACAGGAAGATAATAAAGGGACCTTCATACAGAAAAAATCTAATAATTACAAGAGAAAATGACTGTTTTATAAAATACGTTTTTCCTCAAACTTATAGTGATTGATATGAAGGTATTTCAAGATTCCTCCACAACTACTCCGTCACACCCAGCACACCTTTACAATAAAAAACCTCCCCTACCATCGCCCCGTCCCAGTATCTGTTGATGCAGGCCAGACAGAAGCTGTGTCCGCACGGCGTGGACGAAGGATTGTTGAAAACATCGAGGCAGATCGAGCACAGAAACTGCTCATCGGAGAGAAAACGTCCACACAAAGACATCCTGTGGGCAGCCAGAGAAACATGTACACTAATCAAGTTACTATTACTTTCAATGATGCGGTCACTACAAAAACCCAACATCTTGCCATGTGTCTAGTTAGTAGTAATATGTCTTCACACCTGCTATAAGACATAATAACTTCAGGAGAAACAAGGCAGTGAGATAGCGGGTCTTGTCAACCAATCTCATTTTGAGTCGTATCTCATTTTGAACTAACATCAGAAAACAGAACACTTTTGAGCATTTGCGGCTTATTTTTGTAACACATTTCCTGATTCTGGTAAAATAGACACCTTGTTTTCATTCGTGTTTAACTTGTTTTTGGAGCAGCATTTGTTCCAGTGGTGGGAGAGTGAGGAACTTCCGGTCATAGCTTTAACAACGTAAAATAATCAATCAGTCAATACTGAGATAATTCATATGAGTGTGGATGGATATGGACTGTTGGTATGATAAACAATACATTATTCAATCAATTATTCGCGGCAGATCAGACTGGTTTCTGCACTTATCTCTAAGAGTAGTGTATAAGTAACTTGTTCTCGATAATTATGAACATTAAATAAGAGAGGGAAAGTGTAAACCTTGCCTGTTGCCGAGTAGAAAAGATCCAGAAAGCTCCAGAGATAGAAATTGTTCTTATTATTATTATTATTATTTTCCTCCCGTATGTTGTTCCTCGTTCTTGTTTCTTGATCACCGTCACACGGACTTGTGAAATGTGTTTGCTTTCTCATGCTACCACACACAAAGGTGTGTGTGTGTGTGTGTGTGTGTGTGTGTGTGTGTGTGTGTGTGTGTGTTTTCCTCTCAGTCCCCGCCCTCTCACCTGTGTGCCTGTTGGCAGGTAAAAGTGGCAGGACTGGTTGTAAGGTAGCAGAATGATGAATGACATTTCACAACATTTCATTGATCGAACACTTTTATCCAAAACCACTCGCACACAGAAACAGATGGGCTGCGAGGACGTTCTCGTTATGTTTCCTCGCCTCAGGCCGTGTCAAATAGAGTTTCTTGAGAAAACACAATCAACTCTCTTCAGAAATGAGAAGAATTACACCTGAGGGGAACTGTGAGATAGAACATATACATTGGTTGATAAGTTGACATAGGCCTACATGTGGTATTTTGCAATTTCTTTCTTATTTGGTTAACCCCAAAACACTGAAGGAAAGCTTTTCCAAAGAATTTACTTGTATTTTTTGTGATGTATAAAATGTACTTTATTGCAAGTTCTTCGTTTAGCATCTTTCAGCACGTCTTTTGGTTTAATACCGCTCTTATCTGTGTATTTTTTAAATCCAGGTGGCTCTTTTGAAGTGTAGAAATAATCAACTTTCTTTAGCATCTAATTGAATTACACCTTGAGGGAAATGTGAGATTTTTCTAATACAGTTAACATCCGATTAACACTGCGAAACGGTCAACAAAATTGCTTAAAAGTTTAATATAAATACTTTTTCTTACTATATGATATATCGCACATTTTTTAATGACAAAACAGTGAAATAAAGCTTTTCTTACATTGAAATGTGTACAGGAGAGTTCCTTTAAGCACTACAGAGGCTTTTAGTGTCTTTCAGCTCTTTGTTTTGGTTTGTTTTTGACACTCTTATCAGTGTCGTTTATAGATCACAAAACACTGTATTAAGGCCCCGTCCACACGGAGACGAAAACGCTGGAGACCTGTCGTACAGCGTTTCTCAAAGTGTGGGGCGCGCCCCACTGGTGGGGCGCAGAGATGTGATAGGTGGGTCGCGAATGGACGCGATGAACGGGAGATTATTTTTTTTTATTTAAAAAAAAAAGGTTTTGGACCTCAGGCCGGAATCGAACCTGGGTCCTCGCGGGCGGTAGTGGATTATTACAGCCGGAGACTTGCAACGGCAGTGGACTTTCACAGCACCGCTGCACCGGACCTCCCGGAGCCGCCAGAGCGTCGTAACGGCGGGTGTTTGCGGCGGCGGATGCGGTACCGGCGCAGCGGCGTTGTGAAAGTCCACGGCCCACCTATACCAGAGCCGGCGGCCCACCAACGGCAGCGGCCCAACGGGAAAAGTCCCGAATCTCCTGATGGCCAATCCGAGCCTGCTCACACACACACAACTGAAACCAACTGAAGTCATTTGCAGACATATGTAAAAATCTCTCATACACACATGTGAAACGCTCTCACACAACAGCGTTGCAGTCAGGAAGAAAAGCAATGTGGAGCGGCACCTCACCACTTCATAAGGAGTTTAACCGTGACACTTTTCGAAATCCCGTTTGTGTCCCCCCGCTTTACAAATAGGCCTATGTTTATTATTATCTTTTAAATCATCGCCACGGAGGAGCACACAGCCTCTGTGAGCGAGCGAGACACAGAGACAGAGACAGAGAGAGAGAGAGCTAGAGAGAGCACACCTTTATCTATTTAATATCGCCTAGTTGTACAAAATAAAGTAAGAAATCATTCCAATGTGTACTATAGGACAATAAACAGTTTAAAAGGAGAGTGATTAGTAAAATATGCATAAATAAAAAGAAAGAATGCTAACTAGGTAACATAAGATAAGAATACACAAGTGCATGATTTGTTGTTGGTTGTGATCATATTCTAAAGATGTTTGGATTATTGAAAAGTATACAGCTCCCTTTCATAGAGAGTTGAGAGATGTATCCATAATTTCATTTTGTGCTCAAAGTGCACCAGATTGATGCTTTTAACTTCAACTTTTAAAAAAATCCTACATTTTCTTTTCACTGAAAACGGGTCCCACAGACCCAAACAGCACACAAAGGTTAAAGGTAAGCATATAATGTTAAAATGCGCTAAATATATACACTGCAAAAAAACTGAAAAAGAGGAGTAAAAGTAGCTCACGACTTGTTGGGGACCCCTGTTATTGAACGATACATTTGACCATTTTAAGCTTGGCCTACCATTTTATTGGAGCGGCGAGGAACAGGTGGGGCTTGAAAAGCGGGGAATGACAGAAAAAGTTTGAGAACCACTGCTGTAGTACATATGCCGGGCCTGTAAGTGGCGCTGTACTTCTGCCACAAAATACACCAAAAGCAGCGAATAAGACCGATGACTATTATTATTATATTATATTATTATTGTTTCTGGTGGTTGTGGTAGAGGAGCTGTAGATTTTGCACTGAACTCTGTAGCCAGTTGCCAGTAGCGTCTGGAGCACGAAAGCAACCCTGTGATCTGCCATTGTTGTCGTTGTTGGCGAAACGCATCAGCAATGACGTCGGTGGCGCGGCGGTGAGCAGCAGAGGTGGTGGGAGGCGGGGCTGGCGTCATCGATTTCAGGAAAAGTTCGTATAGGGCGTAGACACGGGGCTGCAAGCATTTCGTCCTCAGACCTACCGAAACCGCTTCGGCCTCGTGTGGACGAACCGTCTATACGAGAGAGAACGTTAGCGGATTCAACTGATATCGTCTCTGTGTAGACGGGGCCTAAAGCTCTCCTAATCAATACTTTACAAACAATGTATGGGAGAATCACAGACTGTCAAAGTGATAGCTTAAAGGCTTCATATGATGAAGAAAATGGTCTTAATTTCACCTTGTTTTAAATTACAAAACACAGAAATAAAGCTTTTCAAATCAATATTTTTCATTAATAATGAATAGGAGACTTATCGTTTACTTGTGCAGTTCCTTTTAGCACGACAGAGGTTTCTAGTGTGTTTAAGTTTTGGTTTACTGTTACCACTCTTATCATTGTCTTTTTTTTAATCCAGGTGGCTCTTACACGTTTTAAAGTGTAAAAACAATCAACTTTCTTTAGCATCAAGAAACATGTAATCCAACGGGGAACTTTGAGATTGTTAACATCAAAATAATTGCTTAATGAGTTGATTTTATGAATAAATAATATATTTATTTCGTGGTTTTAATCACAAAACACTGTCTAATCACTATTTTATATTAACAGTGTATACGAGAAATATCACCTAACCCTGCAGCTACTTTGAGCTAGCTTTTATTTTATTTTTCGCTTTGTTTTGGTTCACTTTCACAACTCTAATCAGTGATCATTTTAAATCCAGGTGGCTCTTAGACAGTTTTTAGCATATGTAAAACAGATTTCTCCTATTCTACTATTATTCGTTTTGTTGCTCGACTAATAACCTCCTTGACGAACCAACCTATTGTCCTCAATCAGTTCCTTTTAATACAAATCAATATGTCTTTTTAACATAACAGAAAGGAACAATGTCTTCTCTCTACTCAACCCTGCGATTAATTTCAATCTTCACAATGATTACAAGACTGAGTTCTGGCATCTAAATGATCTGGGACTTTTCTACACGTGTGCGTGTCTTTCAACCAATCAGACATCTCACATTCCTCACAGCAAATGATGCTCTACCTTCAGTTCGAGATAAGCCGATTCTCAGGCCGCGTGTACCCAAACAGGATGCTGGGCTTTGCGACGAAAACATCTCACTCAGTCTCATGCGCTTTTCAGGTGAAAACAATGACACTGCAAAAAGGCATAATCTTCTCTTAATTATGCAAATTACATGTCAACAAATCTAAAAAGAAACTAGCTGTCTTCCTTGATTGATTTACGGATGTGTCATTAACGTGTAATCATGATAGTTCTGACAACTGTAGGGTCATTGCAAAGTATACAGTTGTGTATAAACAACTTTATTCACAGGTTTTTATTGATCAATTAAGTTATTTTTTAAATTAAAAATCTTAATCTGCAAATTAAATCCAGGTGAGATAAACCTGCAATCATTCCCTCTGTAATTGGAGTACTAGCATTAATAGAAGGTAAGTGCCTGATTATTAGAAAACATAGCTTCAGGTACTTTTCCTTTCTCCTTATCTCCTGATAACTAGAGGAAAGGTACAATCGGTGCTTTTCCTCTTGTCGGCCTACATTCCTCACGATGTTGTTTCTCACCACAGCTGACGATGATATCTTTACTATCATTCACACTGAAGAAACACCACCAGAACTTAACCCCTTAATCTCTGTAATATCATCACGATACCATATTATTATTATTATTATTATTATAGGTACCTGAATAACACAAGGGAAGGTACTTGAAGTTCTGTGATATAGTAAATGGCAGCTGTATGGTTTTATCTGCTGCAATACATGTTGTTTTATAGCCTGTTATGGCTTGACTTCACTGCCAAGTTGATCGGGAAGTGATTGAGCAACTGTCTTCGTTCTTTCTTTATACATCCAGCATTTAAGAAGCCACATAACTGGTTAGTTTGAGTCTTGTTTCCATCTAGTAGTCTAATTGTGTGACCTTTAGACTACATGTTTTCATCCGTTACCAGTTGTCATGCTAAGCTATGCTAACCAACGGCTGACAGTATCTTGAACGTTTCTTTTAATACTTTTTGGTGGGGAATCAGAAAGTTGGTGAAGATAAGATGACTTTTTATAACCAGAAAAAGATAGTTTTTGGATAAAAATAGATATGGGGTTATGTGGCAAGAGAAAACAGTGTTTTATGGAAATCCAGGAGTAGGTGGTGATATTGTATTTAAGCTGGAGAAACGTGATGATCTATTGTCTTGATATTCCCAGTATTGAATTGACATATTTAGAGTACAATTTTCACGCTCTTTAAGCTCTGTTTTGGTGTCCATCACTAACCAAAATTCACTGCTTATGTGTACCGCTTCAAAGCCATTTTCAGTGCTTCTGAAACTCTGTCGTGCCGAACAAAATGTGCAACTTTCTGAGTCTACTAGGGCCGCCTGAATGCACCATTAGTATCTACAGCTCCTTCTAAAGGTAGACAGAGTTAATCACAAGAGACATTTGAAGGCTATAAACCACTGAAACAGCCGTCAGCGACAGACACACTAAGACATGTTACTAGGTCACTGTGCCAGGCCAGACTCCTTCAATAGCATAACACCTATTGTAAATACTCACATGCAATTAATCATCCTTTGCAAGCGTCTGGAAGTCAACTCACACAGCGACACATAAATCAAATCCTTAAACATGTCAACATCTAACGTTGAAACGTGAGAATGCATTCAAAGGTACAATAACTAGCAAATAAACAGAAGGGTTATTAAGGTAAACACATGTTTTTACTCTATCGAATATGCATAGGCCTACACATTTTATGAATACATAAAAGTCACTTAAAATCATTTTCCTTCAGTTGTGAGCAAACCTAGTTTTAAAACATTCACGTCTTAAAAGTGAAGCCAATGCGGAAAAACATTAAACCTGCATTATTTCAAATGGCCAGCAGGGGGCTCGACTCCATTGAAGTCTATGAGAAAATGACCCTGCTTCTTTTTTGATTTATTACCTCTTCGAACATTTTTATTGTGAGTTTATGGTGTTAATCTTTAGCTTTAAGTCTAACGACTAACACCAAATAGACGACCAGGGCTACCTATTGATTGACAGCAAGCTACTATGTCGTCCAGCTTGGGTGTTTTTCGTGTTTTCAATTCATGAAAGTTAATAGAAAATGTTGGTATCCGTATGAGTCTTGTTCAGCGTTCGGTTCTACTGTACTGAGTCACTTCTGGTCCAAAAAAAATCAAGGTCGCAACGACCAAATTACAATAATTGAGGCTTCAAAATGGTACTGATGTCATGGTGGCTACATCCACCTATTATAAACAGTCTATGAAGCCAATATGGCTCAAAATGAAATGAAATCTTCTTATATATGGATGCCAAATGTCTTTACATTCCTTCCATTAGGGCCTTTCCTTCCCCTGCATAGTGTTACTGTTGTTGTTGTTGTTGTTGTTGTTGTTGTTGTTGCTGCTGCTGACGCTGCTGGCTCTCTTCATCTGGTACATTACCTTCGCTGCTTCATCAGAGAGAGTCTGGAGGGGAATGAGAGGAGAAATCAGTGAGTAAAAGATCCCGGTTCCTGTCTTTTTTAAAACTTTTGTATGGAACAAAATGTGACATGTTAAACACATGATCTTTAAAAGGAGACGAGGCAGATTTAGTCACTTTTAGACGGAGCCAGGCTAAGTGTTTCCACCTGTTACCAGTCTTTATGCTAAGCTATGCTAACCCAGTGCTCTGAACCAGCCCTTTAATCACTTTTTGGTACAGTTGGTAAAGATGACATTACAACAAGTGTTATTACCAGAAGAAAACGTCTCAATCTGGTTATTTACAGAGTTGGGTGTTACACCCAACTCTATACTGTAATAATATTACTTTGTCGGTAACGGAGTAGTGTAACGCGCTACTTTTATAATCCAGTAATCACACTACAGTTACTAACATTGCCCCGACACGCGTTACTTCGTTACTTTCTAAAATCAGTCATAATCAAACCTCAACAAACACCTGCAAAGAACACATGCTAGGTGAAGCTAACGCACATAGCTGTTGTTTGTTTATATCACACACACACACACACACACACACACACACACACACACACACACACACACACACACACACACACACACACACACACACACACACACCACACACACACACACACACACACACACACACACACACACACACACACACACACACACACACACACACACACGTAGTTCTTCTTCTCTGTTTTCCGGTTGTTGCTTGTTTTGAATGACGAATACACACTACCGCTGCCTGCTGGTAAGGAGAGTTATTGCCACTCACGCATGCGCAGTTCGTACGTGCTCGGCTGAAGTCTGGTTCCAGTGCAACACATGGCCAACGCGCAGGAGAACACGCTGACGCAACAGCGTGAGCAGAGATAGACTGCGCAAAATATACAGATAGCAGGAGACAGAGGACAGCCACGGTCAGATAGCAGGAGACAGAGGACAGCCACGGTCAGATAGCAGGAGACAGAGGACAGCCACGGTCAGATAGCAGGAGACAGAGGACAGCCACGGTCAGATAGCAGGAGACAGAGGACAGCCACGGTCAGATAGCAGGAGACAGAGGACAGCCACGGTCAGATAGCAGGAGACAGAGGACAGCCACGGTCAGATAGCAGGAGACAGAGGACAGCCACGGTCAGATAGCAGGAGACAGAGGACAGCCACGGTCAGATAGCAGGAGACAGAGGACAGCCACGGTCAGATAGCAGGAGACAGAGGACAGCCATGGTCAGATAGCAGGAGACAGAGGACAGCCACGGTCAGATAGCAGGAGACAGAGGACAGCCACGGTCAGATAGCAGGAGACAGAGGACAGCCACGGTCAGATAGCAGGAGACAGAGGACAGCCACGGTCAGATAGCAGGAGACAGAGGACAGCCACGGTCAGATAGCAGGAGACAGAGGACAGCCACGGTCAGATAGCAGGAGACAGAGGACAGCCACGGTCAGATAGCAGGAGACAGAGGACAGCCACGGTCAGATAGGAAAACATTCAGGAGCTATCTGGATCAGTCTTATGCGACAATGGAAACTGAACTAAAGAGAACATTTGAAACTTTAGCAGTCTGCGTGATCTGCCTGCAGGGAGGGGCGGGCCGGCCCTGCGAGTAAAGTAACGAGTAAAGTAACGAGTAAAGTAACGAATTACTTTATGTAGATAGTAACGAAGTAGTGTAATATATTACTTTTTTTTAAAGTAATATGTAATATATTATTTTTTTTTAGTAACGACCCCATCTCTGGTTATTTATACAACACCTTTGTACCTCTCTAAAGCGAGGTCATATTGTATTCAGAGCTGGAGCACACACACATATTTTTACCATGACCCAATGCAAAAAATACTTCCTATATTTAATTGACAATTGTAGATATTGTGCTCGTTAACAGACAAACAGGATTAAAGAAAATACTGAAGTGTAAATAAATAATACATTTATAAACTGGTTTCATAATTCAGGTGAGTGATTACCTGTGATTCAGGGGTGATGTCATCACAGATTGTTGTCATGGTGTCCATCCAGTTGCCATAGATACTCTCTTCTTTTTGGATAGGCCTCTGCTTGCTAACACACACACACACACACACACACACACACACACACACACACACACACACACACACACACACACACACACACACACACACACACACACACACACACACACACACACACACACACACACACACACACACACACACACACACACACACACACACACACACACACACACACACACACACACACACACACACACACACACACACACACACACACACACACACACACACAGCTCTATAAACAAGTTTTTAAGGTGTGTCGGAGTGTGTGTGTGTATTCAGAGTGTGTCACTGAGGCGAAAGGTTAAGAAAACTTACAAAATATCAAACTGTCTGCAACACACCGGGTAGAAAGAGTAAAATATTGCTGATTTGTTAGAGGAATGATAAAACAGTAAAGGAATATTAACTTTTAAATTGTTGCGGGGACACGACTTTTGTCCCTAGATGGTAGTACAACTTGAAAATCCTCCCCACATTTTAATCCGCCCTTCAACTGGATCTCAGGTGTGTTCAGGTGTGTTCAGTCGTACCTGATGAGTCTGAGCAGGTGTTGCTGATCCTTCAGTTGTCTCTGAGCGTCCTGGACACGTCCCTCCATGGTTAATCTGGCGCAGAGCTGAGCGGAGTGAACGCCGAGCACCGCCATGTTGAGACTCCCGGCCCAAATCCCCCTTCAGGAGAAGGACATGTGTGTTGTGAGTATTTCTTTGGTGTATCAATGTTGTATCAATGTTGTATCAATGCTTTTGGGCAATACATCTTTCCACCCCGTCAGTGTTTACCTGGAGGAAGCAACAGGTCTCCGTTCAGTGATCACCCGAGTCACTTTCTCCTGGTCTCTGGTCTTAAAACTCAGCTGGAGTTGGAAAGGAAGTGTGTCCTTCTGAAGGAAAACGGTCACACACACACACACACACACACACACACACACACACACACACACACACACACACACACACACACACACACACACACACACACACACACACACACACACACACACACACACACACACACACACACACACACACACACACACACACACACACACACACACACACACACACACACACACCTTAGGAATATACAAGGCAAGGCATCTGTGTCCACCTGGAAGCAATGAATTATCTTTATCTGACTCTCGGGCACTTGTGACCGACAGTTGACCGGTCATTAAGTTGGTAAGTTCAGCCACAGTTGACCGTTCCCCTTCCTTAAGACAGATAACAGACTTCGGCTTGGTCATAAAACGTCAACAGGCTGAAAGGTCAAATATCTTAGTAAAGCTACAATTATTCCCTTACAATAGTGGATGTTAATACTGATGTTGTGTCTTACCTTCCATGACCTCTGGCTTCACAGCGAACTGGAAGGTGACCTCCAGCCCTTTGGTCACGTTTCCAATCCCTCTCACCAGTGTGTGATTCTGTTCATCCTCAAAGGGAAAATACCTGCAGAGCAAGAAATAGAGTATTATTAAAAATCACCAAAACATACTTCATTTCCCAGGTGAACATTCAAATGAGTCGGAGAGAAATGAAAGTGTGGAATCCCGATTTGAGATCAATAGAGTGAATATAATATGGATTAAAGAAACTGTTTATTTGGCGTTTATGTGCTCATCATTTGTAGAAACTAACTTCCTGTCAGTATATTTCTTGGTGTCACTCACACTCCATCAGGAGCAATAAGGGTCGCCGTGACTCCCGTTGCTAGGATGTTGTCCACGGAAGCCGACTGTATCTCTGTTGCCACGGTGCCGATGCTCACGATGTTCACCTGTGCAGCAGAGGAGAGCAGGTGTTTATAAGTTAATGAACCACTGCATGTTAAGTTTACATTATATAATATTATTTTATTATATATTTGATTGCTTATTTTTACTCGTGTTTTCATATGAATATTTGTTCTATTTTATTTTATCTCGATTGCCTATTTTACTTCAATTCTTTGTGTTTATATCAAAAACTAATATGAGAAGGAAATGTAACAGAAGATAAAACACAAAACGTAAATAAAATAAAATAAAAAAGAATAGGGATGTGCAATAAAAAGAATCAAAAAATATAATAACATACAACAAAATGTAAGAATGTCGAATAAATCATAAGATAATCGGAATGTGACATTGAAATGAATGTAAAACATTGATCGCTGTGATTGATTAGTAATCTCGTAGACAACCTAATTTAAAGTAAACTTGTACGTCTACTTCAGCATTATCTCATCTTCTCATCTTCTCTCCGCGATTCACATTTCAAAAATGTCCCTCAGTGTCTGCACGTGTCTCACCCTTCCTCCAGTTGCGTCTGCAAACCTCCCAACATCTGCCAAACGACAATCAGTCCCTTCGAACGTCATCACGGATATTATGACTCTGCAGGAAGACAAGAAAGACGCTTTGATTTATTAGAATGTAATGTTTTCATATATAGCATGCAGGTGCAAAACAAGCATCCTCACCCGCTCTCCACCGCCTGCTGAGCCAGCTGTTTGTAGAAATAAGGGGTGAGGGAGGAGGGGGAGAGAGAGGGGAGAGAGGGAGGTTTCTCTATCTCTCCCAGCCCAATGTTGGCTCTGCCGTCAGTACACAGAACCACCTGCACAGATCAGGAACTACATTACCCACAAGCCATTTCTGTCTCAGTTACTGATAGTGACACACACGGTTAGAATCGCACATATTTACATTTCTCACTTTCCACTTGTTATAAATACCACATTTTACCAGCAGCAGCAATAACATGAAGGTGTTTTAGTCTCTTGAGTATAATTCCATTTATTAATAGAGCACATTTTATACAACAGATGTGGCGCTTTAAAACAAAGACAAGACATTATAAAAAAGGCAGAAGGACAATAAAATGAACGCAGATAATCAAATATATAATTAAGAGTGAAAAAAACAGAAACCATTACGAATAATAAAAGTGAGAATTGTTTTTTTAAATGATAAGAATGACATTAATGATATGCTAAATAAAACAAACCTATTCTAATTGAATGCATATGTGTTCCCCATGTTAATAGGAAAGGCACTTATTTGTCAATGTTTCTTAATATTTACAGAATTTGTCAGTATCTTTCTGCAAGAAGTTAAATCAACTACAAGTAACATGTTGGTAATTGATTGCTCGTCATTATGGCCCCTCCTCCTTTTCATTTAAGCTCCTATATTAAAACTTTGACCGTCAAAGTTATGGTTTATTCCTCACCTTTGACCCTGGATATCTTGATGCCATGGCAACCGAGGCTAACGCTGCAGGACCGAGACTCGTAGCTCCATGTTCCCTGAGGCTGGAAACAGAGATATTAATAAACGTGAAGGTATTTTTAAAGTATGAAGATAATTTAACGTCTTGTTCACTTACTCTTTGACCCTCTGCATCAGCTGCTGGTACGTCTCAGCGATACAGTGCGGGATGCTGTAAGCCACGCCCTGTTTCCAAATATGGTCGTAGTCCACCAGCGCCCAGTCCCTGAGAGTCAGAGGAGTGCTGGTGCCATCTCCATATATCACCACCTGCGAGGAGAAGGTGTTTTTGAATGGAAGTATTTATAGTTGACCTTCAAAAGATACAACAAACACGGTATTCCTGAAAGGGCAACAGTCGTCCATTGCTCTTGTTCTGGCATGAAGTGTTTCATTTGAGTGAAACCTCACATTATTCTCCTACCTCATCGTTGAATGTGACCAGAGCCACTCTCCTGCGGGGAGACTCCTGCAGGAGGGAGGACAGCGCCCCCTGTAGGGCATCCTGCATACCCTGTGGGGAAATAACCAAGAGCAATGTTTCTTTAGACATATTATTATCATATTTCGGGTTCATATCAGTATGTAGTGTCTCTACTTTAAAGAGTCCTCTCCTGCTGATGTTCAGGTGTATATCAGTGTGTAGTGTCTCTACTTTAAAGAGTCCTCTCCTGCTGATGTTCAGGTGTATATCAGTATGTATTGTCTCTACTTTAAAGAGTCCTCTCCTGCTGATGTTCAGGTGTATATCAGTATGTAGTGTCTCTACTTTAAAGAGTCCTCTCCTGCTGATGTTCAGGTGTATATCAGTATGTAGTGTCTCTACTTTAAAGAGTCCTCTCCTGCTGATGTTCAGGTGTATATCAGCATGTAGTGTCTCTACTTTAAAGAGTCCTCTCCTGCTGATGTTCAGGTGTATATCAATATGTAGTGTCTCTACTTTAAAGAGTCCTCTCCTGCTGATGTTCAGGTCTATATGAGTATGTAGTGTCTCTACTTTAAAGAGTCCTCTCCTGCTGATGTTCAGGTGTATATCAGTATGTAGTGTCTCTACTTTAAAGAGTCCTCTCCTGCTGATGTTCAGGTCTATATCAGTATGTAGTGTCTCTACTTTAAAGAGTCCTCTTCTGCTGATGTTCAGGTGTATATCAGCATGTAGTGTCTCTACTTTAAAGAGTCCTCTCCTGCTGATGTTCAGGTGTATATCAGTATGTAGTGTCTCTACTTTAAAGAGTCCTCTCCTGCTGATGTTCAGGTGTATATCAGTATGTAGTGTCTCTACTTTAAAGAGTCCTCTCCTGCTGATGTTCAGGTGTATATCAGCATGTAGTGTATCTACTTTAAAGAGTCCTCTCCTGCTGATGTTCAGGTGTATATCAGTATGTAGTGTCTCTACTGTCTCCATGCTTTAATGTTCAAAAAACTCTTTATTTTTCTCATACTGCAGCACCTCTTTTCACCCTCTGTCTGAAACCAGAGCCCAGTCTGCTCTGATTGGTTGGATGGCCGGCTCTGTTGTGATTGGTCAACTGCTTAGAGATTTCCCGCCCCTTAGCCTACCACGTACAATGTGTTGGAGCGCTAGCCAATAGGAGCACGAGTGTTACAAACTGATGTGTCTCACCTCCAGTCTGGATATGTATGTCGGAGAGCCACGGCTGGAGGGGACCGAAAGGAGAGCAAACACAGGAGAAGGAGGGGGACGACGGACGGACACACACACACACACACACACACACACACACACACACACACACACACACACACACACACACACACACACCACACACACACACACACACACACACACACACACACACACACACACACACACACACACACACACACACACACACACACACACACACACACACACACACAACACACACACACACACACACACAACACACACACACACACACACACACACACACACACACACACACACACACACACACCACACACACACACACACACACACACACACACACACACACACACACACACACACACCTCAGCAGTAACGCTCATGCTGCCGGAGACGTCCACACAGAACACCACCAGTGACTCCTCCAGGTTCTGGTAGTCGTCCTCGCTGTGGTTCTGCAGGTAGATGTCGTCCACACACACTCTGTGACTCACACACACTCTGTCACCCACACGCACTCTGTCGCGCACTGCACTCTCACTTCCGCAGAACTCACACACCCACACCTGAACCGGAGCAAGAGAGGAGGAGGAGGTGTTTATCAGTTCAGTCATTTCTTTCCACTTATTTGTTTCAACCACTTTATTATCAAGAAGATCTAAAGTCCCGGCTCTTCCTGCAGAGCGACAGACAACATACACAAGATATTAAAGAAAGAAAAGACCTAAAATAGTGCAAATACTGTCAATCTGTTGTTGCATTGAGACATGCATCTTAACTAAAGACAGAGACACACAACAGACGTTTTCCACTCACATGTTTCTGCAGAGAACTCAGGCAGGAAAAGGCAGCACTACATTTCCCACAATGCACTGGGCTCTGAAACCTCTCCAGGCCTGAAGCTGGGGAGAACAAGTAAAAAAAGAATAGAAGGGATTTCAGTTGTATTATTTTGTTTTTGTGTTTTTGTAGTTGTTCTTGTAAGTCATTTAAATATGTTTAATGTGATAATTAAATTAAATTATTTATTTTATTTTCATTTTATTGTGTTGATTTATTTTGGATGTAAGGCACCATACAATAAAAAACATGAGTCTGAATTTCAAACGGTGATTGTATTCATTGATCTTAATGTATATCTCGAGAGAAAAACATGTGATGTTTTTTTGTTTTACTGTTTTATTAAAGTCGATAAATACAAAGTTTAAGAAAAAGCGTTTTAACAGGTGTATGTGTGTGAGTTGAGTGTGAGTGTGTGTGTGTGGTGTGTGTGTGTGTGTGTGTGTGTGTTTCTGAGTTCATCTGTGCTGCATGTTTGTGTATGTGTGTGAGTTGAGTGTGTGTGTGTGTATGTGTGTGTATGTGTATGTGTGTGTGTGTGTGTGTGTGTGTGTGTGTGTGTGGTGTGTGTGAGTTGAGTGTGATTGTGTGTATGTGTGTGTATGTGTGTGTGTGTGTGTGTGTGAGTTGAGTGTGAGTGTGTGTGTGTGTGTGTGTGTGTGTGTGTGTGTGTGTGTGTGAGTTGAGTGTGAGTGTGAGTGTGTGTATGTGTGTGTGTGTGTGTGTGTGCGTGTGTGTGTGTTTCTGAGTTCAGCCGTATGTGTGTGTGTGTGTGTGTGTGTGCGTGTGTGTGTGTGTGTGTGTGTGAATCAGAATCAGAAATGGGTTTATTACCAGGTAGGTTGACACGTACGAGGAATTTAACTTGGTGTTGTGGTGTGTGTGTGTAGACTAGCATTACTATACTTGTGGGGACCTACATCTGTTTACATAGTCAAGTGTGGGGACTCGCCTCCCTTATGGGGACAAAATGGAGGTCCCCATAAGGGGATCATTAATTTTAGGGTGAAGACTTGGTTAGGGTTAGGCATATGTTGGTTATGGTTAAGGTTAGGATAAGTCTCATGAAATGCATGTAAGTCAATGTAATGTCCCCTGAAGTGATGTATACATGGTATGTGTGTGTGTGTGTGTGTGTGTGTGTGTGTGTGTGTGTGTGTGTGAGACCTCGGCTGACGTCCACCAGTGTCCCCACACTAAGCGACACCACGTTGACGTTGGCTCTCAGCCGGCTCTCAGCTGGTGAAACACGACACAGGAATGAAGAAGACAAAGAAAGCAAACAGAGAGCAGCCATTAAACACATATCAAACACACACCTCACCTCTGGGTGGGAGGGGAGGGGGGAGGGAGAGAGGAGCGAAGGGAGGACGAGAGGAAGAGGGAGGAAGAGGAGGAGGAAGCGAGGAAGGTCTGGGTTTTCTGGGGAGACGACGAGGAGGCAGCGGCGGAGGAACTGGAGGGGAAAACAAGACAGAACATTAAAGAAATCTGTGAGAAAAATACTAAATAAAAGCCTGAATATTGTTTTCAGCATTTCTCTCCTAACTTCTCTGCAATGTTTCTGAAATAATAGAATATGTTATACTTTTTTACATTAATTGCTACGCTACTGTTAACTATGGCTTAACACCCTCTTCTCAGTGTGGACTTCCCCTTTTATCACTCACACACACACACACACACACACACACACACACACACACACACACACACACACACACACACACACACACACACACACACACACACACACACACACACACACACACACACACACACACACACACACACACACACACACACACACACACACACACACACACACACACACACACACACACACACACACACACACACACACACACACACACACACACACACACACACACACACGTTCCTGTTATTTCTCTGCAATTCTCTCGAGAATGTGATTTACAGCAGTTTCGATACGTTGACCTTTATGAGTCTTGTTTGCTCGTGTGTGAAATGTAGATTGTTACCTTCCTGTTGCTTTTCAGTGCCGTTGTCGTCATGCCGGCGCTTAAGAAGAGCAGTACCTGTGGGAAATTGGTTTAAACTGAATTAAAACAGAAAAAATGCACAATATTGCAAGCATTTAGATGTTATAAGGAGGTAAGGAAAGATTACTTTATGCATCACACGAGTGACACAGTGCTTCACAATAAGCACAACTGAAACATAATCAACAAGGAGACGTTTTAAAAGTGTCCTCAGATCAACTAAGGACACTTCCAAGGTTTTACGGCAAATAAAGCAACATTTTAGCTTCAAAATGTCTTCAAAGTGGAAATGCACTCACCTGCTCCGTCAGGCCTCCAGCGACACACAACGTGACTGCAGGCGAACTCCATCTGAGGCGCAGAGAAAGCATCATCTTTACAACGTTCCTATGGCTTTGACATGCACTAAGACTCAACTAACCCAGACGTGTGAACGCCTAAAGACATGAGGGCGATGTAACGATGGACAACAGGCGCTAGATGTGTCGGATGCAGACATGACGGATCAGCAATAAGTCAACAGCAGCAGGTGTGTGAGTGAAAACATGAAAACATTTCCTGTTCACCAACAGTGAGGGGAGACAGAGCAACACAGCCTGCTTAGGGTCATGTGACTATAGATAGGCTACAGCATTGTTTAATAGTATCATAAAGTACTTGGTATTAAGAACATCGAGCAGCAGCATTAAGCGAGGTCACCATGGAGGAAGTGGAAGCTGCTCACATGTTCTTTATTCGGGGAACTTTGAGTATTTAGCTGAACATCTTTTCAACCGTCTTTTCAATTGCTTGCATAACAAAGCACTTAATGCTCATGTGACATTCAGCTGTTGGTCATTTCATAAACATCCGGTACTTGAAGTCAAAGATTTCAACGTTAAAAGGTGAAGTTTAACACTTTTTAAACATTTTTTTATATTTTTGGTAAATGTCACGCGTGTTGTTCAGATATGTAAATTATAACGAGAATATTGGTGAATTTTAACACTTTTTTTTACAATTGCAAATGAATGGTACGTAAGGAAATGATAGGTCCTGGACAAAGAGATTCTGCCTGTTGGCAAACACACACACACACACACACACACACACACACACACACACACACACACACACACACACACACACACACACACACACACACACACACACACACACACACACACACACACACACACACACACACACACACACACACACACACACACACACACACACACACACACACACACACACACACACACACACGTCATACATTTGACAGTCGTACAAAAGTAAAAGCACAAATGACTCTCCTTACACCCTGAATGAAAACAAAACAATCACATTAGATCATAAAGAGTATTACCTTTGCCGCCGGTGTCTGTGTGCATATGTGTGTGTGTGTGTGTGTGTGTGTGTGTGTGTGTGTGTGTGTGTCTGTGTGCTGTGGTGTCGCGGAAAATGAAAGCAAGCGTTTGTAACTCGTCAGGTTTATATAAATGTGTGTGGGTGTGTTCAAAGTCCAATAAACGCTGTGCATATATGTGTGTGTGTGTGTGTGTGTGTGTGTGTGTGTGTGTGTGTGTGTGTGGCAGGAAGTTGGCAGGGCAAATGAAAGGAAGTAAGAAGAGTTGAAAGAAAGAAGAACAATATATGCAGATGTCTTTTAATCATAAAACACACTTAGTTGTTTATTTACCGTTTATTATTTTATTTTATTCATTATAATTAACACTGTTGTTTTAAGAAAGTGAATTTTAATGCTTGTACAGCATTTGCTACACAGAGAATACAAAACATGATAATAAATGTCATAATATTTGACTTTGTTACTAGACTACGAGAGGACAAACTACTCTATGAGTCATGTCATCAATGCAGATGATGATGTGTTGAACGCTGAACTAAAGTCTATGGACAGCATCCTAATAAGAGTTTTCAGTGTCCAAGTGGGTGAAGCCTGGGTGGAGAGCAGAGGAGATGGCATCCTCAGTGGACCGCTTCGCTCGATATGCAAACTGAAACGGGTCCGGTGAGGGGGGGGACCTCTCACAGCACTTCATGATGGTGGAAGTCAGCGCTACGGGGCGGAAGCCATTGAAGCAGGAACGTGATGACTTCTTCAGGACAGGTTTGATGGTGGTTACCTTGAAGCACGAGGGAACCACAGCCTGACCCAGGCAGGCACGGGCAGCCAGTGAAGGCGGAGCAGTGGTGTGTCCATGGGAATAACTTAGGGAGGTTAAAAACCAGTCGAGCTGCAGCAGTTTGAATGAGTTGTAAAGGTTGGATGGTGCTTGCAGGTAGACCAACCAAGAGGGAGTCCCAGAGTTTTAGTAATCAAGATGTGAGAGGACAAGGGCCTGGACCAGAACCTGTGTTGCATTCTGGGTCAGTAGGAGACGTATCCTTATGTTGAGTAGGAGCGGAGGAGCAGCCATGTTAGCAATGAAGGAAAGTTGGTCATTGAATATCACATCCAGATTCCTGCCAGTGTGAGTTTGGGAAACAACAGAGGTGCCGGCGTTGATGGAGAGATCATGGATGGGAGAGTCTTTACCTGGAAGGAAGAGCAGCTCTGTCTTGTCTGGGTTGAGCTTCGGGTGGTGTGCAAGCATCCACTGAGAGATGTTAGCCGGACAAGCAGAGATACATAAGACCCCCTGTGTTTCAGACTGTGGAGGGAAGCAGTTTAGTGTCATCTGTAAAGTGTTAGCAGGAGAAGCCATGAGAGCAAATCTTGGAGCCGAGTGAATTAAAGTACAGATCCTCTCCAAGTTACCCTGCAGGTCTTTGAGGCAGGAGGTATGCAGCGAGGGTGCAGAGCCAGAAACTCACAGTTCTTGGAGGGTGTGAAGGAGAACTGGTGGTTTAATGTCAACGCTGAAAAAGGTTCAGAAGGATGAGGATGGAGGAGAGGGAGGCTGCTCTCGCAGTACACGGTTTGTCCACCAGAGAGCAGCAAAGAACACATTTTGAACTAGAGAAAAATTCATATTCTGCTAAACTGTTTGAAAAAAGCGGACTATTATGTATGTTTCTGCCACGTGTTATATAGCTAATATTAATTACACTTTTACATTTCAATATAGTCTAAAACTACGGAGCCCCTAAAGGGACATGGAAAAAAAATAAAAGAGAGAGAAAAAAAAAATTGGGATAACGGGTTAGTATCTCGTGCGGACAAGAAACTAACCCGTTATCCCGACTAGTGCGCCAAGGAGAAAGTGGAGCACACAGGAGACAACCATTTCATTGCAGACTGTTATGTTTATGTGGGGAAATTACAGAGCATACATTATTTGAGCTATATTTCGAACTCAGACTTAATTTTAACCACATTTCGGCCAGGGGTGGAGAGCTATTTGTTTAAGCACCGGATTGGCAAAACAAGAGAGTCTGTAAACCAGTCTGCTTTGATCTATGAATTAATGTCCGTGACTCTCAGAGAACCTGCTGCCCGCAGCTGTTATATAGGGAAACAAACACTCAGAACACACACACACAGGAGCTGAGCTAAGCAGAGCACACACACACACACACATCATGCACCTTGGTGACCGGACATCTCCTTCATAAAACTAATAAAAGGGGGAGTAATCAGGCAGTTTGATGTGTGTAGTATGCACTGTCATTTCCCCACGTAAACATAACAGTCTCCTGTGTGCTCCACTTCCTCCTTGGCGCACCGGTAACTTTCTCTAAAAAAAAGTTTCTTGTGTGCACGAGATACTAACCCGTTATCCCGACTTTTTCTTCTCTCTCTCTCTCTTTTTTTTTCTTCCATGTCCCTTCGGGGCTCCGTATAAAACTGAACCCAAAGTTTCCAAAATATTTAATGGGGTTAAATTGAGACTCATGTTTTAATATCACGTGACATTTATTTTCAACACATTTCTATTTTGAAAGTCATAATGAAATTGTTTGTAAGATGTGTATTCATGCATTGCTGTGACTTTCATAGGCATACCTCACTGACAGCAGGCTCGTATTTTCAACAGCCTATCTGGTTAAAGAGCGCCCTCTAGTGTTAAAAGATAAGTAGATGAACAAAAACATCTCCATCAACTTCCAAGTTTATACAATTATAAACCCATACATTGTATATGTGATTTACTGTCAAATAAGCACCTCTTATGTAAAAGTAAAACATCACTATTTAAAGCCAGTGAATGAAAGAAGATGTGTGTGTGTGTGTGTGTGTGTGTGTGTGTGTGTGTGTGTGTGTGTGTGTGTGTGTGTGTGTGTGTGTGTGTGTGTGTGTGTGTGGACTAGCATTACTATACTTGTGGGGACCTACATCTGTTTACATAGTCATGTGTGGGGACTGGCCTCCCTTATGGGGACAAAATGGAGGTCCCCATAAGGGGAATAATTACTTTTAGGGTGAAGACTTGGTTAGGGTTAGGCATGTGTTGGTTATGGTTAAGGTTAGGATAAGTCTCCAGGAAATGCATGTAAGTCAATGTAATGTAACCCTGATGGTTTATGTGTGTGTGTGTGTGTGTGTGTGTGTGTGTGTGTGTGTGTGTGTGTGTGTGTGTGGTGTGTGTGTGTGTGTGTGTGTGTGTGTGTGTGTGTGTGTGTGTGTGTGTGTGTGTGTGTGTGTGTGTGTGTGTGTGTGTGTGTGTGTGTGTGTGTGTGTGTGTGTGTGTGTGTGTGTGTGTGTGTGTAAGAGTCCCATCCAGTTCTTGGTTGTTATATTCATTTAAAACAGTTGGGCTGCTTTTAAGTGTCAAGAGAACACAGGAAGGAAGTTGTGAGTTATTTTGATATTGCTCTCTTTAAGTTAAGTCAAAGGCTTTGTATCAGAAATATTCAGCAGGTGAAACATGTATTCAGGCCTCTTTATAGAATAAGGATATGAAAACAGAGATGCCAAACTGTATTACAAAGGTGGACACTGTGACTGTTGCCATGGCAGAGTTATTCAAATAGGAGAGGAATATGGGATAGGTCTGTTTAGCTGAGCTGCAAACCATAGCGTGCACTCATTTGACTTGGGATATGCTTCCTCCTAAGTCAAGAGCAGTCTTTGTTCTAGTTGTGCTGTTTGGATATGTTCATGTAAATGTGATGTTAATATCCCGGGAGCCTTCCTGTGCCACACAGCGATCATTAATTTTAGGGTGAAGACTTGGTTAGGGTTGGAGTTAGCTTTAGGCATGTGTTGGTTATGGTTAAGGTTAGGATAAGTCTCCAGGAAATGCATGTAAGTCAATGTAATGTCCCCTGAAGTGATGTATACATGGTATGTGTGTGTGTGTGTGTGTGTGTGTGTGTGTGTGTGTGTGTGTGTGTGTAGACTAGCATTACTATACTTGTGGGGACCTACTTCTGTGTACGTAGTCACGTGTGGGGACTCGCCTCCCTTATGGGGACAAATTGGAGGTCCCCATGAGGGGAATCATTAATTTTAGGGTGAAGACTTGGTTAGGATAAGTCTCCAGGAAATGCATGTAAGTCAATGTAATGTCCCCTGAAGTGATGTATACATGGTATGTGTGTGTGTGTGTGTGTGTGTGTGTGTGTGTGTGTGTGTGTGTGTGTGTGTGTGACCTAACATTACTATCCTAGTGGGGACCTACATCTATTTACACAGTCACGTGTGGGGACTGGCCTCCCTTATGGGGACAAAATGGAGGTCCCCATAGGGGGAATTATTAATTTTAGGGTAAAGACTTGGTTAGGGTTAGGGTTAGCGTTAAGCATTTGTTGGTTATGGTTAAGGTTAGGATAAGTCTCCAGGAAATGCATGTAAGTCAATGTAATGTAACCCTGAAGTGATGTAAACATGGTTTGTGTGTGTGTGTGTGGGGGTGTGTGTGTGTGTGTGTGAGAGTCCCATCCAGTTCTTGGTTTGTTGTCTCGGTGATCAATAGCCGCTTTCACACCGCAGGACTTGCGGTACTTTAGTGCCGGCACTAAAGTACCACGGCACTAAATCCGCCAGGGGGCTAGTGCCAATCGCATTCACACCGCAGTACTTTCCCTGAGGCACGATTACGCTGACGTCACTTCGTCTTCTTCTTCTCTGGGTTTACTGGCAGGCCGCAAAACCACTTCACGGCGAGTACAACAAAAAAACGAGAGAAGAAGAACTACACGGGGGGGGAGGGGGTATAAAGCCCATCCGCTGTATGAGGCGTTTGTTTACTTTCCGACCTCAGACATGATGGAGTTCATAAGGGTAATTTACAAATAAAATACCCCATTATAACAATGGACTTTATCTTTATGTATTTATTATATATTACCCCCTCAGGCTGATCTTGGAAAAGGACATCAACCCTTGTTTGGTGTTTTCCCCTTATTTATCTAAAACAAATGACATGATAAATGACTTGTGTTTATGTGTGTAAGACTTGTGTTTCTGATAAATTCAACCACCGACACCTGTCTGCTCTCACATTCTTCTATTCTGCAAATTTGGGGTGGGACACAATAAATAAAGCTTCGCCAGTTTGTTTGTTTTATTGCACAGTCAAGACATAACAATAACGTCATCATGCTGTTCCAGTGTGTCGTATGCATGTACATTGAAGTTAAATAACAGTGTGAAATGTAAAATAAAGTGTAAGCAGTTTCAAAACAATGTAACAGTGGCAATATATATAGCAGCAGACACGCCTTAGTGCAAGTTAGGTGTCAGTATTTTTACCCGGCATCCGTGTGCACTGTGCACGATTCCCAGCTCAAGTAGCGAACATCGCTCAAAACATTTGGAGTTGGGAACTGCTTTCTGTAGAAGCTGCTGCATCCCGTCCTTGGAGTAAATTGCCAGAAGCGCCGACACTTCCTCATCATTCCACCGCTCCGGTGTTGTAGTACGTGTGGTCATAACTGCTTTAAAGTACAAAAAAACTACTCGCTCAGGTGTGGATGTGGTTTTGTAGCGAGGAAAAAAATGGCTGCCTAACAAAACAAATTCAGAGTCTAACGGGGCGTGGTTTGCAATTCGCCCAGCCAATAGAAATAGAATAGAAATTGGCACTCTTTTGTCACCAGGTTCGTACCACCTCTCTAGCAGGGACTAAAAAGTACCAAAAGAGTTCCAAAAGAGTTCCCGGCACTGAGTAGTCCCGGCGGTGTGAACGCGACATTATTGGTACTAACGGAACTAAAGAACTAAAGTACCAGGGAAAGTCCTGCGGTGTGAACACGAGGCAAATGTTACATTTAGAGTCACCCATTTTCCTCAATTTCAGTTAGTAATCTGTTAGTAATTTAGTTTCTCCCCTCTTCAGGTTGTGATTTCTATATTTGAACTAGAGCCATTCAATAAACCCAGAGAGCAGATGCATATTAGAGAAGAGTGAGCTTGTTGCAGTAAATATACAATGGGTTTATATAGCGCAGATGAATTGAAACTTTTCATTGTCAGCCTTTTTGTACCACTTTCCATCTCTCTCCATGACTGCAGCCATGCCACACTCCTCCAGTTCGTCTGTGGCCCAGTTGTGATAGCAGACCAGACGATCAATGACCCAGAACCACAGATCCAGAGTGCAGGTGTAGTGCATTCCCAGCCAGACGAACTCAGTGTCGGCCATCTTGGCTTTCTCTTGGACCCATCTCTGCTGGTGACGGTCAGTGATGGAGACCAGGTCATGGTGCTTCTCTCTGCAGTAAGTCAGGGCCTCATCCCAAGTCTTATTCTCTTTGATCAGGATCACTTTGTCTGTCATTGAAATGGATATTTGTTTTAGTTAGGGTAACTATTTATTGCAGAAAAACTCAACTGTAATAATATAGAACCTTTCTTACAATAATCCTTATGTGTTTTAAATGAATAAAAGTCCCCACAAAAAAGAAGTAAATAAGACACAAATGGAATAAAAACCAATGGTGAGGAAATATAAGGCCTGAAATGACGTGACACCTTATGTAAAAGCCAGCTTAAGAATATGCGTCTTAAGGACAAAAACACGACTAAATTATATTCAAACTTTAAGTAGTAAAAATATTAAATTCACAGTCTATCGTAAGATTAAGGACAAAATCCAGATCGGTAATTCTGTGTATATTACATTTCACAACTAAAGGATATTCAACATGAATGTAAACATATATAACTGAAGACATGAAATAAGAATACTTTACTTATAGATTTTTCCAAAACTCACCGTCATAGCAGTAGAAGGGTTTTGGATCTGTGCAATCGTCGGAGTTCCATGTTCCATTTTCCATTTGGCGTAGTCGTAGCACAAGTCTTTTTGGCTTCATCTTTAAATGAGTCCGGATCCCAGTTTCTGAAAGAGAAATTCTTCCCATCCGACCAACTCCAGATCTCTCTGAACAGGCCGATCCACGAGTCAGGAGAGACATCCTGGTTCTTGAACTCATTGATGTGTGTGATTCCACTGATCAGGTCAGTGTGATGTGTTCTGCAGTAGCTCTGAGCCTGAAGCCATTTAATTGGTTTATCAATTACAACGTATTTCTGTCGCCCTGTTTCTGTGAGAATGAAAAGAAACATTTTACAAGTTTTGAAATAATTTTCTCTTATTTAAATCATGTTAAACAATGATGTTAAATATAATGAATACCATCACCATGTAGATTGAATAATAAAAAAATAGGCCTATACTTTACCATTACAATATATTCAAACAAGTAGAAGTATATCATCAAATTAATTAAATGTAACTCTACAACATGAGTTATCTTTCAACTATTGTTACACAGTATGATATGATTTATATAGCATTAATAGTGACATATACTCACCATGGTAGCAGATAAACCTAAGGCTGCGAGAACAAGGGATATCGTTCCATAATTGCACATAAGAAAACAATGCAATACAGTTATTGGTATTAGTTTCAGTACACTTATTTATTTCAGATAGATCTTATAGTTATTACTGTTAGCTTCAGCTTAAGTTATAGTGCAATGTTTGCACTAACACCATATTTATATAAAAATAAAGACAATGAACAGTTACATCTCTACTTTACATAAGGGTGTCTGCAAAATCTCACATTACAGCAACAAAATCCTGAGTACCAGAAAATATACATTTAAAAAAAACTTTTGATTTTTAGGGGGGCCACAGGGGGGTCAGAGGTCAGTGTTAGGGGGGCACTGCCCCCCCCTAGAACCGCCCCTGATGACAAGCATCTGATCATTAAATCAAACTCATGAGTACTAGAATCACCCCCACCTCTTACATCGCCCGCTTCCTCTTAACGGGGTCTGAGTTCACTTATTCCACTTTTTACTTCTCTCTCGATGTGCTGGTGAAGACTCAGATATCCACGAGGTCGCTGCTCTCTTTGAGCCTCCTTTGGACAAACATTTGAATATTGAAATTCACCGGCAATATTTTTATTATGGTTGAGACAGGATCCATTGTTGCTAAGAATATCCTTTACGTGATGTAACCGCAAACACACACTGCCCTGTTGACTTTCTAACTAATGAGTTAGAAAGTTGTCCGGCCAAAATATCAACTAATAATATGAATTATATTTATATATCCATTATAATGTCTATATTTCTAATTGTTTCAGAGGACTTTATCTGAAACGATTAGCTATTACTGACAAGTTCTACAAGATAGACAGTGATAACAAACATTTAATTAACAGTTTATATAGCAACAAGATAAAGGGTTATTAAAATATTGAATATATACATGTAACATATAGGGATTTTGGACACATTCTATGTGCACAAGTTTTACTAAATATTCTTAGACCTTCACATGGTCGGTTTCAATTTTTGTATCTATACATGAACAAAAGGCCGATAAGTATTAAAGTACTGTAAGCGCTGAAAACCCTTGTCCTGATATCAGCAGGGAGCTCGTTGCACCAATTTGGAGTGAGGATAGCAAACAGGCATGTTTCTGTAGATGGGTTCCTGCGTCCCACTCACACTGGGGAAGGAGCGAGCCGATTGGTCGATGCAGAGTGAAGCGCAGGTGCAGGAGTGTTTGGCTTAAACTTGTATTGTGTGTAGGCATGGGCACTTCTATGGGGGGCAAACAGGGGCCTGTGACGCGGAGCTTGGACCCCCTTTGGCCCGACTCCAAAATAATAAATCTATGATAATGCAATTAATGTAAAAATAAAAAGTTACTGTGCTTTTTTTCAGTAATATAATTTAATAAGTAAGTTACTGGAACAAATGTTGTAACTCAAACAAATCCCAACAAATATTAAGAAATACAATAAAAACTAAGTTTTTCATAAATAATGTACCTCAGACTTCTTTTATTCTTCTCTATCTTGGGCCAAAGTTACTGAAAATATAAAATAAAATAGTAACAAAGTAATTGACACAAACTCTGTTACTGTTTTATATCAAACACCAATAATGGTATTTTAAGTTTTTTTTTATGCGACATGACATTAGGCATGGGCGGTTTTCAGGGGGGCCAACAGGTGCCAGTGCCCCTGTGACTCAGAGCTTGGTGTGATGGAAACTTCTGAAGTAATGGAGACACATGAGTTATCTGTCAACTATTGTTACACAGTATAATATAATTGATATAGCGTTAATAGTGACATATAATCACCATTGTAGCAGATACATTTAAGTCTACCAGTTACCACACAGTTCTCAGGATCGTCAGTCACCTGCATTGTTCGGCTCAGTTGAATGTCATTCTGGCTTACATTCTGTATGATTGTGTTTTTTGTGGAAATTGTTAGCCTGTCGCTAACAATTAGGGGCCGGTGTGAGAGCCATGTTGTGTCATGTTTGGGAAAATATGATCCCGTTTCATTGAGATATGCCCATGATGGTAATGGATGTGTTGATGTTAGTCCTGTCAATTGATTAAAAAAGCTAGAAAAATTGTTAATGTAATGTTTGTCTGTTGCCCACAGGACATACAAAAATAAGAGTTCACTTGTTTTATTACAATTTTAACGTATGAATCAAAGGACAGCTAGTTTGTTAAAATAATTTGTTGCTGCTCTCTGGTGGATACACTTTTTATTTATCTGAATCACTCATACATCCAAAGTACATATTTCTGATCACATTGAAAAGTTTGGAACCGCCTGCCACTAAAGCTTTGTTTGGGCAGTAATACATTGCCTAGCCCTAGACCAGGGGTTTCAAAGTGTGGGAAGGTGAGCCTCCCCTCAGAGAACATAAGAACAGCCGCCCCCCCCTCCACCCTCCCAATTGTTATTGCTATTATCATTATTATTGTTGCTGCTATAATGCAGGGGTTATTACTAGTTCAATCAAAGTGGTTACTTTTTTTTGGCTGGGCAGTGTAGTTTTACACACCGTCTTATTTGACTTTCTCAGGACTTAAAACAGTTTTTTGGGGGCAGACCCCCACAAAGAAAAAAATATATTTACACACTATCATTTTAACAGTTTTTTATGCTCATCGAGTCATCCGTGAGCAGAGCATCAAGTTGGCATGGCTATTACAGCTGAATGCGGCTATTACCATGTTGTTCAGCAAAACACCTCACAAACTGATTAAGATCCAAAGCTTTAGTGCGTTTTGATTCAATGCTGAGTACAGCCAAACTTGACAGTCTCTTCTCTGTCATTGTAGACCGCAAATACCTCATTCCTTCCGTGTACTTGGGTCCAAATGCGCAGTCCCGTTCAGGGCCGGGGGAGGGGTTACAAGGCGGCTCGCGTCTTGTGCTGCATTCACTTGTACTCGGACATTAGGGATTTTCTCTCATAAATGTCCGATGAGCCACAACTTTTATTTCAAAACAAAGCTGACGTTTTCTGCCAGATGCTGTCTCCACTTTCACTTAAGGTAACTTCACTAAAAATGTATCCATGTTGCCGCTTGCATAAAGTTAGCTGAAGTTAACTAGCTAGATTTCACTGTTTCTCGTTATTTCTTTTCTCACGCTGCGCCTTCCCTGAAGCTCTCTGGCGCCCCCCAGGGGAGGCGCGCCTCACACTTTGAAAACCGCTGGTTTAGACCATTATGTCTATATTTTGTATTGGTCCTTTATGCTTTCAGGTCATAGGAGGTTGAGGAGTTAGCAAAAAAGGTTATTTTTTTAACACGTAGAACAAAACTCTGTACAATCATTCAATCAGACTGGCTTGGTAAAGAGGGAAAGTACAACAGTTATATAATGTATTTAAAATCACAAGTCTTTGGTTGAAGAAACTGGAAGCTAGGCATTCAAATGTGTGCAGATTTGAAAAGGAACAGGTTCTTGTGTCAATGTCAAGTGAACAATAACAATCTATGATAATTAAATTAATGTAAAATACTAAGTTACTGTGCTTTTTTTAAGTAATGTAATTTAATAAGTAAGTTACTGAAACAAATATTGTGACTAAAACAATTACCAATAGGTATCAATAAATCAAATAAAACCTAAATAATGTATTTATTATCCCAAACTTATTTTATTCTTCTGTATGTTGGGCCAAAGTAACTAAAACAATAAAATGATAATAAAGTCATTGACACAAACTCTGTTACTTAAAGGTGGGGTATGTCATTTTGGAGAAATTGGCTAGAATTTGAAAATACACAACCGGAAAAAATCTGACTCTTCCTCACAGAGCCCTTCCTCCAACACACACGAACGCACACATGACCAATGAGGGCACGAGATAAGTTTGTGCACGGATGGAAGGCTGGCAGGCAGGTAGGCCATCCAGTTACTTTAGCCGGCTCAGATGATTGGTCGTGCTTTTTACAGCGCTACAGCTTCCACAGATGACATTTTTTAATGTATTTATTGTGAAAGCATTTAATGTATTCATTGCTATCGGGATATTAAGAGCATTCCATGGAATATAACGAAAAGTGTTTCTGAATTAAATTACATACCCCACCTTTAATAATACACCAATAATGGTATTTTATGCTTTTTCATGCGCCATGACTTTCAACAAAACATTTTAAATCTCCTTCTTCCTGCATTAAATGTGCCTCTCATACAATGATTGGCCCCATCACAGCCCCGCCAGTAAAATTAGTCTAGAACCACCACTGCAGCTACTTCTATTCCGACTGCCTCAATTTATTGGTTGTTGCAGGGCCGGCCCTAGACATTTTGGTGACCTAGACGAGATTATGATTTGGTGCCCCGCCCCCTCCCCCCTCCAAGCAATACACAATAGAATATATAAAGAATAAATAAAAAATCTCTACAAAAGACCAATTTAATATAACAAAGTAATTGACACACTTTTTTAAGCTTTATACGGAAAATCAGCACTTTTGAAACAGGAAGTGAAATAGAGGGATATGAGGCATGGCTAGAATGGGTGATCTGTTTGGTATTTTGAGCACTTCATAGACATGTTTTTTATTTATTTGTATATATCTGAGACCTATGCTATTGCCTACAAATAGCATGCTAGGTGACCTTTAAAAGATAACTAGACCAACACAAATATCTCCATCAATTTACAAGTGTATACAATTATAAACCCATACATTATATATGTGTTTTACTTTCAAATAAGCACCTCTTAGGTAAATGTAAAACATGACTATTTAAAGCCAGTGGATGAAAGAACCACACCTTGTTTTTGGGTCAGATCTTTTATTCAGTTTTAGACAAGTAAACATCCAGATAAAACTCCACAAAGGTAAATATGACAAAATAGTGATACACATATTATAACCATCACCACATTTCAACCATAAGGAAACATATTTTATGAAAAGCAAAACGTAATAGATTTGTCTTTTTATATATTTTTCCTCCTAAACATATAATAGCACACAACAACAATTCAAATGAAGATTACAGGTTTCACACTTTAAGAGCATAAATATACATGCATTATATCTATAACTACTACAACAAGTCCATATCATAAAGTAATTCAGATGTTCACAGAGGCAAATGTATGTTGAATTTAGTGTCGCCCCTTTTCCTCAATTTCAGTTAGTAATCTGTTAGTAATTTAGTTTCTCCTCTCTTCAGGCTGTGATTTCTATATTTGAACTAGAGCCATTCAATAAACCCAGAGAGCAGATGCATATTAGAGAAGAGTGAGCTTGTTGCACTAAATATACAATGGGTTTATATAGCGCAGATGAATTGAAACTTTTCATTGTCAGCCTTTTTGTACCACTTTCCATCTCTCTCCATGACTGCAGCCATGCCACACTCCTCCAGTTCGTCTGTGGCCCAGTTGTGATAGCAGACCATACGATTAATGACCCAGAACCACAGATCCAGAGTGCAGGTGTAGTGCATTCCCAGCCAGACGAACTCAGTGTCGGCCATCTTGGCTCTCTCTTGGACCCATCTCTGCTGGTGACGGTCAGTGATGGAGACCAGGTCATGGTGCTTCTCTCTGCAGTAAGTCAGGGCCTCATCCCAAGTCTTACTCTCTTTGATCAGGATCACTTTGTCTGTCATTGAAATGGATATTTGTTTTAGTTAGGGTAACTATTTATTGCAGAAAAACTGTAATAATATAGAACCTTTCTTACAATAATCCTTGTGTGTTTTAAATGAATAAAAGTCCCCACAAAAAAGAAGTAAATAAGACACAAATGGAATAAAAACCAATGGTGAGGAAATATAAGGCCTGAAATGACGTGGCACCTTATGTAAAAGCCAGGTTAAGAAGATGCGTCTTAAGGACAAAAACATGACTAAATGATATTCAAACTTTAAGTAGTAAACATATTAAATTCACAGTCTATCGTAAGATGAAGCACAGAATCCAGATCGGTAATTCTGTGTATATTAAACATAATTTCACAACTAAAGGACATTCAACATGAATGTAAACATATATAACTGAAGACATGAAATAAGAATACTTTACTTATAGACTTTTCCAAAACTCACCGTCATAGCAGTAGAAGGGTTTTTCCTCTGTGCATTCGTCGGAGTTCCATGTTCCATTTGGCGTAGTCGTAGCACAAGTCTTTGAGGCTTCATCTTCAAATGAGTCTGGATCCCAGTTTCTGAAAGAGAAATTCTTCCCATCTGACCAACTCCAGATCTCTCTGAACAGGCCGATCCACGAGTCAAGAGAGACATCCTGGTTCTTGAACTCTGTTGAATTGATGTGTGTGATTCCACTGATCAGGTCAGTGTGATGTGTTCTGCAGTAGCTCTGAGCCTGAAGCCACTTCATTGGTTTATCAATTACAACATATGTATGTGGCCCTGTTGCTGAGAAATGAAAAGACACATTTTACAAGTTTTTAAATATTTGTCTCTTATTTAAATCATATTAACAACATATATATATATATATATAAATACCACCAACATTTTCTTTCATTAAATGTAACTCTGCAACATGAGTTATCTGTCAACTATTGTTACACAGTATGATATCATTTATATGGCGTTAATAGTGACAGATACTCACCATTGTAGCAGATAAACCTTTTAGGGGTCTTAGAACAATGGAAATCGTGCCATTTTTGGGAGGGTTTAATCGCCACACAGTTCTCAGGATCATCATCTCTATTGTTCGGCTCTGTTGAACCCCATTTTGGCGCACATTCTGTAGGATAGTACTTCTCCCCCGGCAGAGACCAGTGCCACTCTTTAATCATTTTTTCATTGATGCTGTGCAGTCCAATCCAGGCGTCTGTAGTCTGTGAAGAGTTAGTCAGTCTCTCCACGTCTCTCATGTCAGACACCGTAGCCAGGGCAGTGAAATGCTGTCTGCAGTAACCCCGGGCTTCCTCCCAGGTCTTTGCCTCTTGAATGAAGTGGTACTCATAGAGGTGACATGTGGAGAAGGAACACTGACCTGAAAACAGAGACAATGCTGCAGTGATGGAGCTGACAGTATAACAAGCACCTGATCATTACATCAAACTCATGAGTCCTAGAATCACCCCCACCTCTTACATCGCCCCTTCATCTTAACGGGTCTGAGTTCACTTATTCCACTTTTTATTGTTATGAGCAGCTTCATGACTCCAGATGTGATTTAATTTAGAATCCACTTACCCATCAGAAGGAGCACGAACAGACTCCACTGCATCTTTGCTCTGTTAGATGAAACCAATATTGTTAGTGTGCAGTGATCGTTTACAAATCTTATGAATGATGTCAGTTACATTTACATTATTTTGAACACCTAATGTTTCAGTCAAATGACCACAAACACAGACTGCACCTCTCCCTTCAGTGCAGCAGTTTAATGAGGAAGTTCATGTTAAGGAAATGCAAATTCTGAGGAGCACCAGCAGTAACAGGCACACACCACCAGGCTGTCAGGAGGCTGAACTCTCTCCCCCCCTCCCACCTCTCCCCTCTCTCCCTTCTCTCCCCTCGAGCGCGCCCCCCGACACACACACACACACACACACACACACACACACACACACACACCACACACACACACACACACACACACACACACACACACACACACACACACACACACACACACACACACACACACACACACACACACACACACACACACACACACACACACACACACACACACACACACACACACACACACACAATCCAGCAGTAACAGGCACACACCACCAGGCTGTCAGGCGGCTGAACTCTCCCCCCCCTCACACCTCTCCCCTCTCTCCCCTCTATCTCCCCCCCTACACACACACACACACACACACACACACACACACACACACACACACACACACACACACACACACACACACACACACACACACACACACACACACACACACACACACACACACACACACACACACACACACACACACACACACACACACACACACACACACACACACACACAATCCAGCACCAGCAGTAACAGGCACACACCACCAGGCTGTCAGGAGGCTGAACTCTCTCCCCCCTCCCACCTCTCCCCTCTCTCCCTTCTCTCCCCTCTATCTCCCCCCTACACACACACACAGACACAAACAATCCAGCACCAGTCACTTTTACGCTGCTATGGAAATATGTTGCACTCTCATTTGCACTATGTACATCATCTTTTTTTTTTTATATATATATATATATATGTATATGTATATATATATATATATATCCTGCTTACTTGAAGTAAACGGTTATTTTGTGGTATTTTGTAATTATTGAGTGTTTTTGTATTTTAATGTGTTATTTTATACCTCGGTACTGTGGGAAACAGTATTTCGATCTTTCTGTGTGTACAAACATATTTTGAGATTGACAATAAAGTTGACTTTGACTTGACTTGACCATAACATGTATTTTTAGCAGATGGAAATGTCTCATTTCAATGAACCAGTTGCAAACTAATCAATAACTGTATAGTGCCACACAACAACACTGACTTTTTATGTTTGTTTCTGTGTCGAGGCTATAAGTATTAATATGTTACTGGTGATATATTTTGTAGATAATTTATTCACATTACAATGCACTCCTACTATCAGAGACAGAAACTGAAATTCTAGATTAATTAAATTGTGTATTGTTGCTTTTATAAGCCTGATCAAAAGATGTGTGTTAATTATTTTATTAGGGGTGAAATTACCCTAATGAAAGTTACATTGTGTTTATTTGAAGTGAGAGTGAGATTGCTGTGTATACACATCGTCTCCAATAAAACATTTAAGATTTACCACCGTTTTTTAAAGCAGGAAAATAGTGGGGTTTTCAGCCCTGAGTAATGTCTACGGGACAGGCTGCATACATCGGCCACAAAGCTCTAAAAACCTAACATGAACCTGAAAGGTAAAACTCAGGGCAAAACAAGTCCACTAGACTCAGACTGTTTAGTGTTCATTATAAATGTCCAGCGTTCTTGGTAAAGTCCTCACCCTTTGTAAAAAAAAATGTTTCAAGATGAAGATTAGATAAAGTTTATAATTCAAAATAAAAACTGAGTTTTTTAATCAATAAATAAATATTCCAAGTGATTTCAAGAGAAACAAATGATTTAAGGGAATACATGAACATAATAGGGTTTTAGATTTCATTACTTCCGATTGAGATGTGATTCATTAAATGTTCCTCCCCTTTGGAAAATATTCTGAAGGAGAATATCTTTCTCAAAAATAAACAAAATATGAAAATGCCTGAACAGAATCACACTTACTTCTCCTGAGTCGTCCTGTCAGCTGCTTCTCTCTCCGTCTCTCTCGATGTGCTGGTGAAGACTCAGATATCCACGAGGTCGCTGCTCTCTTTGAGCCACCTTTGGGGAAACATTTGAATATTAAAATCCAGATGTCAAAGAGGTCTATCATGGTGGATATAGGAATATAGGATCCATTGATGGGAATAATATTAATTACATGCAACAGGGAAAAAAGTTGAACACACTTCCTTGTTGACCACTCAGTACTGTGGAAAATCCCCACAGGAGCAATTTGGAGTGAAGTGTCCCAGGGACACAACGACATGCTGACTGCAGTGGGGTTTGAAGCTGTGACCCCCTGATCCGAACACCAACGCACCACCCACTGCACCACACAGAACAGAACCAATTTCTGTCACATGTTTGACCTTTGATTGTGGTTAAGAGGCCAAAAGTCTCTGAGACCTCACAAAACACGATTTTGTGGCCGTAACAATAATTAATATGTTAACTATGACAAAGTCACTCAGCTTTCTGATGGGATGAAGTTATGAATCGATGACATGTTGGACAGACATGGATGTAAACTGCTCCATGACTGGTTGGCAGAAGCATACAAGTTCCAGGCGGTAACTCCAGTTTAGTTTAGTGCTCTTAATAGCATATTATTGAACTAGGATATTCAAATAAATGGGCAGGCATTTTATACACCAATAACTATTCAATAGTATTATCATAAAGTATATCAAGATCAGTAAATAGCAATAATCGTGCATAAACAAGATACTTTTGAGAAACAATTTCTCAAAACAAATAGGACCAACTGTAAGCCAGTGTGGGATACCTTATAACAACCCTTAAGACTTGATATGGAACGATTGGAAACTATTGCCTGAATTCTACAAGAAAGATAGTGATAACAACCACTTATTTAAATGGTAATTATCAAGCAGATCATGTTTAAAGTAACATATTAAATGTAACTATTAGGGCTGTCAAACGATTAAAAATTGTAATCAGATTAATCACCATTCGAACTATATCCAAAATATGCCATTTCTTTATGTATATTGTTGGGAATGGAAAGATAAATGAAAGAAGGCGGATATATCCATTTAACATACAGTATCTATGTTTATTATAACATTTTTCTGCGTGTCAAAATAAAAGACAACCCACACATCAATCATCAAACCGTTGGGTCTTAATTCATTACGTGTTGATGGGGGGGGGGCGGCGGCTAGTGGAGTACTTCGTGACCACAGAGTGTGAACGTTGTGATCAGCTGTTTTAGCGCAGTTCTCCAGTGAAGGGGGGAGTCTCCCTCCGCAGCCGGTTGGCGTAGTTTTGGCACAGTTCCGTTGTACAGACCGACGTTAACAGCAGCCCTGTCTGTGCACACGGAGACCGACTCTGTCGTCCGGTGATCTAACCGCCTTCTGGAAAAGCTTAACAAGTACGTCGGTACGCAAATGCGCTTTGTGACACAAGTGACGGTACGCATTTCAGATTAGGCACATACCCTGCGTACCAGTTATGTGCACCCCTGTACCAGAGCCATATTATTACTATTATATGGCTCTGCCCTGTACTACAGCAAGAGTATTCTCCGTCGGGACTTCCTGCAACAACACCACGCCGTTATCAAAGATGTTCTATTGAGAAGATGATCACTCCGTGACAAAAGTTTTCAAAACCGTGGCTACTGAAATCAATCTTACTAACTGCTGTCTGTGCAATTTACTCCGCGAGTTGGCAGACTTTATTTTGCTTACTTTAACATCATTTCTCATGGTGGGGCTAAGCCATTTCTTGGTATGAGTGTAGCCTACCCCAGCAACACACTCTCACTCCCTAAGCGTCCAATAGCGACTTTGGTCAGTGTCCGTGGCGTCCAATTGTGACGCTCCTAGGCTCCTTCAGCGTCATAAAGGGACGCAAATAGCTTTCAACTGATTGCAATGTATTCCCATCTGCGTCGGGATTTGACGCTCATGGAAGCACGGCATTCGTTTATGTCGGCTGCCCTTAAAGGTAATGTGATTCCCAGGAGTAAAGGATGGCAGAAGACACTACACTACCCAGAATCCCCAGCTATCGTTTGGACTACACCATGTGCTCTTGACAAACCCCATGATAGTCCTCAAGCTCTGTGATTGGAGAGTGTGCTCCGAGGGTTAAGCCGATTCTCGAACAGCACTTGAAATGGGATGGAACCACGGCAGACTGTCCAAAACTGGATTTGAACGGGTCCACCGCGTCCCCCCTCCCCCACCCCGTCCCCAGAACTACACATGCTGGCTATTCTGTTTCGCAACATGTTCTCTATGGCACGTCTCTACTGGGAGTTGTAGTTTTAAAAGACGTTTTCGTATTTCCCATAATAAGAAGTTGCCAGTATTAAACTGTGTACATCCCTGGAGGTTTAGGGGACAGGAAACACTCACATTTAAAACATATAATTAATAAATGGGTGAAAATTGCTTGTGCCCATTATGGGCAGTATTAATATATATACCCACATGCCAGCTAAGGTCAGAAGAGCTTTATTTAACAGCTGGTCTTATGTGTGTGACCCCTGTGATAACATTACATTACATTAATTGATAAGCCTGAAACATGCACTTGTCAAGGTTCAGAGGCACATTTTGTAAATATGGCAGTAGCCATCGACCAGCTTAAGATAAGATATACTTTATTGATCCCAAGTTGGAACATTTGCGTTACATCAGCATGTGTAACAGTTAAATATGCAGTTGTGTTTATTTGAAAATCATTTAGTATAATCACATAAATTCTGTGTTTTATATTCAACAATTCTGTGTTCTTTATTTATTGATTGTTCAATACCTGACAAGGCCGGAGATGAAATATCTACATACATCTTATAAGAGTAATTATACATAATGTATTAACATTATGTATAATATCAGTTAAAATAAGTGCTTCAACATAGTTAACATTGCTGGAGGTATGCACACATATTGATAGATGTCTTGTAATGCACTATTGAGGAACCTGCAACCCAAATTTTTCATTCAGTGCAGAACTACACCACAGTTGTGTAGGCCTATATGATATGTCAATAAACCTTAGAAAATCTTGAAATCTTGAAAGGGATGTGCAAAATAGTCATTATATACAGTCTTTAATTAACTATTAGTAGAGAATAACGAGTAATGAATATACTTTATAGGGATCGTATTAATATCTAATAATAAAAATATTGAAATTCAATAACATGCTTTAACCACCAGGTGTCCCTTTATATCAGCTGTGCACCTTTATGGTGTAAATACAGCCTATCTACCAATTGGATCAAATATAAAAGTGAGCCGAATTAGTGTTGATACTGCAAGGAGACGTATTGTGTGAAAAGAAATGTAAGATGTTGTTTAATGGCTGATATATTTATGATCCACGTCACGTTTTCAGTTCCTCATGTTTGTCTTCTCATCAGGGCTCTATAAATACAGAACTACGGCAGATATGTAATATGTAATGCAGCCGAACCGTGTATTACAATGCCGTTATGTGATGACTTTCAAAGAGAAAAGCAAGCACACTCGGAATAAGGTATTATTATTATTTTTTAAAAATGTTTTCGGTCTGTTTCCCGTATTTGTTAATAACGATGTGCTCTGAGATGTGAGACTGGAATTGCACAGGGGGGAAATAACGTAGGCTATCTTTAGATGAGGATTTTGTTAAACTAATATGTTTAGGCTGTGGACCAACACTATACATTGACGGGGAAGGGGGTAGCAATAAAGATAACACCATTAAACAGTTACACAACATAACAGAAATAATATCGATAGCAGCGTCCCTAGCAACCACCTTGGTAACAATGAAAACGTCGCGATTTCCTGAAGTAATCTTCGTAATAACTAGCAAACTAAAGATCATGTACATCCACTGCACACATAATCTGAAACAACAACTCATATTTCTCGCATCAAATGACATCAAAACGCATTTTAATGGCCAAACTAACTTTAAAATAGGCATTTTAAAACGAAATTAGAGAATAAAACGAATTTCGGCCATGTTTTCTTTTTCTGCAGGGAGAAATTTGAAGATCACGTGACCATCGGAATGAATGGTGAAAAAAACGGGGTTTGTCAAACAGAGCACATGGTGTAGGCCAAACGATAGCTGGGGATTCTGGGTAGTGTAGTGTCTTCTGCCATCCTTTACTCAGAAAACATATTTGTTTCTCCGAATCGAAGGGGAAAAATACAAAAGCATTGCACACAATTTAAACCAATCAATGTTGTGTAATTAACAAGGATAATCTGGTGTTTTTTAGTCGATGAGTAGTGCAGATATCACTGTAAAATCAATCGACAGTAAGAGGAGTACTTACTTCCGGGTGTACAATTCTCCGTTATCCAATGGGAATGGATGCCTTTAAGGGCAGCCGGCATAAACGAATGCCGTGCTTCCATGAGCGTCAAATCCCGACGCAGATGGGAATACATTGCAATCAGTTGAAAGCTATTTGCGTCCCTTTATGACGCTGAAGGAGCCTAGGAGCGTCACAATTGGACGCCACGGACACTGACCAAACGTCGCTATTGGACGCTTAGGGAGTGAGAGTGTGTTGACCCCAGCCATACCCTGGCGCTGCCACCAGGCCCGCCTTAACCTGCCATCAGGCCCTGGGGCTGATAGGTTTTGTAGGCCCCCTATTTAAACAACAAATGAAAGTCATGTATAGCCTCGGCAGGCTCTGTGATCGCACTTCTCCACTCTGCTCTACGCGCGCCTGGTCCTCTCCTCCAGATGAGTGACGTATCGGGCCTCCCTCATGTATCTGTCCGGTTGCCGTTGGCTCCCCTCCACGTAGCAAGTCCTCGTCGTCCTCTCCATCTCCTCCAACAGATAATGTCCCTCCTGTCTGTTTTTCCTCTCACGCTACTCCATCGCTATCAGAACCAGGCGGCCTACTTGGCTCCGAGGCTGGCACCGCTGCCGCTCGGTACAGAACTCACCTGTCCTTCCTCCTCATCCTGGCCTACAGGTTTAAAATAACCTGGAAGCTTCGGCATTTTTTGTAATAGCTGCTGGTCTCGAAACTCCTTTTCCCTCAACAATTTCCTTTCCCGAGCGCCACTCTCAAACTTTTTCTTCTCAAACTTTTTCTCCTAAACAACCTTCATCTGTCACTCAATCACTCGCAATTTGAATAAGTCACATGTGAAACATATTCTCATTCTGATTGGCTGTGAAGTGGTGCCCACTGACTGTTTCGGAGTCATCTCTGGAATCCATCGATCTGATTGATTAGCGGAGCAAATGATCAAAATACTACGGAGGGAAGATATTTTCGTTTGGATTACTGGTCTGGGGGAAGCTCGCGAGTGTGTACGTGTGTTTGTGTATTTTTGCGTTTGTGTGTATTGTGTTTGTTTCCCGGGGAAAACACTCACGAGAAACACAGGCTGTTGTTCTGCCTGCTGTGACGTCAAGTTACTCCGTTCTCCGCTTGTAATTATGCCGAAGCTTCAACGTTGTATTTATCATCTGAATCTGCCGAAACAATTTTAATATTCTGAAAGCCAAGACTTTGTTTATTTGAAACCAGATGAAAACAAACTGTAAAGGACCCTGCCGTGTTATCTATGATTACTATATGCCTTACATTCATAATGTCAGCCGGAGGGAGGGGGAGTGAGTGGCGAATGAGAGCTGTCATCTTCCCTTTACAAGCTTCAAAAATATATTTATCATGTGATTTTGGAAATAAAAGTTACATATTCTGAAAGCCAAGACTTTGTTTATCGAAATGCTTTTTAAAAACATGGGAAATAAAAAACTTTTTTTTTCTAATTATTATTATTTTTTTAACTTTTTTATTGGCTCATGATAGGCCCCTGATCTCTGTAGGCCCCTGGGCTTCAGCTCAGGTCAGCCCGTGCATTAAGGCGGCCCTGGCTGCCACTGGTGGCACGTATGGGGCGGGCCATTCTGCACATGCGTTAAATGCGTTAAATATTTTAACGCAATTAATTCAAAAAATGAATTACCGCCGTTAACGCGATAATTTTGACAGCACTAATAACTATACATAATACAGAATGATCCAGCCAGGCCATGTACAGAGCACTGGGGCAGTCGCTGTGTGGCACAGGAAGGCTCCCGGGATATTAACATCACATTTACATGAACATATCCAAACAGCACAACAAGAACAAAGACTGCTCTTGACTTAGGAGGAAACATATCCCAAGTCAAATGAGTGCACGCTATGGTTTGCAGCACAGCTAAACAGACCTATCCCAAATTTCTCTCCTATTTGAATAACTCTGCCATGGCAACAGTCACAGTGTCCACCTTTGTAATACAGTTTGGCATCGCTGTTTTCATATCCTTATTCTGATAAAGAGGCCTGAATACTTGTTTCACCTGCTGTATATTTCATGTATAATACAAAGCCTTTAGACTTAACTTAAAGAGAACAAGATCAAATGGGTGGTCGAGGATCTCGTGATTTGACCTTAAGGGCTATACTATATATGAGGCCCTAAAGCAACCGCTCCTTTATGTGTATCAAATGCACACATTGATGCCACCAAGTGACACAATAACAAAAGAAAGTAGTACTACAAATAAACTGGAATTAATTTCACATTTAAATTATTAATATATACACAATATTTCATCACCAAATTCTGTGTTATTATGACCGATCATAACTCAGCTTTTTGCATAAAAATATTTTGCATGGTTTAAGAAAGACGGATCGGGGGGGGTTTGCGACACTGCTGCACACACACACACACACACACACACACACACACACACACACACACACACACACACACACACACACACACACACACACACACACACACACACACACACACACACACACACACACACACACACACACACACACACACACACACACACACACACACACACACACACACACACAACTTGAAAATCCTCCCCACATTTTAATCCGCCCTTCAACTGGATCTCAGGTGTGCTCAGGTGTGTTCAGTCGTACCTGATGAGTCTGAGCAGGTGTTGCCGATCCTTCAGTTGTCTCTGAGCGTCCTGGACGCGTCCCTCCATGGTTAATCTGGCGCAGAGCTGAGCGGAGTGAACGCCGAGCACCGCCATGTTGAGACTCCCGGCCCAAATCCCCCTTCAGGAGAAGGACTGTTTGGCAGAGTATTTCTTTGTTGTATCAATGTTGTATCAATGTTGTATCAATGTTGAATCAATGTTGTATCAATGTTGTATCAATGTTGTATCAATGCTTTTGGGCAATACATCTTTCCACCCCATCAGTGTTTACCTGGAGGAAGCAACAGGTCTCCGTTCAGTGATCACACGAGTCACTTTCTCCTGGTCTCTGGTCTTAAAACTCAGCTGGAGTTGGAAAGGAAGTGTGTCCTTCTGAAGGAAAACTGTCACACACACACACACACACACACACACACACACACACACACACACACACACACACACACACACACACACACACACACACACACGCACACATACACGCGCACACACACCCACACACACGCGCACACACACACACGCGCGCACACACACACACACGCACACACACATGCGCGCACACACACACGCGCACACACGCGTGCACACACACGCGCACACACGCGCGCACACACGCGCGCACACACACACGCTCGCACACACACACGCGTGCGCACACACACACGCGCGCGCGCGCACACACACACACGCGCACACACACGCACACACACACGCGCGCACACACACACACGCGCGCGCACACACACACACACACACACACACACACACACACACCCACACACACACACACTCACACACACACACACACACCCACACGCACGCACACACACACACACACACACACACACACACACACACACACACACACACACACACACACACACACATGAATGCATGTATACCATAAGGTAGTGGATGTTAATACTGATTCTGTGTCTTACCCTCCATGACCTCTGGTTTCACAGCGAACTGGAAGGTGACCTCCAGCCCTTTGGTCACATTACATTATTACATTACATTGCATTTAGCTGACGCTTTTATCCAAAGCGACTTACAATAAGTACATTCGACCAGGAAGACACAACCTTGAAGAAAACAGAATCATATAAGAACATCAGGTTTCAAAGAGCCAATTGTTTCAAGTGCTACTCAACTGGCTTTAGATAAGCCAGTCCTTTATTAGTATATAAGTGCTCTGTTAGCAGTTCTTTGTTAGTCATTCTATCGCTCGAAGTGGAGTCGAAAGAGATGAGTTTTCAGTCTGCGCCGGAATCTGCTACCATGGTGAGTATATGTCACTATTAACGCTATATAAATCATATCATACTGTGTAACAATAGTTGAAAGATAACTCATGCTGTAGAGTTACATTTAATGAAAACATTTTTTACTTTTTACTTTTAAAATAACATTATTGGTAACTTTGATGATAACATTCTACTTGTTTGAATACATTATAATGGTACAGTATAGGCCTATTCTTTTATTATTCAATCTACATTATTATACCAAACACTTCCGTCTGAAATTTAAGTGAGATCGTGTTCATTTTATTTAACATCATTGTTTAACATGATTTAAATAAGAGAAAATTATTTCAAAACTTGTAAAATGTGTATTTTCATTCTCACAGAAACAGGGCCACAGAAATACTTTGTAATTGATAAACCAATGAAGTGGCTTCAGGCTCAGAGCTACTGCAGAACACATCACACTGACCTGATCAGTGGAATCACACACATCAATGAGTTCAAGAACCAGCATGGCTCTTCTGACTCGTGGATCGGCCTGTTCAGAGAGATCTGGAGATGGTCAGATGGGAAGAATTTCCCTTTCAGACACTGGGATCCTGACTCATTTAAAGATGAAGCCTCAAAGTCTTGTGCTACGACTACGCCAAATGGAACATGGAACTCCGACGATTGCACAGAGGAAAAACCCTTCTACTGCTATGACGGTGAGTTTTGGAAAAGTCATTGAATGTTTTTTTCTTTCATGTTTTTTGATAAATATTTATACATGTATGTTGAATATCCTTTTGTGAAGAAAATATGTATAAGATACACACAATTAGAGATCTGGATAATTTGTTTATTCATACTATAGAACAAATATAATTGTTGTTAAAATTATTTAAAAAAACATGAAAGAACAGTTTTAAATATCACTAAACTATTTGTTTGTTTTTATTTTTGTTACCCTGACTAAACACACAGACAAAGTGATCCTGATCAAAGAGAAGAAGACTTGGGATGAGGCCCTGACTTACTGCAGAGAGAAGCACCATGACCTGGTCTCCATCACTGACCGTCACCAGCAGAGATGGGTCCAAGAGAGAGACAAGATGGCCGACACTGAGTTCGTCTGGCTGGGAATGCGCTACACCTGCACTCTGGATCTGTGGTTCTGGGTCATTGATCGTCTGGTCTGCTATCACAACTGGGCCAAACAAGAAAAGACAAGACAAGTTCATTGTGACATGGCTGCAGTCATGGAGAGAGTTGGAGAGTGGTACAAAAAGGCTGACAATGAAAAGTTTCATTTCATCTGCGCTAAGTAAACCCATTGTATATTTACTGCAACAAGCTCACTCTTCTCTAATATGTATCTGCTCTCTGGGTTTATTGAATGGCTCTAGTTCAAATATAGAAATCACAGCCTGAAGAGGGGAGAAACTAAACTACTAACAGATTACTAACTGAAATTGAGATAAATGGGTGACTCTAAAGTTAACATATATTTGCCTCTGTGAACATCTGAATTAATTTATGATATGGATTTGTTGTAGTAGTTATTGATATATTGCATGTCTATTTATCCTCTTAAAGTGTGAAACCTGTAATCTTCATTTGAATTGTTGTTGTATCCTTTTATATGTTTATGAGGAAAAATATATATAAAAAGATAAATCTATTACGTTTTGCTTCTTTTTAAAAAAAAATAGTGTATGTAATGGTTGAATTTTGGTGATGGTTATAATATGTGTATCATATTTACCTTTTTATCAAGTTTTAACTAGATGTTTCACTGTCTAAAGCTGAATAAACAATCCGACCAAAAAACAGGATGTGGTGCTTTCTTCCACTGGCTTTACATATGAATGTTTTACATTTACCTAAGACGTGATTATTTGGCAGTAAAACATATATATAATATAATGTATGGGTATGTAATGCAAAGGGATTCCTCCATGGCTGTCATTCTTACAAATCAAACTACATAACAAGGCAACCCTGTCTCCTAAAAATAACGTTCCCACAGAACTAAACTGCATTCTCAATTACGTTTAGCTAGAAACATATTTTCTCCCACGTTACGTTTGTTATGAACGTATCTCAAATACGTTTATTTTCTACATATCTTTGCCATTTATTGTCTTGCTTATAATAATGATAATAGTCATTTATAATTATCATTTTAGAGCACACATTTGAAATCAGTAGGCGAGGCTGTAATTTCGCCAGCTGTTACTCTCATGAGCGAGGCAGAAAATAATAGTTTTAACATGCCAGAAAGCTGCTGTGTCGTTTATTGCACCTCAAACATTAAAAAAAATCCAGAGTTACGTGTTCCTCAACTTCCTCTACGAAGAAAGGACAGTAACAGAAGATCTCTGTGACGCCAGATGTGGTGTTGTTAATGCGATATGATATCCAGTTTAGGATGGCCGAAGACACTACACTACCCATAATCCCCAGCTATCGTTTTGGACTACAGTCCCGTTGACAAACCCTGTGATTAATCTTCAAGCTCTGGGATTGGATGTTGGAGTGGCAGTGCGCCAAGGTTATGCCGAGCGTCAAGCTCTTTGAAATGGAACGAAACCACGGCAGACTATTCACAACTGGACTCGAACGCCCCCCCCCAGAACTACACATGCTGGCTATTGTGTTTCGCAACATGTTCTCTATGGCACGTCTCTACTGGGAATTGTAGTTTTAAAAGACGTTTTCGTTTTCCCCAAAATTAGAAGTTGACAGTATTAAACTGTGTACAGCCCTGGAGGTTTAGGCGATAGGAAACACATTGGTGTGTACACATTTAAAACATGTAATTACTAAATGGGTGAAAATCGCTTGTATCCATAATGGGCAGCATTAATATATACCCACATGACAGCTCATTGTTACTTTGTAATTCTACTCCACTACAATTCAGAGGTTAACCTGGTATTTTTACTCCACTACATTTATTTTAGTTACTTTGCAGATTCTGATTAATGATGTGAAATATAAACAACCCTTAAAGCAGACTTTAGTTACACCTGAGTAAAATTCAGGAAAGGTGACTGTCAAGTGCCAACAATCAGGAGAGATATTTGATAGTTGGTGCTTGAGAAGACTAAACATTTATCTGCAGATCTTTATAAAGTATATTCATTACTCGTTATTCTCTACTAATAGTTAATTAAAAACTGTATATAATTGCTATTTTGCACATCCCTTTCAAGATTTCAAGATTTTCTAAGGTTTATTGACATATCATATCATATACACAACTACGGTGTAGTTATGCAATGAATGAAATACTTGGGTCGCAGGTTCCTCAACAGTGCATTACAAGACTTCTATCAATATGTGTGTACCTCCACCATTAAACTGTCAAATTATGCACATTTCTTATACTATCTACATACATAAGAGTATAATGAATGTGTATAATATCAGTTAAAATAAGTGCTTCAACATAGTTAACATTGCAGGAAAGCAATATATTAGACGTTAAGGCTTAATATTTATCTGTAGATAGATACCCCCAAAGCTTTTTTCTTATTTGAAAGAAGACCTTAACCCTAAAGTATTCTTTAATGTGTAAGGTTAATTAGTTTGTCTGTTTTGCACATCCTCCTATTAATATCTTTGTACATCCAGCACTAAACTGTTGTAGAGATCACTTACAGTATCTTCTTGATTTTTTATATTCTATATTTCTATCATTGACCTTCTACTTTCCCCCTATGAAAGTATATGTACTCTTAATATTTTTTTCATCAAATAACATTATTCAACAAAAATAATTCAATAACGTGCTTTAACCACTAGGCGGTGACACAAGGTACACACAGCATGCTAATAATAACTTTGTATTATTAGTGTAGGACACTTATGTATGTATAACATCTGAAGATGTGTAGTTTTATTCATGTTTTTACATCATTTTACAGAATATTGCTATACTATTTCTCATGTTTTACTTCTACACATTAATATATAATTTGTAAAACATCACAGGCAGAAAGGCATATCCGTAATTTAATGGTAAGCTATTGAAATTGTGATTCCATGGATGTGTCTCCCATCACCCAAATCCCCTGACTATTCTCTCAACTCAGTATTTACATTCTTATATTCAAATAAAATCAGGTTCTTGGGTAATCTGTTCAGTGGGTTTGTGGTGTGTATCCTCGAAATGTCCCTTATAGGCCTACGTCTGTTTCCGGTGACTTTATTTATGGATAAAAAGCCCAAGATTATAGAATTAAACGAATAAATAAAAACAAGGATAAGTGTGTGTTATTGTAGAGTAAATAACAGTGTGTTATTTAGAAAAGAATAACAAATTAGAAGGAAAAAAAGATTTTCAAAAATACAGATTTCAGTATTTTGAGGCTCTAAGCCCCATTTATTTTCCTCACAGACAGTCCGACATTATACGATTTAAAATAAAAACAAATAAATAAAAAGATAAAACACTGGCATGTAATTTACGTTAGAATAAATAGAATGGTTTTGAATAATAGATGAGAGTAAAATCTACGTCACTTTACGGCCCCGCCCAGTTTTGGGGAAACCAACGCTGTCATTTGAACGGCGATCAAGCCTGAAGCCACAGAAATCTTCTGTACCGTCCTTTCTTCGTAGAGGAAGTTCAGAAACACGTAACTCTGGATTTGTTTTAATGTTTGAGGTGCAATAAACGACACAGCAGCTTTTTGGCATGTTATAACTATTATTTTCTGCCTCGCTCATGAGAGTAACAGCTGGTGAAATTACAGCCTCGCCTACTGATTTCAAATGTGTGCTCTAAAATGATATTTATAAATGACTATTATCATTATTATAAGCAAGACAATAAATGGCAAAGATATGTAGAAAATAATAATAACCCAAATCTCTAAAAACGGGGTTGCAACGGAGCTGATACAGACTGATTCAGATTTGAAAATAGTCTGACTCAGTGACGAGAAGCTCCGCTTATATGGCCAACTCTACACCTATCAGGGGAATGAGAGGTTTCCGTGGCATGGTAACAGCATGGTAACAGCATGGCAACAGCATGGTAACAGCATGGTAACAGCATGGCAACAGCACGGTAACAGCACGGTAACAGCACGGTAACAGCACGGTAACAGCACGGTAACAGCACGGCAACAGCACGGTAACAGCACGGTAACAGCACGGTAACAGCACGGTAACAGCACGGCAACAGCATGGTAACAGCATGGTAACATGACGCTTGTAACTCGGCCCCCTCCTTTTCAGGGGGGCGTGGTCAGCTGGAGCGCATGCAAAGACAGGGTGGAGGAGAGGAAAATAGAGCAAAAATGAGGCATGGCTCAAATGCATGATCTGTGTGGTATTTTGAAAAAGAAAACGTATAAATATACCTTATATAGGTATGGCCCTACAATATTATATTCAAATATAGCATGATAGGTCTCCTTTAATATACATTTTCTATAGTTACAAATGTATTATTTGCTGCTCTCTGGTGGACAAACCGTGTTCTGCTAGAGCAGCGTCCCTCTTCTCCATCCTCATCGTTCTGAACCATTTTCAGTGTTGACATTAAACCACCAGTTATCCTTCAAAGTCATAAAGTCAAATCAACTTTATTGTCAATCTTCTAGTTTGTGTGTACAGACAGAGAGATCCAAATACCGTTTCCCACAATCCCGAATACAAAAACAAATATATATAAAAATATGTATGCAAATATGTATATACCTATACAATCAAAGACACATTTATACATATGCACATATTACAACTTAAATAAAAGCACAACAATCAATATATACAAAAATAACAGTCACTTCAATATCTTTGAAAATGTGCATTAGTGCAAGACTGTCCATAGCAGCTTAGAAAAAAGTGTCCAGTGCTGGATTTGAGTGTTTGTGTGTGGGGTGTTATAGTCCAGTGGGGGCAGGGGGAGGGAGGGGAGAGAGTTCATCCTCCTGACAGCCTGGTGGGAAAAACTGTTTTTTAGTCAGGTGGTGCTCGACCTCAGGCTGCGGAAGCTCCTCTCTGAAGGCAGGAGGGTGAAGAGGCAGGTGGAGGTATGGGTGGGGTCACCCACAATGCTGAGTGCTCTGCGGGTGAGGCGGGTGTTGTAAATGTCCAGGAGTGATGGGAGTGAGGCACCGATGATCCTCTCAGCTGTGTTTACAATGCGCTGCAGGGTCTTGCGGTTGATTGCTGTGCAGCTTCCAAACCACACCGTGATGCAGCTGCTGAGGATGCTCTCGATGGCGCCTCGGTAAAAGGAGAACATGATGATGGGGAGTAGAGGCGCTTCGGACGAATTAGAGGCTCTGCAGGTTTTTTTTGCTGATTGACGTGGTGTTGTTGGTCCAGGAGAGGTCCTCGGTTATGTGCACCCCCAGGAATTTGGTGCTGCTCACCTGCTCCACAGCAGCACCACCGATGGTCAGTGGGTGGGGGTGTTGGGTGCAGGTTCTCCTGTAGTCGTCAACAATCTCCTTTGTTTTCTCCACAAAAGAGATTGTTATCTATGCACCACATGGCCAGCTGGTTCACCTCCCTCCTGTCGTGGGTCTCATTGTTGTTGCTGATGAGACCCACTACCCACTGTGGGTGGGTGTGCAGTCGTGGGTCAGCAGGGTGAAGAGCAGGGGGCTGAGCACACATCCTTGGGGGGCCCCCGTACTGAGTGTGATGGTGCCTGATGTGTTGTTGACGACCCGTACAGATTGGGGTCTGGCAGTGAGGAAGTCCAGCAGCCAGTTGCAGGCAAGGGGCTGCGATCAGATTTTATTTGCTTCATGACTAACCTCTCAAAGCACTTCATGATGCTGGAAGTCAGCGCTACGGGGCGGTAGTGATTGAAGCAGGAACGTGATGACTTCTTCGGCACAGGTATGATGGTGGTTACCTTGACGCACGAGGGAACAACAGCCTGGCTCAGATAGCCACTGGCAGCCAGTGAAGGCGGAGGAGTGGTGTGTCCATGGGAAGAACTTAGGGAGGTTGAAATCCAGTCGAGCTGCAGCAGTTTGAATGAGTAGTAAAGGTTGGATGGTGCTTGCGGGTAGAACAGCCAAGAGGGAGTCCCAGAGTTTTAGTAATCAAGTCGTTTCCAGGAGAAGCCATGAGAGCAAATCTTGGAGCCGAGTGAATTAAAGTACAGATCCTCTCCAAGTTACCTGTAGCTCTTTGAGGCAGGAGGTATGCAGCGAGAGTGCATGAGGATGGAGGAGAGGGAGGCTGCTCTAGCAGTACACGGTTTGTCCACCAGAGAGGAGCAAAGATATATTTTTAACTATAGAAACAATTATATTCTCTTAAACTGTTTGAAAAAAGCAAACGATTAGGTATGTTTCTGCCACGTGTTATATAGCTAATATTAATTAAACTTTTACATTTCAATATAGTGTAAAACTCAACACGTGTGCAGTAAAGTTTCCAAAATATTTAATGGGGTTAAATTGAGACTCATGTTTTAATATCACAGGACATTTATTTTAAACAAATTTATATTTTGAAAGTCATAATGAAATTGTTTGTAAGATGTGTATTCATGCATTGCTGTGACTTTCATAGGCATACCTCACTGACAGCAGGCTCTTATTTTCAACAGCATATCTGGTTAAAGAGCGCCCTCTAGTGTTAAAAGATAAGTAGAACAACAAAAATATCTCCATCAATTTACAAGTTTATACAATTATAAACCCATACATTATTATGTGTTTTACTTTCAAATAAGCACCTGTTATGTAAATGTGAAACATGACTATTTAAAGCCAGTGGATGAAAGAACAACTTCCTGTTTTGGGGTTAGATCGTTTATTCAGTTTTAGACATTTAAACATCCAGTTAAAACTCCACAAAAGGTACATATGAAAAAATTGTGATACACATATTATAACCATCACCAAATTTCAACCATAAAGTAAAATATTTGATGAAAAGCAAAACAGTATAGATTTGTCATTTTATATATTTCTTTCCTCATCAACATATAATAGGACACAACAACAATTCAAATGAAGATTACAGGTTTCACACTTTAAGAGGATAAATAGACATGCATTATATCAATAACTACTACAACAAGTCCATATCATAAAGTAATTCAGATGTTCACAGAGGCAAATGTATGTTAACTTTAGAGTCACCCATTTTCCTCAATTTCAGTTAGTAATCTGTTAGTAGTTTAGTTTCTCCCCTCTTCAGGCTGTGATTTCCATATTTGAACTAGAGCCATTCAATAAACCCAGAGAGCAGATACATATTAGAGAAGAGTGAGCTTGTTGCAGTAAATATACAATGGGTTTACTTAGCGCAGATGAAATTAAACTTTTTATGGTCAGCCTTTTTGTACCAATCTCCATCTCTCTTCATGACTCCAGCACTGTCACACATATCCAGTTCGTCTGTTGCCCAGTTGTGATAGCAGACCAGACGATCAATGACCCAGAACCACAGATCCAGAGTGCAGGTGTAGCGCATTCCCAGCCAGACGAACTCAGTGTCGGCCATCTTGGCTCTCTCTTGGACCCATCTCTGCTGGTGACGGTCAGTGATGGAGACCAGGTCATGGTGCTTCTGTCTGCAGTAAGTCAGGGCCTCATCCCAAGTCTTACTCTCTTTGATCAGGATCACTTTGTCTGTCATTGAAATAGATATTTTTTATAACTTAGATTAATCATTTATTGAAAAACAATTAATTTCAGTAACATAGCACCATGCAATCATCATTTGTTGTTAGAATAAATAGGAATCTCTAAAAATACAAGTACAATATATAGAAATAGTATGAAAACCATTGATAAAAAAAACTAAGGCAACAAATGACGTGGCACCTTTTTTAAAAGCCAGCATAAAAATGTGAGGACAAAAAACACGACGAAATGATATTTATTACTTTCTGCTCTTTCAGGGTTTTATAATTTTCAGTCTCCACTAAAGGATATTTAACATGTGTGTACAAATATATAACTAAAAACTAAAATACTTTTAAAGATTCTTTCAAAACTCACCCTCATAGCAGTAGAAGGGTCTTTCCTCTGTGCATTCGTCGGAGCTCCATTTTCCCTTTGGCGTAGTCACAGCACAAGTCTTTGAGGCTTCATCTTCAAATGAGTCCTCCCAGTGTCTGAAGGAGAAGTTCGTCCCATCTGACCAACGCCAGGTGTCTCTGAACAGGCCGATCCACAAGTAGTTATCAGGATTTGACGATATTTTGATTTCTTCCTTGAATTCTTTTGAATTGATCTGTTTGAATCCACTGACCAGGTCAGTGTGATGTTCTCTGCAGTAGCTCTGAGCCTGAAGCCAGCTCTGGGTCTCATCTCTACAGTGGTATGTTTGATTTGGTTCTGTGTGAAAAAAGAGACACAATTAATTACACATTTTTACAAGTGAATTAGTCTCAATAAATGTGTTCTCCTACAGAATAATTGGTGCAAAAATGTGAAAACATTAACACAATTTGAGTTTAAAGTCTATTAAAGTGTTACGTTTAATAATAACAACAAATAACAACCCAAAGAGTGGAGAAAACAGTATTTCTCCAACAGTTACATTGCATCATTACAAGTAGGCCTGTACCTGACCACTGTCGTATACACACAATGTATTTAAAATGTGTAGAATTGTATCATGACATTTACCATTAATGTTATATAAAACTGAAAAGCAAACATTTATTTTAAATATATTGTTGTCTTCACAATGCATTCGGAAAAATACGTGTCATTATATTTTCAAAATTGTTACACAGTATGACATGAGGTTAACACACAATATCAAAATTAGATATGTATTCTCACCAGTGTAGCAGATGAACCCAACGTGATTCTTACAAGGGTAAGTGTACCATTGTTGACCTTTTATCACCACACAGTTCTCCTCAGTAGCCCCATTATCCGGCTGACTTGTCCACCATTCTGTCTCAGATTCTTTGAACTCCACCCCCGGCAGAGACCAGTGCCACGACCTCTCGGTACTTGATATGCTGTGCAGTCCAATCCAGGCGTCTGAAGTCTGTGAAGAGTTAGTCAGTCTCTCCACGTCTCTCATGTCAGACACTGTGGCCAGGTCAGTGTATTTCTCTCTGCAATAACTCCGGGCTTCCTCCCAGGTCTTTCCCTCTTGAATGAAGTGGTACTCATAGAGGTGACATGTGAAGAAGGAGCACTGACCTAAAAACAGAGACAATTCTGCAGTGATGGAGCTGACAGTATGACAAGCACCTGATCATTACATTACATTGCATTTAGCTGACGCTTTTATCCAAAGCGACTTACAATAAGTGCATTCGACCAGGAAGACACAACCTTGAAGAAAACAGAATCATAAAAGTACATCAGGTTTCATAGAGCCAAACATTTCAAGTGCTACTCATCTGTCTTTAGATAAGCCAGTCCTTTATTAGTATATAAGTGCTTTGTTAATAGTTCTATCGCTCGAAGTGGAGTCGAAAGAGATGAGTTTTCATTCTGCGCCGGAAGATGTGTGAGCTTTCTGCTGTCCTGATGTCAATGGGGAGCTCATTCCACCATTTTGGAGCCAGAATAGTAAACCCACGTGTTTCTGCTGATGGGAACTTGGGTCCCCCTCGCAGCGAGGGTACAGGGAGCCGTTTGGCTGATGCAGAGCGGAGTGCACGTGCTGGGGTGTACGGTTTAACCATGTCCTGGATGTAGGAATGGCCAGATCCATTTGCAGCATGGTACGCAAGCACCAGTGTCTTGAAGTGGATTCTAGCAATTACTGGAAGCCAGTGGAGGGAGCGGAGGAGCGGCGTGGTGTGGGAGAATTTAGGAAGGTTGAAGACCAGACGAGCCGCTGCATTCTGGATGAGCTGCAGAGGTCGGATGGCACATGCAGGTAGACCAGCCAGGAGGGAGTTGCAGTAGTCTAGGCGTGAGGTGACGAGAGCCTGGACCAGAAGCTGCGTGGCTTTCTGGGTCAGCTGGGGACGCATCCTCTTGATGTTGTAAAGCGTGTATCTGCAGCAGCGGGTTGTAGCAGCGATGTTTGCAGTAAACGACAGGTTGTTATCTAGGATCACACCCAGATTCCTTGCTGAGTCGGGGAAACAACAGAGGTGTTCAGTTTTGTCAAGGTTGAGCTTGAGGTGATGAGCAGACATCCACTGAGAGATGTCAGCTAGACAAGCAGAGATGCGTGCGACGACCTGGGTCTCTGAGCGGGGAAAGGACAGAATGAATTGGGTGTCATCAGCGTAGCAGTGGTATGAAAAACCATGCGGGCTAATGACAGATCCGAGCGAGTTTGTGTACAGGGAGAAGAGGAGGGGACCAAGAACAGAGCCCTGAGGGACCCCTGTGGTTAATTGACAAGGGTTGGACTCTGACCCTTGTCCGTTACCCTGTAGGTATGGTCTTTGAGGTATGAGGTGAGGAGGGAAAGTGCAGAGCCTGATCAAACTCATGAGTACTAGAATCACCCCCACCACTTACATCATCCCCTTCATCTTAATGGGGGCCTGAGTTCACTTATTCCACTTTTTATTGTTAGGAAGAGTGAGCAGCTTCATGACTCCAGATGTGATTTAATTTAGAATCCACTTACCCATCAGAAGGAGCACAAACAGACTCCACTGCATCTTTGCTCTGTTAGATGAAAACAATATTGTTAGTGTGCAGTGATCATTTACAAATCTTATGAATGATGTCAGTTACATTTAAATTATTTAAAAAACCTAATGTTTCAGTCAAATGACCACAAACACAGACTGCACCACTTCCTTCAGTGCAGCAGTTTAATGAGGAAGTTCATGTTAAGGAAATGTAAATTCTGAGCAGCACCAGCAGTAACAGGCACACACCACCAGGCTGTCAGGAGGCTGAACTCTCTCCCCCCTCCCACCTCTCCCCTCTCTCCCTTCTCTCCCCTCTATCTCCCCCCCCCCTACACACACACACACACAGACTCAAACAATCCAGCACCAGCAGTAACAGGCACACACCGTAAAATGTATTTTTAGCAGATGGAAATGTCTCATTTCAATGAAAGACCAGTTGCAAACTAATCAATAACTGTATAGTGCCACACAACAACACTGACTTTTTATGTTTGTTTCTGTGTCGAGGCTATAAGTATTAATATGTTGCTGGTGATATATTTTGTAGATTATTTATTCACATTACAATGCACTCCTACTATCAGAGACAGAAACTGAAATTCTAGCTTAATTAAATTGTGTATTGTTGCTTTTATAAGCCTGATTAAAAGATGTGTGTTAATTATTTTATTAGGGGTGAAATTACCCTAATGAAAATTACATTGTGTTTATTTGAAGTGAGAGTGAGATTGCTGTGTATACACATCGTCTCCAATAAAACATTTAAGATTTACCACCGTTTTTTAAAGCAGGAAAATAGTGGGTTTTTCAGCCGATTGGTCGATGCAAAGTGAAGCACACGTGACGGACAAGGAGCTTGGACCCCCTGTGGCCCACCTCCATGTAAAATGTAAAATACTAAGTTACTGTGCTTTTTTCAGTAATATAATTTAATAAGTAAGTTACTGAAACAAATGTTGTAACTTAAACAATTCCCAACAAGTATCAATAAATTAAATAAAACCTAAGTTTGGCTGCATAAATAATGTATTTATTATCCCAAACTTAATCTGTTCTTCTGTGTCCAAAGTAACTAAAACTATTAAATACAATGATAACAAAGTCATTGAAACAAACTATGTTACTTTAAATAACACCAATAATGGTATTTTATGCTTTTTCATGCGCCATGACATTAAACAAAAACATTTTAAATCTCCTTTTCCTGCATTAAATGTGCCTCTCATTAAATGATTGGCCCATAACTGAGGTTATTACCTATAACATCTTACCGGAACATCCACCTCTGACAACGACAGAAGGCACTGTGCTTAAAGAAGTCAAGGACTTCAAGTACCTGGGCTCATGGGTCAACTCAACCGAGCAAGATCTTAAGGTGAGGAAGGCACTTGCATGCAGGGCCCTGGACGGCATGACCAGTGTATGGAACTCCAACCTCCCCGTCAAATCAAACTCAGCTTCTTCTATGCAGCGGTAGAGTCTGTTCTCCTCTATGGCAGAGAATGCTGGACCCTGAAGCCAACCCTGCACAAGAGACAGATGCTACACCAGAATGTTGCGAGCAGTATTTAACATCAGCAAGAGTGTACATTTAACCAACAACATCCTGTATGAGGGAATACCAAGGGTGAGCGAGAAAATTGCAGCCAGGAGAATGAGACTAGCAGGACATTGCCAAAGGCATCAAGAGCTGCCAGCCGGCAAATTGGTGCTGTGGGAACCAACACACGGGCATCGGCCACAAGGACGTCCCGCACAAACATACGTGGACATACTCAAGAACGACGCAGGAGCACAAAGTACCAATGAACTGGATAAAAGTATGGAGAACCTGGATGACTGGAAGCAACGATGGTGGGCTCGTCTGAGGACGACCGAGAGAGATCACGACCCGCCAGTAAAATTAGTCTAGAACTGCAGCTACTTCTATTCGGACTGCCTCAATGTATTGTATGTTATTGTCTCCGCTCTCCCCCAAGAAACCCCTCTGGGACGTAACACTGAACAGTGCTTGAATATGTGTGAATGTTAATTTCTGCCTCTGTATGAATGGGTGACGACGGGTGAATGCTGACTTGTTTATGTAAAACGCTTTGAGGACTCATAAAATACTGTAAAAACAGTGTAAAATGCAGCTCCAGGGTCACTTACATCATTCTTTTTAATTGTGTTGTATCTATCTGCTTATTTAATTAACAGATGCATTTTTCTCAGAATGTAAACCTCATATTTTTATATAAAGTATAGGTAAGTAAAAAACAACAAAGAAAGATAAAAGAAAAATCTAAAATACAACTGAACAAAACATATTAAGCTGATTACAAAGCAATGACTCGGTTCATATTTCGCCATGGGTCGAAACAAATAAAGAAAGATAGGATATTTGGGTTTAATTAGTTCAAAATGTATTCTCTCTGTTGTTAAACCCCGTCGGGACATCAGCTTAATATGAATTGTATTTCTTTTGAGGATAAAACCATTATTTCCAAACTTTTCATCAGTGTAGCTTTCAGCATTTTTTAAACCATGTGTGTTGGACAGTCAGCTTTCCGTGTCCCATCTCTGGGTTTTTTCCATTACCTTACTGTATGTAAATGTCCTGTCATAACTGTGATGGACTTCTCCTTTGGATCAATGGTCGCGAAAGAGATCATAATATGTCGTGTTGTCATATTCAAATGCTGGCAGTAAATTAGCTACATATTAAGCATCTTTTGGGAGAAGTCTAAACCAGTACGACGCGGAGAGTGAAGCGAGGAGAGAAGAAACCAGCGTGAGTTTAACCTCTGTTATTTCATACATGCGTTTAACATTTTAAAGGAGTAAACATTATATTGTGAATGTATATTTTTTCCTTCAGTATTTCGAATTTCGAATATTATACTTTATCATTTAATTCTCTATAGCTTTCACGAAGGGTGTACAGTTACAGAAACTCGTTATAATAAATGTTTAGGTTGCCATACCCTTGTGTGGCAGGAATTGACTGATTCACACTTGCGTATTGTAACTGGTTCCTCTCATTTTATATATCGCATGTGTGGGGGAAACTTCTGTTGCCACGTCAATTCTGAAGAACTACCCCAGACCCATGTATTTAGCTAGTTCAGAGAGAATAATCAACATTGTGCATTACAAGATAGAATCATAACACCCCTATCAGCTGACGCCAACAGGCAGGAGCAGGGAGACAGAACACTGAGAGCAGAGCAGCCAAGGTTACAGGTGCGTGTGCTCAGTCAGGACAGCACGCACTGATACATTGGAAAATATTCCCCAACAGTTTCTCTCTTTTTATCAATTTTGATAACCTAAAAACCTTAGTCTAAAAATATTTTGTTCAATACTTAAATCAATGGAAATCTTCAGATTTGAGTGTGGACTTACACAACATCAATTACATCAATAACAATCACATTAAGAACAACATAATAAGACTGGAACATCCAATCACAATGATTGAGACAGCCTAAACAATTCTCAAAATGTTTAACAATCTGAAAAGGAAAAGTTGTGCAAATATTCAAAGACTTTTGTAAAAACCTGGAAAGGAAGGATTCAACATTCCTAAAACTTGAATTAATACATTTGTAAATGCTACCACTGATCTGCACCAAATTAAGTCTATCAATTATTCTTATTAGGTCTGTCTGTGCATGGGTAATACATTAAAGAGTAGTGTATTTAAGCCTGATTGCTGGGTGATTAAGGATATTAACATTATCTGTCATAATGTCAAAGTATCATAACTGTGCACATCTTATACTTACATCCCTTGGTTACTTGAACACGCTACAATATTATTAACCAGTGTCTTAACTTATTAAAATATGATATACGAAATATTTGTATTGGAACAGTTTTAGACGTAGTAATGCTGTAACATATTTCAGCCACTAGGGGGATTTTGCGGGGGGCAGGGGGGGCAATGCCCCCCCCAAAATCCGCAAAATCCGCAAAATCCCAAATGATCAAGTCAAAGTTTTTTTATTTATTTTATTTTATGTACCCCATTTGATTAAATAATTAATCTTGAATCACTAATAACTCATTTTTCATTCCACTGTTTTCCCTGTTACATCGTATAATTGATATTATTCCCATCAATGGATCCTATTATCCACCATGATAGACCTCTTTCACATCTGAATTTTAATATTTAAATGTTTCCCCAAAGGTGGCTCAAATAGAGCAGCGACCTCGTGGATATCTGAGTCTTCACCAGCACATCGAGAGAGACAGAGAGAGAAGCAGCTGACAGGACGACTCAGGAGAAGTAAGTGTGATTCTGTTCAGTCATTTTCATATTTTGCTTATTTTTGAGAAAGATATTCTCCTTCAGAATATTTTCCAAAGGGGAGGAACATTTAATGAATCTCATCTCAATCAGAAGCAATGAAATCTAAAACCCTATTATGTTCATGTATTCGCTTAAATCATTTGTTTCTCTTGAAATCACTTGGAATATTTTATGTATTTGTATTAAAATCTCAATGTTTCATTTTGAATCATAAAATGTAACTAATGTTCACTTTGAAACTCTTTTTCTTTTACAAAAAGTTGGCACTTTACCAAGAACGCTGGACATTTATAATAAAAACAAAAATGTAGTCTGAGTCTAGTGGACATGTTTTGCCCTGAGTTTTACCTTTCAGGTTCATGTTAGGTTTTTAGAGCTTTGTGGGCGATGTATGCAGCCTGTCCCGTAGACATTACTCAGGGCTGAAAAACCCACTATTTTCCTGCTTTAAAAAACGGTGGTAAATCTTAAATGTTTTATTGGAGACGATGTGTATACACAGCAATCTCACTCTCACTTCAAATAAACACAATGTAACTTTCATTAGGGTAAGTTCACCCCTAATAAAATAATTAACACACATCTTTTAATCGGGCTTATAAAAGCAACAATACACAATTTAATTAAGCTTTTATTTCAGATTACTTATCAGTTCCGGTTAAAGAACCTATAAAGTCTCACCAACACATAGAGTATGTTAGGGTAGGGTTACCCTAGGGTTTCTGATAGTAGGAGTAGGTTACATGTGAATAAATAAACAAAAAAATATAGAACCAGAAAAATATAATGGTTTTGATAAAAAAACAAAGTCAGTGTTGTTGTACGGCACTATACTGTTATTTATTAGTTTGTAACTGGTGTTTGAGTGTTTCATTCAAATGAGACCTTTTCATTTGCTAAAAATATATTTTACGCCTTTAGTGCATTACAGAGCCACTAAAGGGACAACAACAAAAGAGAGAGAGAAAAAAAAGAAAAGTTGGGATAAGGAGTTACTGCTGGGGTTGCTCGAAATTTGCCTTTTCTCTGCATTTACATCTTCATTAAACTGCTGCACAGAAGCGAGTGGTGCAGTCTATGTTTGTGATAATTTAACTGAAACATTAGGTGTTCAAAATCATTTTTAATGTAACTGTATCATTTATAAGATTTATAAATGATCAATAACAGTATTGGTTTCATCTAACAGAGCAAAGATGCAGTGGAGTCTGTTCGTGCTCCTTCTGATGGGTAAGTGGATTCTAAATTAAATCACATCTGGAGTCATGAAGCTGCTCATAACAATAAAAAGTGGAATAAGTGAACTCAGACCCGTTAAGATGAAGGGGCGATGTAAGAGGTGGGGGTGATTCTAGGACTCATGGGTTTGATGTAATGATCAGGTGCTTGTTATACTGTCAGCTCCATCACTGCAGCATTGTCTCTGTTTTCAGGTCAGTGTTCCTTCTCCACATGTCACCTCTATGAGTACCACTTCATTCAAGAGGCAAAGACCTGGGAGGAAGCCCGGGGTTACTGCAGACAGCATTTCACTGCCCTGGCCACGGTGCCTGACATGAGAGACGTGAAGAGACTGACTAACTCTCCACGGACTACAGACGCCTGGATTGGACTGAGGAGCATCAATGAAAGAGATATCAAAGAGTGGCACTGGTCTCTGCCGGGGGAGAAGTACAATCATACTGAATGTGAACCAGAATGTGCGCCAGAATGGGGTCCAACAGAGCCGAACAATAGAGATGATGATCCTGAGAACTGTGTGGCGATTACACCCTCCCAAAAATGGTACGATTTCCATTGTTCTAAGACCCCTAAAAGGTTTATCTGCTACCATGGTGAGTATCTGTCACTATTAACGCCATATAAATGATATCATACTGTGTAACAATAGTTGAAAGATAACTCATGTTGTAGAGTTACATTTAATGAAAACATTTTTTACTTTTAAAATAACATTATTGGTAACTTTGATGATAACATTCTACTTGTTTGAATACATTATAATGGTACAGTATAGGCCTATTCTTTTATTATTCAATCTACATTATTATACCAAACACTTCCGTCTGAAATTTAAGTGAGATCGTGTTCATTTTATTTAACATCATTGTTTAACATGATTTAAATAAGAGAACATTATTTAAAAACTTGTAAAATGTGTATTTTCATTCTCACAGAAACAGGGCAAGAGAAATATGTTGTAATTGATAAACCAATGAAGTGGCTTCAGGCTCAGAGCTACTGCAGAACACATCACACTGACCTGATCAGTGGAATCACACACATCAATTCAACAGAGTTCAAGAAACAGGATGGCTCTCCTGACTCGTGGATCGGCCTGTTCAGAGAGATCTGGAGTTGGTCGGATGGGAAGAATTTCTCTTTCAGAAACTGGGATCCTGACTCATTTAAAGATGAAGCCTCAAAGACTTGTGCTGTGACTACGCCAAATGGAACATGGAGCTCCGACGAATGCACAGAGGAAAAACCCTTCTACTGCTATGACGGTGAGTTTTGGAAAAGTCATTGAATGTTTTTTGTTAAATATTTATACATGTATGTTGAATATCCTTTTGTGGAGAAAATATGTATAAGATACACACAATTAGAGATCTGGATCATTTGTTTATTCATACTATAGAACAAATATAATTGAGGTTAAAATTATTTAAAAAAACATGAAAGAACAGTTTTAAATATCACTAAGCTATTTGTTTGTTTTTGTCCTTAAGACAGATCCTTTAAACCTGGCTTATTGAAGTTGCGAATAGTTTTTGCAATAAATGGTTACCCTAACTAAACAAATTTCAATGACAGACAAAGTGATCCTGATCAGAGAGAATAAGACTTGGGATGAGGCCCTGACTTACTGCAGAGAGAAGCACCATGACCTGGTCTCCATCACTGACCGTCACCAGCAGAGATGGGTCCAAGAGACAGCCAAGATGGCCGACACTGAGTTCGTCTGGCTGGGAATGCGCTACACCTGCACTCTGGACCTGTGGTTCTGGGTCATTGATCGTCTGGTCTGCTATGACAACTGGGCCAAACAAGAAAAGACAAGACAAGTTCATTGTGACATGGCTGCAGTCATGGAGAGAGTTGGAGAGTGGTACAAAAAGGCTGACAATGAAAAGTTTCATTTCATCTGCGCTATATAAACCCATTGTATATTTAGTGCAACAAGCTCACTCTTCTCTAATATGCATCTGCTCTCTGGGTTTATTGAATGGCTCTAGTTCAAATATAGAAATCACAGCCTGAAGAGGGGAGAAACTAAATTACTAACAGATTACTAACTGAAATTGAGGAAAATGGGTGACTCTAAATGTAACATTTGCCTCTGTGAACATCTGAATTACTTTATGATATGGACTTGTTGTAGTAGTTATTGATATAATGCATGTCTATTTATCCTCTTAAAGTTTGAATCCTGCAATCTTCATTTGAATTGTTGTTTGAATGTATATGTTTGAGGAAAAATATATAAAAAGACAAATCTATAATGTTTTACTTTTCATAAAATATTTTTCGTTATGGTTGAGATGTGGTGATGGTTATAATATGTGTATCACAATTTTTTTCATATGTACCTTTTGTGGAGTTTTAACTGGATGTTTAATTTTCTAAAACTGAATAAACGATCTGACCCAAAACAAGGTGTGGTTCTTTCATCCACTGGCTTTAAATAGTCATGTTTACATTTACCTAAGAGGTGCTTATTGGACAGTAAACACATATATAATGTATGGGTATGTAATCGAAAGGGATTCCTCCATAGCTGTCATTCTTACAAACCAAACTACATAATGAGGACTGTGTTGTCAAAAGGCACCCTAAGTAAAACAGGAATTAGTCATAGAAGTGGAAGGTCTTTTTGTTGTTGTGGTTATCTTTCAACACCAGAGGACGCAGTTGAACCAGCTCTTCTATTGGTGTCTGCTGTCGTTGGGATTTTCCCACTATAAGAACATTGATTCAAAAACAACTGCTAGAAATAAATTATTCATTGGACGATAACAATAACCAACTATGGCATGACATTTTACATTTGTTTGGGTATCCATCATATAATGTGTGTGTGTGTGTGTGTGTGTGTGTGTGTGTGTGTGTGTGTGTGTGTGTGTGTGTGTGGTGTGTGTGTGTGTGTGTGTGTGTGTGTGTGTGTGTGTGTGTGTGTGTGTGTGTGTGTGTGTGTGTGTGTGTGTGAGAGAGTCCCATCCAGTTCTTGGTTTGTTGTCTCAGTGATCGAGTATTCTGAAGCACAAAGGTACAGTACAAGTCAAGATATCCTTAAAAGAAGCATTGTTTACTTCTGGTGTGAGTTTGTGTATCTGTGTGTGCAGCAATTCTAATTCAAGTGTTATCGTATGCGGTAGGATTTATCTTCCTTTGAACTAATGGATCAAACCTTGCATTAGCATTTGCTCATACTTTACTTTTGGGAGATCTCAAAGCACTACGTTGGTGTGAATATTCATTTAACAGTTGGGCTGCTTTTAAGTGTCAAGAGAACACAGGAAGGAAGTTGTGAGTTATTTTGATATTGCTCTCTTTAAGTTAAGTCAAAGGCTTTGTATTTTACATGACATATACAGCAGGTGAAACATGTACACACATACCATGTATACATCACTTCAGGGGACATTACATTGACTTACATGCATTTCCTGGAGACTTATCCTAACCTTAACCAACACATGCCTAACCCTAAGCCTTACCCTAAACCTTACCAAGTCTTCACCCTGAAATTATTTCCCTGACCTCCATTTTGTCCCCATAAGGGAGGTGAGTCCCCACACGTGACTGTGTAAACAGATCAGGTCCCCACAAGGATAGTAATGCTAATCCACACACAAATGTGGTTTGTTCAAAGTCCAAGAAACACTGCATATACAGTGAGTGAGTGAGTGAGTGAGTGAGTGAGTGAGTGAGTGAGTGAGTGAGTGAGTGAGTGAGTGAGTGAGTGAGTGAGTGAGTGAGTGTGTGTGTGTGTGTGTGTGTGTGTGTCAGGAAGTTGGCGAGACAAATTAAAGTAAGAAAGAAGCGTTGAAAGGGAGAAAAAGATTTGCAGATGTTTTTGTTAAATCATAAAACACACACTTAGTTGTTTATTTACTGTTTATTAGTAATTGTATTCATTAGAATTAACACTGTTGTTTTAAGAAAGTGCATTTGAATTCCATGAACAGCATTTGCTCCACAGAGATTACAAAACATGATAATAAATGTAATGATATTTGACTTTTTTTACTATTTTACACACGTTCATTATGAAGATGGACAACAAACTACCAAGTTGCATCATGGGAAATGTAGGAACTGGTGTTATTTTGTATTTCATTGGTAGTAACAAGGTATGTTAAAGGACTGACTTATACACATATTTTATGTTTCAAAAAGGTCATCTAAATAATAATTAAGATGCATTATAACAATAACTATTTAAGTCTTGCTAAACTTTGATTGTATATACAGCATTTCTGAGCTTGTTAATCACATTTTAAAGGATCATACCAAGGTTTTTAAGATTATTAAATCTTAAATACACAATATTTATATATATCTTTCATTCACTGTGTAAAAGCTATGGAAATGAGCTTGAAAGTGCTTCAGAGACCTCAACATCACAGTATTTGCTCACATAATCCTAGTATTGGCCTGGTGATAGTGATGAAGTAATAATACAGGATTAATACAGATCCATTATTACTACAATTGATTTAATACTTGCCAGACATGATTCTATTTGCAGTATTTCTAAGCTTGTTAAGTAATTGTTAAGGACCACTGGTTTTTTACTAATCTTACATCGCTGCTTTAAGCGAGATGTTCTGTTTATAAAGTACCTTTTTCTCAAGTTCCTGTTCATTCTCTGTTGGAAAGCTATGAAAAATAGCTTTGAATGTGCTTCAGAGAACTCCACATCACTGTATTAGTGATAATCTTCTCCGATACTCTTTGCTGTTTTTACTTCTCCTCCAGGGTCTCCATCACGGTTTTCATGATGGTTGCCACGGCGACGGCTCCGGGGTCGGGCAGCGAGACTCGCTCCGCCGCGATGTAGCTCGCCCGACCTGCCATCGCTGTGAGGTGAAGGGTCGACTCCGCCCCCAAGGACGCTTTCTAGAGAGAGGGACGGAAAAAAGACACGGCATGTAAAAAGTACAAATCAATCTGGTGGCACTGCAGGAAGTCTCTTTTTATTTATTATATCTAATAATTAATATGTTCAAAACTAGCTTTCAGAACCAAGTGCAAAGCCAAAAAAAGGCAGAAATAAACAAATAAAGGAATAATAATAAATAAAAATAGGAAATGAGGTATGGCTTTCTATGTAATCATAATCATCTTTTCTACTGAATACATTTTTGTCGAAGCTCATTATAAAATACACACAACATAGGATTTACTTTCAAATACTTAGATTTGATTTTGTAAAATGTAAAAAATAAGAATATTGTTAAACAAAAAGTCATCCTTATCCATACAAAAATTGCTTTAATTAAAATGTTGCAATCCAAAAGTATATACATCGTACAATAAAGCTTCAGAATGCAGACATTGGATAATATGTTAGATCAAATGTGAATATAATGTTCCACAAAAATCCTAATCATTAGTTTCTACTTGAACATTTTGTTGTAGAAAATCACTTTATGGATACACTAGTAATGGGGAATTTTAAATATGTATTTTTACAGACAGATTTGGGAGAAGGAAGTCTTATAATTAAACATAAATGTGTATGTTACCTTCACAGCATTCTGCAGTACAGCCAGCTGTCCACCGGGTGGAGCTGTTTTCAGCTTCATAAGCTCATCCACAGCAGGACACAAAGCATCCAACTAGCGAGGAGGAAAAGAGATTTAAGAAGCTTTTTAATGACTATCTTGCTGCTGAGGAACGGATAAATAGTATGTCCAGAAAATATGTTTTAAACTAGAAAAGATGCAGAGAAATTAGACGATAACTCACCATCGTTCTGTCTCCAACGTCAGCACCACCATACCTGAAAAGAGTTACAGATGGTTAATCAATTTGCTTTTTGTTGTTGTTGTTTGACCTATCAATTAACTTTATTGTGGTTGTGTTTATTAACGTATTTAATTACAAACATATTGAACACAAGCTTCTAGAGTGCATGGTGAGTTTTAGTTTGGACAAGAAGTTATTTGTGACGTATACTAAGAGGGTTAAAATCCTTAAAACTGAGAAATAAATGTGTTTTCTCGTGAGAAATGATAACCAAAATAAACTAAAATAAATAATTGACTAACTTCTGACATAACATAATAGTGTCTTCAGTACCACAGAGGTGATTATCAGATTATATAATAAGAATATACATACTTTATTGATGTGAAATTGAAAAAATAATGTGTTACAGCAGCATGTAAACAAGGCATTACTTCTTCATGGCCTGTGTCCCAGCATGCATTGCAGTAGCCCAGGCTGCACCGTTGCTCTGCCCTTCGGTCACATGACCTGCTGCCGCCGTCAGGAACAGACTGTACAACTGTAACACACACAAGAAGAAGTGTGTGTGTGTGTGTGTGTGTGTGTGTGTGTGTGTGTGTGTGTGTGTGTGTGTGTGTGTGTGTGTGTGTGTGTGTGTGTGTGTGTGTGTGTGTGTGTGTGTGTGTGTGTGTGAGAGAGGCAGAGTGTTTAATTTCAACTTTATGTCAAAATCTGTTAAAATCTAGATTAATTTATTGATCTCAAATCTGAAAAAACAGTGAAATGAAAATTAAATAGAAAAAATTCAAAAACAGTGAATATATATACACTTCAACAGTAAAAAGATATACATTTATAGAGTATTATCTATCAAATACACAAAAAAATAAGTTATAGAATACACTTAATACGTCAGTTAGCCTTTTTTTTGTAGAATATGTTAGAAAACATACCGCTCCTGAAGACCCGCCCATTTTCTCCTGGACCAATCCAGCGAGGACTGACAACAGTCGCCCAGGGCAACCAGGAACCACATGATCCTTGAGCCACTCCTGAATGGCTGAAAGACCGTTTTAAAACATCTTTATCTCGATTTAAAACACTTGAATGTCATTAAAGCTTCTGTAGATGATGTACCTTTAGCAGCCTGAGCGTGAGTGTTACCGCAATCTCCGTCCCCGGAAGCACGGTCCAACGCATTCAGTTCCTCCTGCTTCTCCAACAGCGTGGAACAAACTTTAACCAACGCTTTACGCATGACGGGACTCAGAGGCCCTGCGGGGAAATAAAAAAAGACAGGCTTAGTTAATAAATCATTTATCCAATTACTCCATGTCATCACTGCAGGTTGTTGTTTCAAATGATCATATAATCATTTAAAACATAATAGTCTTATACTCTGATTGCCTTTTACTCTGTTACACTGTATTTTTAGTCTTGTATGTGTTTAACAGAGACATATGTTAAGGGTTTTCATTTCAGGAGGTAAAAAGGAAGTAAAAGGACAATATGCAAATGTTAAGGACGAGGGGTTTTATGGTTTAATGATGGGATGTAGGACCAGCTGTTTCCTCTCATGGATATATAGTGAGCAGAACTTTGTTATCCTCTGAGGATGAAGTTGCTCTGTTCCTGCATTTGAGATCGATTTCGTATTTTGACTTTCTTTATTACTTTATTAAATATATCAAAAGACAAACTTTGTCCATGAATCATTTATCAGTTTCTCTTAAGAATTTCCTCCAAGGTAACCTTGAATCCTCACCTTCTTTGTGTGTGTGGTCCTGTGGGTGGGGGCTCATCTCTGGAGCTTCTGTGATGAAGCTGCGTCCGCTCACACACACACTGCTGAGGTTCGGCCAGGCGGGGGCGCTGGTCTTAGCATCTATAGGATATACAGTGTACGACAAAATAACAATAAACCTCACAGACATGGAAACAGAAAATGTACAGGTCAAAAACAAGTTAGATTGAAGCCTGGATATACAAAATAATGAAATTAAAGGCGATTTAAATAAAAAAGTTGGCGTTTTTCATGCAAAACTGGCAGAGAATAGTGTTTCAACCATATATATATATCCGAATATTTAACAAACTAAGAAGTTTAAAGATATTTTGAATTTAACAAACTGGGATTGATATTTTTCCCTATTTGTCATTGTATTAAATAAGTATATATATTCTTTTATTTGTAATATTATTAGTAGTATTATTTTATTATTTGTTTTCGGATTTGTCAACTGTTATGTGGTTAATCTTTGTACCTAGATGTGTTTATTTTTGTTATTTATGCTTTGTGTATATGTTCTTAAAATGCAAATAAAAAAATGAATAATAAAAAGTATATAGACACTGGTCATTAGTGAAAGCCCAGTGTGTGCGTGCGTGTGTGTGTGTGTGTGTGTGTGTGTGTGTGTGTGTGTGTGTGTGTGTGTGTGTGTGTGTGTGTGTGTGTGTGTGTGTGTGTGTGTGTGTGTGTGTGTGTGTGTGTGTGTGTGTGTGGCCTAGCATTACTATCCTTGTGGGGACCTACATCTGTGTACACAGTCACATGTGGGGACTGGCTTCCCTTATGGGGACAAAATGGAGGTCCCCATAAGGGCAATCATTAATTTGTGTGTGCGCTCACCAAACAGTCTCAGTGTTTCCTGGTCGACCGTCATCACGGTCAGCGAAACTCCCACCATCTCCAGTGATGTCATAAACGACCCCGACATCACCCTGGCAACCACCACACCGCGACTCTCTGTAACCGTAGAAACACTGGTTATTCAACACATCCTGTATCCATGTTTAGTATTAACGAGAGGTCACAAGGTCAACAAAGGGAATAGAGTGGTGCAGGAATGAGTCCTAAAACCGGGGGAAATTAGCCAGATTTTCTTTAGCACTTCTTGTATCCACGGTTACCCAGACAGACGATGGTTGCTCTGGTAACAACAGCCATCTCCAGACAGGACAACGCTCCGAGGTTGTTCACACACACCACCACACTGTTGCCTGTGTGGAAGAAGAAGAACAAGGAGTGTGAAAAATAAATGTCAGCATGCATTAAAAGTTGTATTACTTCCGATTTGTATTCCATCTTTTATTTCTATGTAAATACTGTTATATATATATTTTTTTTCTTTTCTATTTTATTATATTTTGTATTATTTTTTATATTTTTCTAGTTCTAGATCTGTGTTTTTAATTTGTATGTATGCACCATGACATCAAGTCAAATTCCTCGTACGTGCCAACTTACCTGGTAATAAACCTGTTTCTGATTCTAAATATCATATTCTATTTACGTGTAAAGACTTTTTGCACTATTATTTAATTGAATTTTTGTATTTTATTATATAACTATGTTGCATTGTTGGAGGAGCTCGGGTCAGAAGAATTTCATTGCCATTTTTTGCACTGTAGCTTGATTTGAATAAAATACCTGACTTGAGCGGCAGATGTGATTGGCTCTCATTGTTGGTCATGTGATCTATCATGGTCTTCACCACCTCGTCAGCGGACGCTATCTGATTATGAGGAATAATTAAGACGAATAAGTGAGAATATTAACAGAAAAAGGGTCAAAAGATTCTTATTGTAAACTGACTCACCTTCGATCTCTTGATTCCAGGCTCACCGTGGATCCCTGAAGATAAAAAAAATGTTTAGAAATAACAGAGTTTAATACCATTTATCCCTCTTATTTCAGTTTTGACGCTTTATTTCCCAATTTTCAATGAGTATGTGATGCATTAGCCAGCAGGAAAACAGGCTGCATAGGTTACTTCTCAGGTATCGTCCCAAAATATTGGGACAAAACAATTTCATTCAAAGAGAGCACTAACTGTGAGTAAAAACTAGCCTACTTTTGCAGTAATTAAAACCTCTTATAACTCAATACGAACTTGTCCACCATGGCCTTTCACCCCTAACCTATCACAGTCCCACTACTTCCACTCCTACTTATTACATTTAAAAACATTTATTTTATTATTTGCCCCTTTTGTTTGTTTGTTTACCATGTAAAGTGGCCTTGGGTCCCTTGAAAGGTGCTATACAAATGTAATCTATTATTATGATTATTTGTAAAACACCTAACAGTTTTACACTCTATTTCAAGATGTTAATTAACCTACAGTGGGAGAAGGACATCCAATTGGTACCAACATATTTACTACATTTATATACAGTAAGTAGGGACTATATCAGCAATGAGCACAATATTTGGTAAAGGTATATGGTAAAAAATGGTATATGGTAAAAATATTTGAAAAAATAATGGGTAAAATATCAAATAATAACAATAATAAAAATACAATAAAATAAAGAAAATCAATTAAAATGTCTCTCTTCTTCACATTTCCACCTTTTCTCCTCCTCCATCTCTCCCCCTTTCCTCACCCAACCCAATCTCCATGTCTCCTGGCGGCAGGTCAAAGGAGGGGAGACTGCCGGGGACACTGCATGGAGACAGACTCACCCCCAGAGTCCCTGTAACACACACACACACACTTTTATATCCAACATTAAAGAGGACATTTGTAAACAAAATTTGACTGGCAAGATGGAAACACCACACACAATTTTTTTTTTTTTTAATTAAAACATTCTTTCAAAAATATTATAAATATGATTATTAATAATTAGAAAAATACTATTACAATTATTTTGAAATCTAATAATTATTGTTGTTATGTATTAATTTGTGTTATTATAATTTGTTTTTTATTATTATTAACTAGTATTTATATACTACTATTTATACTTTTATTTTTACAACTTTATTTGTACAACTAATACTTCTAACACTTTGTAGTTTTTCTACTTTAATCCCTAATAAATCCACATGTATTAATAACCTCATGTAGTACCGGTCAGCTCCACAGGGGGCAGCAGAGAGCAGCTCAGATATTCACTGCCTCTGTGGTACACAATAAATATTGCTGTACTTCATATTTATTGTTCACACACACACACACACACACACACACACACACACACCACTTCAGGGGACATTACATTGACTTACATGCAATTCCTGGAGACTTATCCTAACCTTAACCATAACCAACACATGCCTAACTCTAATCCTAACCCTAACCAAGGCTTCACCCTAAAATTAATGATTCCCCTTATGGGGACCTCCATTCTGTCCCCATAAGGGAGGCGAGTCCCCACATGTGACTGTGTAAACAGATGTATGTCCCCACAAGGTTAGTAATGCTAGGCCACACACACACACACACACACACACACACACACACACACACACACACACACACACACACACACACACACACACACACACACACACACACACACACACACACACACACACACACACACACACACCACACACACACACACACACACACACACACACACACACACACACACACACACACACACACACACACACACACACACACAAATTAAAAGAGACTCACCGATCCCCTTCAAAAGCTCCGTCACCTTGGAAACAATCTGGCTCAATGAGCAGCCTTCTTCTGCTAAAGCACCCGCCAGCTGGGAGAAAATGGGAGTGTTTTTTTTAAGAGCATGTAGCATGAGGTGCAACGTTTTCAGAAACAAATAAAGATATATGTGGTCCAGTTGCATGACGGGAAGTAAAACGCTGAAGTAGAACAAGAAACGTAGTTATCCCGGGTAAGTTAGTCAAATCAAATTAAATAGAATACAATTATATTTGTCCACCTGGATATGTGCTTTTGTAAATTGTGTATCTTTAATATGTTGCATATGCCTCTAATTTAATATTTAGCTATTCTTTGTACATCTGTATGTAGTGTACATCTAAAATTCAAATTAAATACAAATAACACAATAAAATGAAATAATAATACAAAAGATTGGTTATAAGAAATACACAGCAAGGAATAAAATAGGTTAAATGATATTAATAAAATATAATGTTTTTATTTTTAACTTCTTATGTTTATATTAATATATTTTATTTTAAATTGGAGCAGAAAACCCAATGTCCCCCAGAAGAATAATGTACTCATTTTAAATTGACCTTGAATTAAGATTATCTCCATGTTGAAGCTTGTTGTTGTGGTGGTTTACCTTGTCTACGAAGATGGTTCCACACAGTCCTCTCCTTCCCGCCTTACTGGGTTGGTTGAAGGCGCAGTCGTCTGCAACTATCACCATGTCGACGTCAACGCCATGGTTACGGGCCTGCTCAGCAGCCAATCCGAAGTTGAGGCGGTCGCCGGTGTAGTTCTTCACGATGAGGAGGACGCCCTGTGCTCCTGAGGAGAGAGAGAGAAATATACTATACTAAATTAGTAGCTGTGTTTCATTTAATTACCCAGTGATGAGAACACACACACACACACACACACACACACACACACACCACACACACACACACACAACACACACACACACACACACACACACACCACACCACACACACACACACACACACACACACACACACACACACACACACCACACACACACACACACACACACACACACACACACACACACACACCACACACACACACACACACACACAATGCCCAGTAAACAAAATAAAAAACTGTGTATTAATTTACCTGCGTTGTGCAAACACAGAATGGCCGCCAGGATGCTGGCAGGAGGAGGAGAAGCAAACACTCCCCCTGCTACAGCTGCTGAGAGCATGCCTACACCAATAAAACCTGCTCACAGGAGAGAGACATTCAATTACATTTAAAAAACATATAAATCTGAGGTAATCACTCCGAGTTCCTACCCCCGTGTGCAGGCTCGTGTCCGGACCCCCCTCCCGACAGCAGAGCCACTTTCCCCCTCAGGAGGTTCAGGTCTGAGCGCAGCAGCACCCTGTGGCCCCCCTCCATCAGAGAGAGGCCCCCGTTGGCCCTCACCAGCCCACACAGAGCCTCGTCCACACAGACCTCTGCAGAGTTGATCAGCTTCTGTTTGGGCTGACACAAACAAACAAGTCAACTGTAATGTCAATCTTTCAGTTTGTGCGTACAGACAGAGAGATCGAAATACCGTTCCCACAATCCCGAATACAAATATATATAAACATATGTATATACCTATATATATATTATACACACAATCAACAGACACATTTATACACATGCACACATTAAGACGTCATTAAAAGCACAACAATCACAATATATACAAAATAACAGTCACTTCAATATCTTTGAGAAATGTACATTAGTGCAAGACTGTCCATAGCAGCGTAACAAGTGTCTGTGTGTGTATGTGTGTGTGTGTGTGTGTGTGTGTGTGTGTGTGTGTGTGTGTGTGTGTGTGTGTGTGTGTGTGGTGTGTGTGTGTGTGTGTGTGTGTGTGTGTGTTGAACTGAAAAGAGACACAAACAAAGGACACACTGGTTCACTGAGAACCTGCACACACTCGTCTGTGTTGGATATGGTGTGTGTGTTACATGTTGTGATCATGGATGTTTCCCCTGTTTTCTGTTATGTGATGTGCTATATGTGAAATGTATGTAGTAACGTGTGTTGTTTGCATTTTACTTTGTATTCCTTTTGCCTATATCTACTTGTCTTTCATCCTTTCTTTATAACTAATGCTGTTGATGTATTTTGATTTTAAAAAGGTGTCAATTATCATATGGCCGGGAGCAACAGCTGGAAATTAGCAATGTTGGCTAAAGATGCCCCATTTACCACGACATAAACGTATAAAACACGTATACAACATATATTATAAGCTATTAATGTCATGTATTAAATCAGAATTATTTATTTATCACGGGGGGAAATTGGGTTTCGTGACAGTTGCGCCTTATGATAATGACATAAAATAGAAGATATTAAATTGAATAAAAAAAACAAGAAGCATAAGAAGTTAAAGTAAAATGTCCAATAAAAAGATAAAATAAAAATGGATATAAACGTGAAACATGAAAGTAGGAATGTACAACAAAATATCAAATTAAATATATAAATATAAGAAGTTAAAGTAAGAATGTGCAATAAAAACGTAAGATAAATATGTTTTGCCCATTGTCCTCTCCAAAAATAGACCACAAATTCACTTTGAAAGTGATATAAAAAAAGATTGAATGTGGTCAACACACAGATCTGTATCCTGCTTGTAAAGTGCCATTTAATTTGAAAAAAGAAAATATAATTTTACTTAAAGTGGACCCATTATGCTATATTGGAAAAATATATGGTAGGGCCATACCTATACAAAACATGTCTGTGACGTTTTTTGCTTAAAATCCCAAACAGATCACCCATTGCAGCCACGCCTCATACTGCTCAAACCCCTCTTTTGCAGCCCTGTTAGAAACGCGGATTTTGGGTCCTTAGCTTGAAAAAAAAAAAAGAGGAGGCGGAGCTAATGCCTGATCAGAATTCTACCGGAGATAAAGTTAAATTCTGCTGTGATAAAACGCCATCCTGTTCTAAACCACATCAAGGATTATTTCTGAAACAGTATGGAGCTCAAATGCTTTTTCTCTTGCAGGTTTATCACAAGGTGAGTTCCTTTCTTTATTTCCTGCTTTTTAAACATGTGCTCTCCAGTACAGGTTAGCTCTGAGTGTTAGCGATGCTAATGTAAACAAAGACGAGATTACGTCCAGGCATTGTTTCTTATAGCAATTTTCTGTGGGTCCGCCGCCGATTTGACATCAGATCGGCAGCAAATCTGTATCCGCTCGTTGTACCCCTGTTTTTAAAAGATTTGGGTACGGAGGAAAAGAGAGAGGGTTTTATTTTCTGATGCTGCGTGAGTTCCCTGACGCACCGGGGACACATTTTTATGGATAAAAGACATCACAAAGTGCATTTTGCATGAGAGGTCCCCTTTAAGATCCTTCAGCCGTTTGAACAAGACTGACAATAACAGAGGAAATGTTGTTGGTGTTGCTGTCCTTTTGTTGCAGGGCTTGTCTATCTGAGTTGCTGTTTAATTTTTGTATTGGCTATACTGCTCATAAAACAGGAACACAATATAGATTCAATAAAACTGTCACAATAATATAATAAAAAAGCGTTACTTATAAAAGTACGTTTTTGTGCTTTCACACAAAAACAGGACACATGGGAGGGGGGGGGGGGCTAGTGGAGCCTCGCAGCGGCGAAACCGTGCTACACTAATTGCGCCAAATAAGCACATAGGTGCGCCGCATTTTCGGCTCAGTTGAGGCACTATGGGCATAGATATGTCTCATAATTATTTGTGTGAACATAAAAAGAATTTGTGTGTAAATATGTGATTTGTAAATGTAAAACACCATCCACAAATGCATTTAAAAGATTTGCAAACTCACAGATACACTTGCAAATGTAAAACGGATCTGCAAATACGCTAAATATTTTTACAAATAAAAAAAAGATCTTTGAATATCTCTTTAACATTTACAACTTTCAATCAGGCATTTGTGAATCCATTTTGTATTTGTCGACCAAAAACGCGCTTGTGGATCTCAAATCCCTGCTCGTGGATCGTCTTTTTAATTTACACACACAGAGTTTTGAGACAAACCTTCCGCCGGTCTCGGCTAAAATCTACTTGTGTCACTCGGTTATTTTCGGAAACCACGTGATGGCCCGCTGATGACGACATTTCCTTATGGTTTTCAAAGTAAGAGAATGATGGTTTGTTTAATGAGCTGTTTTTTTAATATCGGAACATTAGATGCATTCTTTATCACATTCTTTATTTGTGTATTCAGTCAAGCGGGTCAAAGTTACAAAGCACTTCACATCTTATTAATCGGCCTAGTTTTACCTTAAATATATAAGCAGAGGTGGGAGAAATACTCAGATATTGTACTTGAGTAAAAAGTAGAAGTACTCAGATCTTTGAGTAAAAGTAGAAGTACTCAGATCTTTGAGTAAAAGTAGAAGTACTCAGATATTGTACTTGAATAAAAGTAGAAGTACTCAGATCTTGGACTTCAGTAAAAGTAGAAGTACTCAGATATGGTACTAAAGTAAAAGTAGAAGTACTCAGATGTTGTACTTGAGTAAAAGTAGAAGTACTCAGGTCTCGTACTTGAGTAAAAGTAGAAGTACCAGAGTGTAGGAATACTCTGTTACAGTCAAAGTCCTGCATTCAAAAGCTCGGATACAGGAAAGGGGCGGGGTTAGCAACATCTAACCAATCAGAAACGGGCACAAGCTAACTGACAGCTGTGTACGTCATACTCAATACAGTGTTTTCCTGTGATCCAGATGTTGGAAGTACAATTTTGAGGTACTTCTACTTTATATGAGTATTTCCAGTTTATACTACGTTGTACTTATACTCCACAAAAATTCAGAGGTAAATGGTGTACTTTCACTCTAAGAGTTTCATCATTTGGCTTTAAGGTCATTGATCCTTCTTTTATTATTTAACTGTTCAAGGTTATTTAAGTCACTGGTTTACAGGGTGTCTGGACTTTGTTTAAAATACAATTATTTTACTTTATTATATAATTATAAAGTCAAAAGTCAAAGTATCAAACACTTAAATCAACACAAGCTGCACAGTAAACTTGTATCTGCAGCAACAGACTATAAACTGTTTGCTTGTAGCGTTCCTTCAGCTGTTATTATGGGATGGACTTTGATTCTTGGGACAGGTGTGCAGACATGCTAACTGACAGGCTGCAAAAACAAATCACATTTCCAGACTTCTTGCTCGGTGCCTCTCTGTTCTGATGTTTGATAAACTCTTCAGAATGTTTATTTACCTCCATTTCTCCTGTCTTGCTTCCTCTTGCTCCCGACAGCAGGTAGATAATACCGGATTACAAAGAGCAGAGGGAGAAATGTTTCTTCTTTATCTTCTTTTATCAGGGAGAGAGCCATTTGGCAATGATTTGGTGCTTTACCGCCACCTGCTGGACTGGAGTGGGAAGCATAAGCCTGGCATATTAAAGGGTCCATGTCATGCTTTTCCGGTTATTACCCGTCCCCTTGTGTGTTATGAAGGTTTGTATGCATGTAAACGGCCTGCAGAGTCAAAAACCCTCAAAGTACACCCTGTCGGACAGAGTCTATGCTGCCCCAAAACGCCTCGTTGGAGATTTCTCATTTTCCATTGTTTACTTCCTGGGTACTGTGACGTGTGAATACCAGAGGCCACCACCCTCTGCCAGCATTTCACGAAACGAAGCTTCACAAACCTTCCAGCGATTCATGCCGAATATGTACAGAGTAGGGCACTGAAGAACGATGCTGGTCCTACTTTGTTTGGACCAGCGGGAGATTCGTGTACACAACCTGTAAGTATTCATTGTTGTTTGTGTATTTATGATGTTTAAAACAAATAAGGTATCTACCACGACTGTTTAAATGGGTAAACGTTTTTCGGGCTGCTAAGCCATTGACACAGTGCTAACTGGGCTAACTAAGTTGCTAGCGTTTCCATATATCAACTCCAATGTCAGCAGATGGCCTTACATGTATCTCATAGCGGGAGAATATCTGCATTCACACACAAAATACTCATAGACAGTATACTCCGGGTGATTTACCGTACGGTCAGTTGCAAAACTTAATTACATTATAGTTGGTGTTCCCAGCGTGTATGCTACCGAGCTAAAAAATAAGGCTACCAAGAGCTAGACATGAGTTTGCAAGGGAAAACATTGTTTTTATGCCAGCTACAATGAATGACCGAACGTAGCAGACTACCCGTTTAAGATTGCAATTGTAAACATGTTCTTGCTAGCCTAATATGAACCACTAGCTGTTGTTCATAGTAGGTTGGCATATTACACTGAACAACTAGCAAACGTAGATCAGCATATTAATCTAGCTGGCAAGCTAACGAACCTAAAACAACTAAGTTTCGCAGATATTTTGTGATTTGCATTTGATTTCGTCCAGCCAGATCAGGAAACGCGTATCCGGCGGACAACACATGACGGGATCACCACTCTGATGCCTCGTCCTAAAAAGCCCCGGCACCAGCTTACAAAGCTGCGATAGGCAAGATGCCTATAAGGGGAGGAATGGATGATATACCCCCCAGGCGCCGTTAAAATGGCAGCACACTGCTCCTAACACTAGGATGGGTCAAATGTAGAGAAACAATTTCCCCACGGGGATTAATAAAGTATATCAAAATCAAAACATCAAAAATATACATCGTATATGTATATTTACACATTCATTTTGTACATTTCTAAAATAAAGTGGATGGAAATACTTAGTAGCCTTTCTTCCCTGAATTATTTGCTCCTATAACATCGGCTCAAAGCCGAAAAAAGCACTGTGTTAGACATGGGCGGAGCATCTCTGGTGGGTCACTAATCAGAACACGAGCTGACCAATCGGAGCACACTGGGCTCAAAAGGGGGGGGGGGGGGCGGGGGCTCCAACAAGGCGTTTAGGACAGAGAGTGAATACACATACTTTACAGAGATACTGTATGACAAACCAATGTGAGTTTGGAAAATTGCAAAGTATAAATCTATTTTCAATGTATTAGTTTATTAATTATCAGGGCTTTTTTTACATTTTTATAATTTATTTATGTAGGTTCTAAGTTTTTTATTTATGAATGTATTTATTTGTTTCTCCTGTAAAGAAATGTGTTTTGAACAATCTTTTTTTAAAGCAGTTTTTTAAATGATTAAGTCATATATTATGAATTTGCTTTGGCATACTCTATAGACCAGCGGTTCCCAACCTTTATCGACTCAGGGCCCACATAAGAATTAAAAAAAAATGTGCGTCCCGCATTCAACCCATAGACTGCATATATAGATTCAACCATAAACAATACGGAGGCTAAATAAAGTTCTGATTGGTCAATTCAGAACATGTGACACGTTGTAAATCCAGTAGAACAGACCGTTGTCAAGGACTGTAATGACCGTTGCTAAGGAGGATCAAGAAAGAGAAAGGAAAAGAGGTTAAATAAAAAAAATATCTTAATGAAAATGTTTCCACACAAATCATGTTTTGTAAATGATTTGGCAGCAAATATTGAATTTACATTTACACCCTTTAATATTTTATTTGGGCTTTTAGATGAAGACACAAGACGCACAGTTAATAAATACAACTATTCTTCTGGCTAAAATACATATTTTCAAAAGTCAATTTTAGCAGTAATCTTAATTTAAGGTGTTAAGAGTAGATTAAAAATACAATTTATTTTGGAAAACATTGCCACAAAAAATCTAAGGGTGGCTCAACACGCCATGAAATGGGAAATAATGAGCTCTAACGAAGAGTGGGATCAAAGGAACAATACATATGCCATGTTGTGTTTTTGGTGGCATTTGGTCGTCAACCTATTTTTTTTTGAGAAATGTTGAAGTGATCCTACCTTTCTTTATTTCTTCTGTTTTTGTTTAGTTGTTGTCTGAGATGGGAATGTCATCTCCTATATGTTATTGGTATGTCCAGGTTTGTGTCTTTAGCCTGTACAAAAAAAGGAAATTATTTGGTGGCCCACTTGCAATCATTCACGGAGCACTAGGGGTAACCCACAGGTTGGGAACCGCTGCTATAGACAATATCCCAATTGGGATCTTATGGTAACGTTATGTTTGGCTTATTACATGGCTTAGTTGAATACTCGATTCTGATTGGTCAATTGGATGTAGTTGAGTAACAAGTACAAAGATACATAAAATGGAAATAATCCATTCAAGTACAGCAGGTATTTTTGAATGTGTGAGAATTAATTTCCCTGTGAGGGACCTCCTCTTCCTCCTTCAGTAAATGAACCTAATTGCATAGCTTAAAGGTGGGGAAGGTAAGTTTGAGAAACCGGCTCGAGATACACTTGTTATATTCCATGGAATGCTCTGAACATCCCGATAGCAATGAATATCTGAAGTGCTTTGACAACAAATCCATAATAAACATCATCTGTGGAAGCCGTGGCGCTGTAAAAAGCACGACCAATCATCTGAGCCGGCTAAAGTAACTGGATGGCCTACCTGCCTGTCAGCCTTCCATCGGGGCACAAACTGATCTCGTGCCCTCATTGGTCATGTGCGCGTTCGTGTGTGTTGGGGGAGGGGCTCTGTGAGGAAGTGGCAGATTTCTTCCGGCTGTGTATTTTTCAAATTCTAGCGCACTCGAGCTGGTTCCTCCAAAATGACCTACCCCAACTGAATAAACACATAAACTGATGTAACATAATGATGTCATTCTTTCGTAGTTTATTCTAAAATAAATATATAGACAAAACAGCTGAGACTTCTGGGAGTCCCGCAGCTAATACAAGAAGAAAAACCCAGGATTCTGTGGCATTAAAGGAAAGTGTGATGAGGAAATCAGACCAGTTCAATGGAAGAAATTAAAGGACGTCGTCATATCAAAAAAATGTACACACAGCAGTCAGGTTGTGGAAGGAAATCCAAAAAAGTTAAATTGAGGAATTGCTGACAATGTGCAAACGCATACAGGTGTTATATGTACTAGTAAGAAGATTTGGATGTAAATGTATTTAGTTGTTCTTGTGTGAGCCAGGGAAAGCTGTGTAGGATTTGAAATGGTGCACCTAAAGGGGCAATGCAAAGCTTTTTTAATCCTCGACAGTCTGCTATAATAATAATACTGTGAAAGCTGCTAAAGCACGGTAAATCATCCACATAAGAAAACCTAAAAAAAAGGCTTATTTTAAGGTATTTATTTATTCTGTTGACTCTTACAAGTTGAATAAGAATAAAAGGGGGGTGATTGTTCGCAATTTTTTTCTAGTCTTCAACCCTGGGTCCCTAACGTGACATCGTTGGTTATTTACAACAATAAAATAAACAGGAATACAAAAGAAATGTCGGTTCAGACAGGACTCAAGTTGATTAAAAAAGTGCCATTTCTATCATTCTCATCTAAAAGGAGGCTTTTTCAGGTGTGTTTTAAGACAATACTCACACAGAATGATTTAAAGACGAATAATTCTTAACTTGTATACGTGTGTGTGGAAGTATTGAACTAAAACAGACCTGGAAAACATATTTTTTACCTCCACTTCCCTCTTTTTTCTGGTGAGAGACCCCCAATTCAAGCTCTCCAATGGTCCCCATCATGAAGCAAGACAAGCGCCGTCTTTGCTTTCGATTCGCTAACTAAAAAAGTCAAATAAACTAATCCACGTCGATCCGTCGTGTCTCATGAGTAAAAGTTTAAATCCCAGAGAATCTGAAGACTTCCTTCAGGGTCCATATCCTCCACAGATTTAAGCAGGGTGGTCTTAACGTCAAAATATAAGAAGATTCTGGATCCACATTTCCCCCATTTAGGCTCCGATGTGTTGCTCTGGAAAAGAGTTTAGGTAAAGGAGCATCTTCAGGTAAATGTCCTAGCTCCATGAGTCCCAGAAGTGTTCGCTTAAATGAGTTTAGTCGGGCATGTCGATGCAGAGTTTAGGCGGCGGGACGAAGTACTTCCCGGGGCTCTGAGTGATCACCACGCCCGTCTTTTTGTGGAACATGGGGGCGATTTTGGGCGGCGGCTCGGGGACGGGCAGGTCCTCCGCCGCCTCGGGGTCCTCGCTGCGCTGCAGGTCGTAGGACACGTTGCCGTACTCACGCAGGAAGGGGAGGAGCTCCAGCAGGAAGTGGCAGAAGTCCTTACGGATGCCGAACCACCCTGTGGGAAACATCACGACAGGAAGAGTTAACAGAGGGGAAATAATGATATATATATTCAGAGGAGTACAAATACTTCGTTACTGTACTTAAGTACATGTTTCTGGTATCAGTACTTTACTCCACTACTTAATTTTCGGACGACTTTTTACTTTGAGTTCTTTGTACTTTCTACTTCTTACATGTTGAACCCAAATACCTGTACTTTCTACTTCTTACATTTTGAACACAAATACCTGTACTTTCTACTTCTCTCATGTTGAACACAAATACCTGTACTTTCTACTTCTCACATGTTGAACAGCAATACCTGTACTTTCTACTTCTCACATGTTGAACCCAAATACCTGTACTTTCTACTTCTTACATGTTGAACCCAAATACCTGTACTTTCTACTTCTCTCATGTTGAACACAAATACCTGTACTTTCTACTTCTCACATGTTGAACACAAATACCTGTACTTTCTACTTCTCACATGTTGAACACAAATACCTGTACTTTCTACCTCTTACAAGTTGAACCCAAATACCTGTACTTTCTACTTCTCACATGTTGAACTCAAATACCTGTACTTTCTACCTCTACAAGTTGAACCCAAATACCTGTACTTTTCTACTTCTTACATGTTGAACTCAAATACCTGTACTTTCTACTTCTCACATGTTGAACCCAAATACCTGTACTTTCTACTTCTTACATGTTGAACCCAAATACCTGTACTTTCTACTTCTCACATGTTGAACTCAAATACCTGTACTTTCTACTTCTCTCATGTTGAACACAAATACCTGTACTTTCTACTTCTCACATGTTGAACACAAATACCTGTACTTTCTACTTCTCACATGTTGAACACAAATACCTGTACTTTCTACTTCTCACATGTTGAACCCAAATACCTGTACTTTCTACTTCTTACAAGTTGAACCCAAATACCTGTACTTTCTACCTCTTACATGTTGAACCCAAATACCTGTACTTTCTACTTCTTACATGTTGAACTCAAATACCTGTACTTTCTACTTCTCACATGTTGAACCCAAATACCTGTACTTTCTACTTCTCACATGTTGAACCCAAATACCTGTACTTTCTACTTCTTACATGTTGAACCCAAATACCTGTACTTTCTACTTCTCACATGTTGAACTCAAATACCTGTACTTTCTACTTCTTTCTACTACTCTTTAAAGCAGCTGCTAGTTATGGGTACTTTTTACTTAAGTACACTTCAAAGCCTCTTTACTTTGACTTGAGTAAAGAAGTTTAGTCAGTACTTCTACTTTTACCAGAGTATTTTTAAACACGAGTATCTGCACTTCTACTTGAGCAAAGGATGTGTTCTGTCTGTAAACACTCACAGTGGTTTCCTCCCTTCTGACCAAAGGTGGTGGCCATGAGTGTGAGCAGCGAGAGCCACAGAGGCACGAACACACACACGTAGCTCAGGCTGTTGTGGTCGTCCAGCTTGTGCACCAGAAGGATCTGAACAGACGGATAACACGTATTAAACACAAACGCAAAGACATTACAACTCTTTTCTCCTCGTGGTCTGTGGCTCCAGTTTGAACATTTATCTCCAACAGTGTGTATAAAATAGAGAGGTGTTCCACACAGTATTTTAATCACCTAGTTATTTCAGTTATGCATCTAAATAATTAAAGCCGGTTTGTATTATGATATAAGCTGCGTCTTATAAGTTGGGTTATATTTACAGTCTCCTACTGTTCTCATGCAATGCCCCTAAAATAACATTTGAGATGCTTCCCCACCACATTTTCCTTTTGATCAAACCATAATGCTTTCATCATTTCCAGGCCATCTTGTTTGCAATGGAACCTGTTAAGCCGGCGCTACGGGCTTTTTTCTGTGTCTCAGGGCTTCTTAACATTTAACAAACTATGAATGTGTCATACACACTTAACGGGAAGAAACTCAGCTATCAGACAATATGAACCATTTTTTATGCATATATATATATATATATATATATAGGCCTGTACATATTTTAGGCCAGCAGGGAGCAGGCTAAATGGTAAATGGACTGTACTTATATAGGGCTTTATCCAGTCTTTAGACCACTAAGAGCTCTTCACATACTACGAGTCATTCACCCATACACACCTCATTCATGCAGAGCAGTACCTCTTGCTCTAGGGTAGCTAACACACACACACACACACACACACACACACACACACACACACACCACACACACACACACACACACACACACACACACACACACACACACACACACACACACACACACACACACACACACACACACACACACACACACACACACACACACGCTGGGATCGAACCAACAGCCACATACATTTAATTATGAAAGCAATTTACTATATATCCAACTTTTCTATTAAATTATAATCCAATATTTCTAATTTAGTGAGGCAGGCACTAGAACTCGGATTTACTTCTTTAGGCTGAAAACAGTTAAAATAAATACAAATTAAGTGAAAATATTAAATAAATTACAATTTAAAAGAAGAAGAAGTTCTTAGTTGAGGGGAAATTATACATTTTCTCTATTGTGTTATTTTGACAACCTAATGAGACAAACTTTAAAAAAGGTGCCGACTCACCTCGAAGGTGAGCAGAGGGACGACGATGGTCATCCAGCTGATCGCCATGGTGATGTGAGTCCGGCGTTGCTCGGCGATGATGTCGATGGAGCGGAGGAAGAGGACGGACCAGATGATGTAATAAAGGACGACGAGGCAGAGGAAGGACATCAGGATCCACAGCGGGACACACACCACCTGAAGCACACACACCACACACACACACACACACACACACACACACACACACACACACACACACACACACACACACACACACACACACACACACACACCACACACACACACACACACACACACACACACACACACACACACACAACACACACACACACACACACACACACACACACACATTATTAAGTGGCAAAAACAAGATCCCTAAAAGTACCGGTAAAGCACAGTACCTCAATATTGTATTATAGTAAATGTTTCTTGATCTACTTCCTCTGCAGATTGCACCCTCACTGTGAAGCCCAATGAACACTTGTGTAATTGAAGTGTGTGTTTGTGTGTGATATCTCACCAGCCAGGGCCAGGTGATGATCAGGTCCAGCCTCAGAGCGATGAAGATGAACTGGAGAATATTCACTGAACACAACACTTCCAGCTGAGGAGAGGAAGAGGGAGACAACATCAATATAATGGCACTCAACACGGTCATTGTTACAAAGAAAGCACCTTGATCTGGTATGTTCTGCAGTAAGTGGCGGCAGGCGAGCGAGGAAGCAGACATTAAACTGTCAAATGTTGCTTGCATGGAGAAAGTAAAGGGTTGTTGTTTATCTTAACTATTCAATGTTAAAATGAATATAAATGTAAAATGTACAGTGGGAGTTTAAGTCAAACAAATATAACGGCAGGATATTATTGTGCAAGAAATTGATTATTTATATTCATTTTAATATTGAATAATTAACTTCTTGCACAATAATATCCTGCGTTATATTTGTTCTATCCATCTATCTATCCACCTACCTTTCCACCTATCCACCTATCTATATATCCACCTACCTATCTATCTACCTACCTACCTACCTACCTACATATTCACTTATCTATGCATCTACCTACCTACCTACCTACATATCCACTTATCTATCCATCTACCTACCTACCTACATATCCACTTATCTATCTATCTACCTACCTACCTACCTACCTACATATTCACTTATCTATGCATCTACCTACCTACCTACCTACCTACATATCCACTTATCTATCTATCTACCTACCTACCTACATATTCACTTATCTATGCATCTACCTACCTACCTACATATCCACTTATCTATCTATCTACCTACCTACCTACCTACCTACATATTCACTTATCTATCTATCTACCTACCTACCTACATATCCACTTATCTATCTATCTACCTACCTACCTACCTACATATCCACTTATCTATCTATCTACCTACCTACCTACCTATATATCCACTTATCTATCTATCTACCTATATATCCACTTATCTATCTATCTACCTACCTACATATTCACTTATCTATCTATCTACCTACCTACCTACCTACCTACATATCCACTTATCTATCTATCTACCTACCTATATATCCACTTATCTATCTATCTACCTACCTATATATCCACTTATCTATCTATCTACCTACCTATCTACCTATATATCCACTTATCTATCTACCTACCTACATATTCACTTATCTATCTATCTACCTACCTACCTACCTACCTACCTACCTATATATCCATCTACCTATCTATCTACCTACCTACCTACCTACCTACCTACCTACCTACCTACATATTCACTTATCTATCTATCTACCTACCTACCTACCTACCTACCTACCTACCTACATATCCACTTATCTATCTATCTACCTACCTAGCTATCTATATATCCACCTACCAATCTACCTACCTACCTACCTATCTAATAAGCTGCTTCCTGTTGAAAATGAACCTCCCAACTTGCACAAATAAGAACACACTTAAACATATCTAATCAAAACATGCAAAACATATTTATGTATAACTAGTTGTTGATATATCTTTATCGGCACAATAATAGACAGACGGTGTTCAAATCCACAGAGAACTCAATATTCCAACTCGTTAGTAATATAGACTATTCTGCACAATGTCTACTACATTCAATTTTATTTGTATTTACTTGCGCTATTATCTGTTTTATTGTGTTGCACTGTTGGAGGAGCCTGCGACCTAAGATGTTCATTGTCATACCTACAGGGCCGGCTCTAGAGAATTTGCAGCCCGAGGCGAGATTTGAGCTGGCGCCCCAGCCAGAGAATCGTACAATAGAAAATATAAAGATCAATAGAGTATCCCAGGAATACGCTCTGAGCACAAGATGGCGTCTATCAACTTCCGGCGGCTGGGTGTGCGGCCGAGTACTTCCGGTTTGAGTAGAGTTTTGACAGCTTGACAGTTTGTTATGTCACACCGAGAGCAAGAATGAGCGGATTTCGGGGTAAAGAAAAGCGATTGGCCTTCCAGCGGGTAAGAAAGTCGGCACTACATTGCCGTGTGCCCCTTCGGACAAATTCGTCCCGTTATCAGAATACCTGTATTAGTCCCACAGAGGGGACATTTGCAGCGTTGAAGCAGGAAAGAGCCACAGACAGCTTAGTGTTGAATATCTTACATGCGTTAAAAAGTACTAAGTTATAATATAATAAACAATATGCTAAAAAAAAAAGATAAAAAACAAATCAAATCCTGTAGCAGTTCTTAGGATTTAGCAGCCCGGTATATATATATTAGTTATTAAAGATAGCATATGTATATAAGGTATATATTGCACATAGTTTGACGGTATTTAACAGCAGCAAGTTACACAATGTTATAATCGGGAGATAAGTTTCCATTCATTTCGGCAAGCCTGGGCAACGACGATTAAAAGATTTCTTGCTCCCAAACCAATTGTGTATTTCATTACAAAAAGCAGTTATACCATACTATGTTTAGGTACTAATGAATTATATAATTTATTTTGTTAAAGTTTCAGCTATTCTATACATTGTTGTTTCTTTTGATGTGAAATATTATGTATTTAATTTAAATAAAAAGCAATGTTAGTTTTGTTCACAATTTGTTTAGTTAGTTTACATTTTTTTCTCTCCAAAAGAACCGATAAGAGTACCGTTAAAAGACCGGACCGATAAGCGGTATCGATAAAAGTAGTAGTACCGTTAAAACCTTAACGATACCCATCCCTACTTACAGCGCCCATCGTACAGGGCAAATGAAAAGTGTAACAAAGGGTGTTACATTTACTTAATTATGAATATTGTTACATCAAGGCCGAAAATTAGGATGAGCGCCAACGGTCAAAAATGTTTTTCTACCAGATCTGGCACCCTAGGCGAACACCTATAACGCCAGTGCTACGGGCCGGCCCTGCATACCTACCCTGTAGCTATGCACAAAGCCCTGCACAAATGACAATAAAAGCCTTAAAGCCTTGAATCTTGAAATGCAGCCCCAGTTACATGTACAATAAAACTCGTTTTTATCCATTTTGTCCTCGTCACCTCGAGGGAGCGGTCGTGTCTGAACCCCCAAACGCAGGCTGCCACGGAGACGGGCGAAACGAAGAAGAGTGGCATGAAGACGAGGAGCCAGAAGTAGTCTCCTCTGGCCACGCGGTCGCACACCAACACCTCGAACATCAGCAGCAGGACGTGCAGACCCACCGCGATCAGCATGGCTTTGAACTCCACACATGTCTCCCCTTCAGCCCTGAGGGAGGAGATGATAGGGTTCAAATTAAACAAACATACGGAAGACATTTGGGGCTTTTTGGTGGTGTGAGAAGCGTCAAAATCACCACTGTAAGGCCTAAAATAACTAGTTTACAAGACACATATAATAACTAAATGAGACAATGTTGTTTTGAAACTATTCTGTATCTCTTCTATGCATGGTTTTTATGAATCTGTTATTGTGTTCCTTTCGGTTGTCTTCTTATTAAGTGTTAATGATGACGTAAAGCTCTTTGAATTGCCTCTGTATAAACGTACCTTACCTTAAAAGTCCCAGTTCATGCTGACACTAATGATTCCTAAAATGAAATGTAATGCTGCATACTTTCATGATTTAGAAAGCTAACCAAACAGACACTTCCCATAAAGAAGATATTATAAGTATATAATCAACGTCACAAGACTTATGTGGGATTACAGATACTGTCTTTTCAATATGTTGCATTACAGTTAGGGGACATGTTATGTGTTAAGTTGCTTTTTGGGCTGAATCCACAATATTGTCTGTACATAGATTCATATCATACATCCAGCTGTGTATTCTGTATATATTTCTGACTACTAGCACTAGCATGACAGCGGCTATATATAGGTATTATATTAATACAAGCAGAGCCTACTCTAACAGCTGCAAATCGTACAGTGTCACACAAATCTAACATACAGTCAAATAGAAAATTCATATAGAAATAGTAAGAATTCATTATGAACGGGATTTAGTGGAAAAGTCTTGTTTTTTCTGCACATATTTTATTATTCCGAGTATTTTGTAATAGTATACTCTACATTGTTTTTTTGGTATATGTATATTTCATGTAAATAACTTTCTACATGCCGTGTATGTATAATAGGTTTTCATTTTTGGGTGTTTTTCCTTACAATTTGTTTTCATCAACTGTTTATGCATGCACCATATACACCAAGGCAAATTCATCTAATGTGTACATTCTGATTCTGTTAGCATTTAGGTAACTTTAACTACCTTCCTACCTACTGGTGTTGACATGGAAAATAACTAGATGGCGATTGTGCAGGAGCTGCTTGAGTAACTAAATCATTTCTTGTGATGGTTTTTTAGCAGCATGTGTAGCCTTAATGGGATTGAACCACAGTTGCCTTATTAATACCTCACTGCTGACAACTAACCGCCCAATGATGATGTCTGAGAGAGTGCCTACCTGTACTGGGGGTTGTGTGCCCAGACCCCGGTGCCCACAGAGGCCCCGATGATGACCAGCAGCTTCCACAGCCAGATGGGGGTGAACACGGCCCAGTAGCTCCACTGGATGACTCCATCCAGCCTCAGGGAGAGCAGCACGGAGAACAGCAGTAGACACGAGTAGATCAGGAACTTACTGCAGCACAGGGCAGAAGAAAACACTGTGATAAGGACACTAATGTACAAAGTAAAAGCCTATTTGTACCCTTGAGAGGTTTGGAGTTTTCACCGCTTACAGGCATCGAAAGAACACTTGTGTAACATTAATTAAGGTTTTATTTTTTTTGGATGCAATACAACCTAGAAAGGGTGTGTGGAAAGTTTGAGTGGGTTGAACATAAATTCAGGAAAGTAGAGAAGCTTAAATAGGAAAAACTTTCTAAAATTAGAAGGATGGAATAACATAACAGACCAACTTGAAAGCTAGGATAAAGGAGACTGTTGATAGCCTGAATGCAAATAATATAAAAAGGAAAGTATTTTGCATTATGGAAATTAAAATGAGATGGAAAAGAGGTAACCTACCTAGGCTAAAATGTTTCACAACACAAAAGTCTACCAAATATTGAGAAAATCTGACTTAATTCACTGAAACTATTTCTTAAACATATTAAATTGGACTGCATTGGCATCCAACAATGGTACGATTAATATTTCGTGTATTTTGTATTATTATTACAACTTGTGGCTAGTTGCTGAGCAACCCCTTATCAATACTTTATTAATTGTGAAGTATTACCCTGTGTTTTTGTATTGTGTTAGTGTGGATCCGTTGCTCTTGAGGGCCTGTGAAGCTTAATGTGATACCAGAACTGTATGTGCTACTCTATTAACTAAGAATGGATGCTAAAAACACATGCGAGTAATTAAAATAATGCAATTATGCTGCAATTCAAAAAGAAGTGAAGATAGCTTTGCCTAGAAAACCCCAGCTTTAGCTTAGCTAGAATGTTAGCTTGGCCTTATTTAGCCCGATTCGTTTTTTTCGCTTTAGCTACTGTATTTACACTTACTTTATAACAAACATAGCAATCTGTTCATATAGCATACATATGTTTATACAGTTTAACACGTATAAAACACACATCTTCGCGATCTTTTCAGCCAAGCAATGCTAGCTACCGTTAGCTCCACAGTTAGCTAAAGTGCTACAGTTACCTGGGATTGAAGTCCTGAAAGAGTCCTCTTAAATTCATGGTGTAAAAAAGACTGGTTGACTAGCAAACATAAGTTCCCCGTGTTGTTGTTGATGATTCACCGACTTATTTGTGTGCTAAACATGTTAATTTAGGCGGTAGCTGGGGTTTTCTGTTCAGTTTCATTACAGCCCTTTTGCTAGCCCGTGTTTTGTTTTTTTACCCCATCAGAAATCACGTGACCGCGGACGGATATAGCCGAGCTGTGTCCGAGTCTCCGAGAGTTAACGAATTAACCTTTATTTTATTTTTTATTTATTTATTCAAGAACATATATGAACATCTTATAAGTTGAAGTCAGGGGTAGACATTAATTGATTAAAAAAAACATACATCAAATAAATGAATACTTTCAAATCTCGTGACCACTGGCGGGATTTCAAGAACTCATCAGACCAAAAAGAAGAATACATGACAAATGGTTCATCCATGTCAATTACAGTAATTACAAGAATAGATGTGTATCTATCTAAATCTCTATAGTGTCTTCTTACAGGAAACATTGCATGTCAAATCTTGAATAAAACCTCCCTAACTTATTTGTTATGGAGAAAACAATCGTTTCTGATTAATTTGTTCATTAAAGGTAGGTAGGTCATTTTGGAGAAACCAGCTCGAGTGCGCGAGAATTTGAAAATACACAGCCGGAAAAAATCTGCCTCTTCCACAGAGTCCCTCCTCCAACACAAACGAACCCGCACATGAGGGCACGAGATAAATGTGTGCACAGGTGGAAAGCTGACAGGCAGGTAGGCCATCCAGTTATTTTAGCAGCCGGCTAAAATGATTGGTCGTGCTTTTTACAGCGCCACGGCTTCCACAGATGACAATTTTTTATGGATTTTTTGTCAAAGCACAAAGAGCATTCCATGGAATATAACAAAAAGTGTATCTCGAGCCGGTTTCTCAAACTTACCTACCCCACCTTTAAGTGAAGCCCAGAAGAATCACACAACCACAACATACACAACTATTTTTGCCTTTTTATTCATAATATGTGTAATAGTGCTCCTTTAATTAATGAATTCTTGCTAAAAAAAAAATTCAAATTAGGTTTCAAGTCAGCCCAACTTGACGTCAGAACAAGTGAATATCCAGTATACTTATTTATTTATTTTGTTGACGATCCGACCTCCATGCTGCTACTCTAGTTCAAACTGCATCCACCAAACAATATGATTTATCTCGACCTCCCCAAAATCTGACACGGTGTGAGATGTCTGTCGTCATTTCCTGCGATCTTCTTCATGCAGTCAGTCAAAATGAATATTAAGACTATTTATAGGCAAATATGGATGTTACGCGAAGCCCGCAAAAACTGCGCCGCATTTCGAGTTGACTGTGATTTATAAAGGGAAACCGGCGTAGCTGCGTGCGGCACGTTCTACGCCGGTACGCAGTGTTTTATAAATCGAAAATTGTCTGTGCGTATTTGCTTTGTCCTACGGAAGCAACCTTCCCACGTGAATCCTACGCAAGGCTTTATAAATGAGGCCCCAGGCCTCAATTAGACGCCTGTAGCTAGTCCAGAATGCAGCTGCGCGTCTTCTGATTGGACACAAAAAGCGTGACCACATCACCCCAATTCTGGCCTCATTACACTGGCTTCCAATTCGGTTCCGAATTGATTTTAAACTCCTTTTATTTGTTTTCAAAGCCCTAAATGGGCCCAACTCCTCCATCGCCAGAGCTTTAAAGGCCCGGACACACCAAGCCGATTTTGGCCCTCGACGGGCATCAGGCCGGCGATGAGCGTCCTGTCGCCCGACTCAGATTGGTGTGTCCCGCACCGTTGTGTCTTTTCAGCCGTGACGACACATTTTTGGCTGAAAACCACCCGATTCTACATTCGGTAGGCAATCGACCAAAGGCTGTCGGTCCAATAAATCTCTGATTGGCTGTTCAGCTAGCGAATCAGTGCATGAGAAGCGAAACAGAAGTGAGGGACCCAAACAAACGATTAAGAAGGCAAATCTGAGATTTAATTTAACTCCAGCTCTCGACTCAGGTTCGGGAAAGCCCCGTGAGCTTCTCGCTGTAGAGTGAAAATGGAACGCACACGCTATTTGTTGTTTGTTTATATCACGCAGTCTGTTCTTCTTCTCTTGGTTATCACTCTGTCTTCCGGTTGTTGCCTCTTTTGAATGACGAATACACACTACCGCCGCCTGCTGGTAAGGAGAGGTATGGCTGGTAAGGAGAGTTATTGCCACTCACGCATGCGCAGTTCGTTCGGCTGAAGTCTTTGCGGTGTCTTCCAGTGCGACTGTTGGCCAAGACGCAGGAGACGTGAGGCGACGCAACAGTCGGGTCCTGTGTCAGTTCTTTGGTGTCAGCTTGGTGTGTCCCTACCTCAAGGGTGGGTGACCAGCTGTCGCTGATAGTGCCCAATACCAGGCTAAAACCCAGAGGGGACCGACCGAGCCTTCTCAGCTGCCAGCCCAGCCCCCGTTGACAATTCACGTGGGCTGGATGAGATCCGCCGGCTGATTTTTTGTCCCAGTCCTGATTTGATTTGTTATTGAGAAAACAATCATTTCTAATTAATTTGTTCATTAAGTGAAGCCCAGAAGAATCAGACAACCACATCATACACAACTGCCTTTTTATTCATAATATGTATAATAGTGCTGCTTCAATGATTTCATTCTTGGTAAAAAAAAAAAATTAGGTTTCGAGTCAAGTTGACGTCAGAACAAGTAGGTGTGGGTCGGCTAGGTTTTTGTGCCAATGGAAATACGTGTGTGGGGAAAACACTAGTCTGCAGGTGCTTTATAGAATAAGACGAACTGGTTTATCAAGAAAAATGGGTTGTTATAGGAAAAGCAAAAAGCTCTGTTTCCGCTTAATCTGCTATTGTTATAAGAAAATGACTCTGCATCATGGATCATCAACTGCTAACATCCTTATGGAAACATGCAGACTAAAATACTGCAAGTAAAACGAGTAGGCATGTGGAGTCAGACTTTATTTCCATGACTGATGAACAGCTGATGTTCTCTTTTTAGGCGGCAGACAAGCCGATGATTAGGTGCTTTAGTATGAAGGATGAAGGCGACAGCCACAAACTGGTGTGTATGTATGAATCTTCTAGCAAGTAAATGACTGTTTTATAATAAACACATACATAAATACGACAAGGAGGGTTAGATGTACTGTCAGCTTAAAGTATCTTTCCCTCGTTGAGTAAATGGTGGTGGTGACGTGAAGTCATGTGACCGTCCTGTAGTTCCTTTAAAGCACAACATTAGCTAACACTGAACTCCCGCACAGATATTACAACATGATGCAAGCACACTGTTTTTATTTGGCAACTATTATGTGGTCACAAAGGTTATACTTCACTTAAAATGTCGTAACAAATGAACTAGTTTTGAAACAATCTTTTGTCTTGGATAATGATTGAAAAACAGAATAACTTAAATACATCCAAAAATAACTTAAAAGATGAACAATACTTCATTAAACGGAGTGAACAGGTTTAACGCCGTGCTGATTATTTTTACACACAGAGCAAAACACCGCACACAGAAATAACTTTTACAAAATTATGTAAAGTGGAAAAAGTAAACAGATCGCAGTGCTGCTTCTTTGGAACATTTTAGAATACAAATCAGTCATTATTAGAACATTTATAACAACACAATACATAAATTATAAGCTGCCTCACCCTCATGCTACACACACATTGAACATGTATTCAATACTTAAATACCAACTGAAATTAAAGGAGTCATGAACAAGCACTTACTGAAGTGAAGTAAGAATTACTAACGAAGAACTGCTAACAGCGCACTTATATACTAATAAAGGACTGGCTTACCTAAAGCTAGTTGAGTAGCACTTGAAATGTTTGGCTCTTGAAACCTGATGTACTTTATGATTCTGTTTTCTTCAAGGTTGTGTGTTCCGGGTCGAATGTACTTATTGTAAGTCGCTTTGGATAAAAGCGTCAGCTAAATGCAATGTAATGTAACTTTAAGAGAGCATCAAACACGAGAGCAGAGTTCAAATGGACCTTTCTGTGTATGTCCTGCTGAAGCCGCATGATAAAGCTTCTTGGAAATACGCAGATTGCTTGAAATGATCGCCTTTATCATGTTGTGTAAACACTTTCCACATCAGGGTCGAATGTAATTCAACCATATCCTTCTGCAGGCCAGTGTGTCTCGCTGTAGTGGGAGAGGTTCATTTCCGTAGTGCGTATCATGTCTGTGAAGCAAAATCTCTGCTTCACGGCAAATGAATAATAAATAAGTATTCAACTGTCTCCTTTTCACATACAGGAAGAAAGTATATGTTCTTTTCTAGCAGAGGATACTTATCAATTAAATGATAAGTGATTTATACTCAAGTATTAAATTAGATCACGTTGCTTACTTCTGGTTTTTGACATTTTGTTACACCCACTGTTAAAATTACCGTTAACAGGAACACCGAAAGGCAGCTGAAAACCACGACTGGGATCACATTGCTGCGACTGGACACACCTGACAAGAAGAAGAAGAAGAAACAAAGACATATGATTAGAGCTGATCTAATTTATATACAGAGAGAGACTCACAGAGACTCAAAAGAGACTAAGAGGTTGGCTATTTAAGACTTGTGATGGATCCTATTTATGGAGCGTTGACTTCTGAGAAAGGAAGCTGGTGAACGATCTGAGGTTTATTTAGAGTCTGGCTAAAGAGAACCAGGAAGTCACATTGTATGCCACCCCGTATTCTTCCTTACTCCTATATTTGCAAATTAAGCAAATCTGCCTCTATTCAAAACATGGTCAAACACAGAGGCGCTGCACAACTAAAGTTTAACATGGACGTCCCATCTGTTCCTATCTGCCCTATTCCTAATGTGAAAAGGACATTCTAATATCAAAATATGCATTCATTCTTAGGCTTGATTGTAAAAAAATCAGGTTCATATGAATAGATTAGCTCCAAAAAAACAACTTTCTGTCACCTTTATCGGCCGTTTCTTCCTTAGGATCAGGAGTTTGGAGATATCTAGATTGCAGTGGCGTCTCTGTTGTCAGGGAGTTTTGCTCTGGAAAAAAAGATATGTAATTACTTATAACACAGTATTTAAAGGAGACTATAGAGTGGTGCAGAAATAAGTCTTAAAAACCTGTAAAATTAGTTAGCACTTTCGGGTCTCTTGTAACATGAAGTCATGTGACCGTGCTGTAGTTCCCTTATAGCACAACATTAGCCTCCTTTACTGTAGCTTAACGGTGGTGATTTTAAGTCATGTGACCGTGCTGTAGTTCCTTTATAGCCCAACATTAGCCTCCTTTAGCTTCGCGGTGGTGACGTGAAGTCATGTGACCGTCATGTAGTTCCTTTATAGCCCAACATTAGCCTCCTTTAGCTTAACGGTGGTGATTTGAAGTCATGTGACCGTCCTGTAATTCCTTTATAGCCCAACATTAGCCGCCTTTAGCTTAGCGATGGTGACGTGAAGTCATGTGACCGTCCTGTAGTTCCTTTATAGCCCAACATTAGCCGCCTTTAGCTTAGCGGTGGTGACGTGAAGTCATGTGACCGTCCTGTAGTTCCTTTATAGCCCAACATTAGCCGCCTTTAGCTTAACGGTGGTGAGGTGAAGTCATGTGACCGTCCTGTAATTCCTTTATAGCCCAACATTAGCCGCCTTTAGCTTAGCGATGGTGACGTGAAGTCATGTGACCGTGCTGTAGTTCCTTTATAGCCCAACATTAGCCGCCTTTAGCTTAACGGTGGTGAGGTGAAGTCATGTGACCGTCCTGTAGTTCCTTTATAGCCCAACATTAGCCACCTTTAGCTTAGCGATGGTGACGTGAAGTCATGTGACCGTCCTGTAGTTCCTTTATAGCCCAACATTAGCCGCCTTTAGCTTAACGGTGGTGAGGTGAAGTCATGTGACCGTCCTGTAATTCCTTTATAGCCCAACATTAGCCGCCTTTAGCTTAGCGGTGGTGACGTGAAGTCATGTGACCGTGCTGTAGTTCCTTCATAGCTTAACGATAGCTTTTTCCTTCTGAAGATTGCATTTACGCTAAATGTATCATACATGTGTGTTTGCCACAGATCTTATTTTCTGCAATATTCCAAAATCCAATGGAAAAAACCCATTGGCTTTTTTCAAGGGAGCCCTCACTATGCCAACTTCAAAGATACTGAATAAACCTGGTGCAGACCCCAACAACTTTAATAACTACCGTCCCATATCTAACCTACCATTTCTCTCAAGAATCCTGGAAAAAACTGTTGCATCCCAAATCCATACCCACTTGTCTGACAATAGCCTGTACGAACAATTTCAATCTGGTTTTCGCCCCCATCACAGCACAGAAACAGCACTGGTGAAAATCACTAACGACCTCCTCATGGCAGCTGACTCCGGACTATTAACCATCCTCATCCTCCTTGATCTTTGTGCAGCTTTTGACACCATTTCACACAGCATCCTCATTGACAGACTGACCTCCATCGGGATCACTGACACACCCCTCCTCTGGTTTAAATCATACCTCTCTGGCCGCACTCAGTTCATCCAACTCAAAACCTTCAAATCACAGCCACTTCCAGTCACGACCGGTGTTCCCCAGGGCTCTGTCCTGGGGCCTCTTCTTTTTATCATCTATTTACTTCCTCTAGGCTATATCTTCCGTAAACACAACATCCATTTTCATTGCTATGCGGATGACACCCAGCTCTACTTGTCCTCCAAACCAACCACCATCCTCCCTCCATCTTCCCTGTCTGACTGCTTACAGGACATAAAATCCTGGTTTTCCTCAAACTTTCTCAAACTTAACGACAGTAAAACCGAGGTTCTCCTCATTGGCACAAAATCCACCCTAACCAAACCTGACAGTTTTTCAATTACTATAGACAACTCTTCAGTCTCCCCCTCCCCTCAGGTTAAGAGTCTGGGTGTCATCCTCGACGGCACACTTTCATTCAAATCTCACATCAGTAATATCACTCGGTCTGCCTATTTCCATCTACGCAAAATCAACCGCCTCTGCCCGTCCCTTAACCCTAAGACCACCGCCATTCTTGTTCATACCCTGGTCAATTCCCGCATCGACTACTGCAACTCCCTTCTCTTTGGTCTCCCTCTCAAATCCATCCACAGACTTCAACTGGTTCAGAACTCTGCCGCCCGCATCATCACCAGAACCCCCTCCATTAACCACATCACTCCTGTTCTTCAGCAACTTCACTGGCTCCCCGTCAAATTCTGTATCGTTTTTAAGATTCTGCTCCTCACCTTTAAGGCCATCCATAACCTCACTCCTCTGTACCTCTTCGACCTCCTGCACATCAACACACCCATCCGCACACTCAGATCTTCTGCTTCCCTCAGCATCACTGCACCCCCCTTCCGTTTAACCACCATGGGGTCTAGAGCCTTCAGCCGCTCTGCACCCCGCCTCTGGAACTCCCTCCCACCTGACATCCGCAACACTGACACTCTCCCCATTTTCAAATCACGCCTCAAAACATATCTCTTCACACTCGCATATCCACCCTGATCGTTATCCATCACACATCCTCTGTTTTATTTATTTGATTTGTTATATACTGCATTGTCTTGTTTATGTTTCTTATGCTGGTGTTAGGTATTGTGTATCTTGTTTTTATGTGTTTGTACGGCGACAAATAAATGAATTATTATTATTATTAAAGACACGGCATCACTGCACCGATCTATAGTTGTTTCATACGGGGCGACGTAAACCGTTGACATGAAGATGCTTGAGTTAGTGATCTTGTTTTATATTATATTGTGACACTTTCTACATGTGCAAAAATGTTGATAAAATAAAACATGTTAACGTTTAACTCACCAACAACGAAAATAACGATTGCAGACTTTTTTTGACCCTCTAATTTCGGGATGAAGCATCTGAATCTCCCCTCGTCTTCAAGCGTCACGTTGTAGATCTTGAGGGATATGTCTCCTTTCCCCAGGCCCTCTGTGGACAGCAGCGTCCGCCCCACGTACGACGAGATCTTTATATGTGTGACTTCCCTTCTGTCGCGATAAAGATGAACGTAATCCACTCTGCTCAGGCGGTCGTTGGGGTCCGGCTTCAGGTCGGGCCTCGACCACTCAACGGTCAGTCCTGACACATTTATCGGAGGCTCCACGTGGCACGGGAGGATGATGTCATCACCTGGAGCTGCTCTGATTGACTGAAGGGAACCGATCACCTGAGGCTGACCTGAGAAATGGAGGATAAAGTTAAAAAACCTATGGGAAAGATGAGGAGGAGGAGGAGGAGGAGGAGGAGGAGGAGGAGGAGGAGGAGGAGGATTGTGGCACTTCTGCTTATTGAAAGCTTCATATACTTGCAAGATTTTGACTGTTTTCAGTTTGTATGGACCCTGAATCTAACTAGAGCTCTCGTCCATAGAAAAGAATGCGCGCCAGGGAACCTTCGTCCCTGAACAGTAAATTACCTCATGGCGGCTTGTGCTCTGTCATAGACTGGCAACAACAATGCGCCCAAGCTTCCCTCCTTAAGAGAGATAGCAGCGATACCCAAGGCCGTAGACATATGCCGTGAGAGGAGAAGATTATGAACTGTGTCAAAGGTTGAATACCTAGGCAAATTATTCCCCAACACTATGAACCAGTATTCCTCCATCCTGTAAGTGCAAAACGTTTTCTCTTGTATACAAGTGAGCGGAGGACAGTGTCCTATTGCTGTATGTGATGACTACTTCCATTCTTGCAAACAATAAATACATTAATCCTGATTATTGAAAATCAAGCCGGTCTAAACAGCGAGCTTCCCAAGAGCCCATTTTCCCCCCACCCCCATCTCCACATTGTGTGTGTGTGTGTGTGTGTGTGTGTGTGTGTGTGTGTGTGTGTGTGTGTGTGTGTGTGTGTGTGTGTGTGTGTGTGTTTCCATCATGACAGTCACATTTTGTTTACAAAATACCCATGACAGATGTACCAACTGTCATGGGAGAAAAACGTCCTCTTTAACGTTCCTCTTCGGATTTGAATCATGAAAGTCACATTTTGTTTTAAAAACTCTCATCACATGCACCAACTCCATGTGATGTGTGGTGTAAACTCAGTTTGAAATGTCCCATCTTTTTGCCATTTTTACTGATCATAAAATTCCATTGTTGAGGTCTACTAGAATAGATTTACATTATTCAATGTTCCAAAATCACATTGGTTTTCTCATACAGCATCTCTGTCTATTCACTCTCTGTACACGCCTTGTTGGAGATCCTGCCCCCCCCCCCCCCCCCCCCCCGAGCCCAGTGTGCTCTGATTGGTCAGCTGGCCCACTCTGTTCTGATGAGTCCACCACCAGAGAGGCTTCACCCCTGTCTAATAGAGTGCTTTCCCAGCCTTCCCGTTACAGCTGAACATCAGTTTTTTTATGTTTTATAATGACGTCGGTTAGGAACCAGGAAATGACACCAATAATGAGAAACAGATGAGAATGCTGCTTAAAGTCTAAATGCCATGTTAGCGGGACATTACGGAGCTCACGAGTCCGCCCTGTGAGGCACGAAGAGCGGACAGTGTGAGGTGGATTTACTGGTGTAATTTCCCCTCACATTTCAGAGTACTGTCTTAACATGACTGGATTCAAATTTGAAGTGAACCTTTCAGCCTTCCAACAGTAAATGTCTGGCTGGCAGAGGGTGGGCCTATTGTTCTATAGCTGTGTGCCAATTGGTCCAGATTAACTGACGTCAATCTGGACCCGGAAGAAAACAATTGAAAAATAAAAATGTCCAACAAGGCGTTCTGGGGCAGCAGACAGGTCTTCTCTGTGTTAGAGTTTTACTCGCTACAGGGTGTACTTTGAGGGTTTGTGACTCTGCAGACCGTTCACATGCAGAAAAACCTTCATAACAACAAGGGGACAGGTGATAACCAGAAAAGCATGACATGGCACCTTTAAAGGAACTAGATTGACCTCATTGTCTTTGAAACTTAAAAAAAATCAGCAGAACTGTTAAACAATAACACTATTCACTATTCAAGCGGAAAATTAATGTCATCGAGTATGAATGGAAATAGAAAAGTCCCCTGTGTAGCCAAGTATAAAACAACCTTTTATAAGATAAGAAGAGTGCGTCATATAGTTATATATATAACATTACATTGAAAACCTGTATCCTGTGAGATTGAGAGAGAAAAATACACTTCCTGAATTTCATTCATTACTGTAAACGTTATACACATGCCCTTTTGTTTTACTTCAGTTTATTTAAATATAATATAAAAGCAAATCAAAAAACATACTCTTTAACGTTCCTCTTTGGATATAAAACACAAAGCACCAAATGTCTAAATAAATAGACTAAACATGACCCACAAGATTACAGATATGATGGTGACAACAGGCGCTTTTCCCCGGAACTTTTATTTCCTGGAACTATCTAGTAAATCGCATTCACACATATAAGTCCCTGAGGGAGCTGCTGACGTCACTTCTTCTTCTTCTGCTTTGGGTTTACTGGCAGGCCGCAAAGAACTTCACGGCGTATACTGCCACCCGAAGTCCCCGGCCGGAAATCCCCGGAGTTGGGGAAGGCGATTTACACGGAAGGCTTCAGTAGAAGCTGCTGGGACTCCCAGCAGCTTCTACTGAAGCCTTCCGTGTAAATCGCCAGAACGCCAACACCTCCTCATCTCCACCGCTCCCATGTTTTCTTTGTGTTGCCATAAGTTATTCTCTCTCTGTTGGTGCGCGGGGCTAATGCTAATGCTAATAAGAGCAAATAAAATGGCCGCTTCACAAACACTTTTCAGAGTTTTACGGGGCGTGGTTTGCAATCCGCCCAGCCAATCAGAAATTAGAACCTTTCCTTTCCAGGAAAGTACCTGCTCTCTAGCAGGGACTAAAAAGGGGTGAAAAGGGTCGCAAAAAAAAGTTTGAGTTCCAGATATTTTTGGTGTGAATGCAAAATCCCAGGAACTATCGGAACTATTCCTGGGAAAAGTAAGCCGGGGTTAAAGCGCCTATTGTTTACTAAGTGGTGGAAGTATATTTACTCAAGTACTGTACTTAAGTACAATGTTGAGGTACTTATACTTAACTTGAGTATTTCCATTTTATGCTACTTTGTACTTCTACTCCACTACAGTTCAGAGGTTGCACAATGACTACTTGTACTTTTGGTACTTTAACTATATTTTGATGCTGATACTTTTCTAATTTTACTTGAGTAACATTTTGAATGCAGGACTATTACTGTAACAGACTATTCCTATACTCTGGTACTTCTACTTTCACCCAAGTACAAGATCTGAGTACCTTTAAAGTGGAAAAGTATTATCATCAAAATATAGTGAAAGTAGCGACAGTAAAAGTAGTCGTTGTGCAGATTGGTCCATTTCAGAATAATATATATGATGTGTTTTATAATGATTGATCATGAAAGTGTTCTCAAAGCTGGTGAAGGTGCAGCTAGTCTGAAGTACTTTGTAGACTGCAGGGTAGCTGGTGAAGGTGCAGCTAGTCTGAATGGTTTTGTAGACTGCAGGGTAGCTGGTGGATTTACTCCAGGTGGAACTAAAGTCTGATTCAACACTTGATTATATTTCACATCATTCATCCACATCTGTGAAGTAACTAAAGGGATTAAATACATGTAATGGAGTAAAAGTACACTATTTACCTCTGAACTGTAGTGGAGTAGAAGTAGAAAAAAACAGAAATACTCAAGTACAAATATATCAACATTCTAAGTACAGTATGAGTAAATGTACTTACTTTACACCTCTGTATTTAAGTAACTATACCATAAGGGACGTGTTTTTTTTTTTTTAATTACTTCAGTTACAGCTTCTTAAATGTGAAGATTTCAAATAGTTGTTGTTGTTGTTGTTGTTGTTGTTGTTGTTGTTGTTGTTGCAATGACTACTTTAACTTGTTAAGTACATTTTCCTAATCGTACTTAAATACTTTTGCTTAAGGAACATTCTCGATGCAGTATTTCTAATTAAAATTGATTATTTATTTTGTTTGACAGTATTATTGCTTTTAATCAAACAAAGAATCGGAATACTTTTCCACCATCGTTTACATTACTGAAGAAGATAAAATAGTTTACTACAATGTAATGTTTCTTTAAAGATGAATATCGCTTGCTTTTAACACTACAGAAACACATTGTTGATCTTACCGGCAGCAGCTGGTGAAAAAAGCCAAAGAACGACGAAGATAAAGCGTAATTTTACAGGCGAGGGTGAAACACTGTAGAACAGCCCATCACAGTCCATAATAATGTGTGTAATAATCCTGCAGACAGACAGAAAAAAACCCACAGACTTTACTGATGTATAATGCTTTACTGGCAGAGCATTTTAAACAAAGACCAGGAAAAATAGGGAGTTTCCCATATACGTCATGGCAACGCCCCCAAGTCTGTTACAACGGTTAAACACGGATTTCTAATTTCTCCCATATTTTTTTAAAGGTGAATATCTTTGAAGCGACCCTCCCCCGAAACTCTCAATAAACGCCTGGCTCTTAAAGAAAATATCGATCTATGGATATATTCCTCCTGAAGCCAAAAGAGATGAGGTAACATCAGTTGATTTAATACCACACATGGCAGCAGAGCAGACCGTGCAGTAAACTAGCTCCGGTCATTTATTTCTGGTCATAATAATTTGTTATGTTAATTCCATTCAAAACAGATATAATTAATTCCTTCACTTGCAGTGCAAACATTAAACCAAAGTAATGCGTTGTTATTAATATTTATAAGCTAGTAGTTTAATAGTAATGTTCTCCTTAAGGGTTAGATATACATAATAGCATCAAAGCAGTAACAACGCAAAAACCTTGTTGTCCCACATGTTGCTTGTTGTCACCTGATCACCCTAGCGCTATACAGGAGTGGAGTGCACCAGATGGGCGTAAAAAAGTAGGGCTTAACTCTAACGTCGGGTTTAGCTACGTCCGACGTAGTGATTAGAATTTACACCGAGTGCACCAAGCCTGACTAGTCTCGGGCGTAGCTGCGCCTGGTCTTAAGATGCGCGTCCACGTGAATACACGCGAAACAGTCATTGTTGCCACAAAGAAAAAAAAGTTGAGAAAGAAATGCTGGAGGGCCAATGAAACTTGTCTTATAGCCCGACATGCAGTTGTGCGATGAACATTAATCATGTCTCCCACAGTATTTTTGAAAGGCCCCGTTCGCGTAGAATCTGAGCGCAATCAGCACCTGCAAGGTTGGGGAGAGCGCAGCGTTTGGGTCTGATCCGTGCTGGAGTTGAGGGGAGATCTCCTCTATTAAATCAGAAAGGGCTTGTCTGCCGAAACGAAACCTCTCTATCAGTTCACTGTCTGAATAGATGTCCAGTGGGTTTGTTCGATCACGGACGACTCTTTCTCTTCTTAATGCCCTTTCATTGTTAAACATGGAAACAAGACGCCCTGCCATCGTTAATATCCTTCTTGCCTGTTTTACGTTACTATGGATCAGGGCCGTATTCACCATATACATTGGGGGGGGGACATCCCCCCCAATATTCAGATACACTCAAAATGTCCCCCCCAATAAATAGTAAAAAAAAAAAAAGTTTTTATTTTTTTATTTAAATAAAATTGCTATTCTATGACTTCTTTCAGTTGGTTATCTGTATACTTGAAAATCTATATTTTCTGTTATTGTGAGCTTCACCAAAATGGTTTCTTTTCATATGTAAATTGTTTCCTTATTTTGTACCCGCGGGTGTATTTCGCTGTTGCACGTCTGAGTCCACCTTCAGTTAGCTTGATGCTCCAAGCAGGTCAGTCATGTTTTAATTTGCCCTCCATCAGTTCTGGTATCTTTTCTAGTTAGCCCTAAAGTAATCTATATTATTTTATTTCGTAATGGTAATGTTAATGAACCCTCCGGTTTAGCTTCTTTGTGTAAGTAACTTGTAGTTCTGATGTTAAAAAACGAACTTTTCAGGAATAGTAGCTAACTAGCTGTGGGCTAGCTGGTTTCAGTTGTTAGCCAGGGTTTGGCGGGCTAGTGTCAGTAGCCTATATAATATAGATATCAATATAGATGTTTTTAAAGTAAATTCAGATTGAACATAGTAAAAAAATGTAAATGATAGTGTCCGTGCAAAAAATAAACCATTACTTATTGTGAAAACCACCCTTGAATGATGGGATAGTAGACTAAAAGCTTTAGGAATCCAAACTATAACATATAATAAGTACCCTGTATCAAGATTGATGCAAAACAAGTATTTCCAAGGCACACCTTTATATGATCATTATAGTTATACAAAATATGAGAATAACAGAATAACAGGTATGAAATCATTCCAACTCATACTACAGTTTAAAAAGGGAGTGATTTGTAAAATATGCATAAAGAAAATGTAAATCTCTTCAGTTCTGTTTCACATGGGTGTTGTTGAGATGTATCCATAGATTTAGTCCCTAATGTTGCTCTCAAAGTGCACTAGATTGATGCTTTTAACTTCAACATTTAAAAAAAAAATCTTCCCGGGGGAGCGTGCCCCCGGACCCCCCTAGAGGAGGTTAGGTCCCCCACCCGCCCACACCCCCCGTCAAATTGTCCCACCCACATTGAGGATGCTTCCTACACCCATGCCTGAGACACAGTTTTGTGACTATTGTTGTGTTTTGCGCCCACGAGCAGGGGCATGGGGTTTAACAGGTTTTAAAGTATCCAATATGTTAGTGATTTTTATGTATTTTCCTTTAGAATGGCAGGAAATTAGTATTCAAATTTGTATTACATTTTTGGTCCCCCCCAATGTTGACTCCATGAATACGGCCCTGCTATGGATACTAGTCTGTCTTTCCGATTTACGCCTGCTCCATACTAGGCGAGCAATATATAAACTCCCCAAACAGGCGAAAACCTACCAGTTTCACCCACTGTCTCTGCCACCTCCCTCCATGCCTGGTTCCTCCGGTTTGTATCCCGGTAGGTGAAGAGGGTCTGGTCATACAAAACCGGGTGATTTGCTACAGCGATAATTAGTTTCTCCTCCATCTTTTTTTTGAAATATAGAAATGAACGGCGGGATATCTCTCCCAGCTTAGACGCGGTTTGATTGGCTACGGCTTGAGCTGTCAGATTTTCAGAAACGGGATTTGATTGGCTGGCGCTGGCTACTCCGGCGTCTCCGGCGTCAGAAGTTGAACATTGTTTTGGCACAATACAGAAGTACATACAAACAGACACCATTTTTGCCAAACAGAAGTGTACACATTTTAAAAAGGTAAGCTACATCCTTATATGCTCCCAGCAACACACTGAACGTCAACTTTGCCTCCTTTTTACACTCACCCCTACTTTAGTGGGAACAATGAGTCTGCGTCTTTGATGCACACACGGCCAGATCATCCTCTGGCTGCAGCCTTGACCAGCACTTGCTTTTGATCAAAGTCAATGCGGAAAAGCCGCACTCACACAGGTAGGTGGAGGTGAAGGGAATGAGCACTTTGACAGCCTTTTCTTCCCCTCCGCCCAACCAGCTGTCTGCGGCACATTGAGGGGGGCCACGCTGGGGCACGCCGGGGCACGCCGTGTCCGAGCGGCCCTGCACCCTGATGAAGCCCGATTACGTATTACATGATCAGAATAAAGGTGAAAAAATCAGACCACCAGTTTATAGAAATAACCTCAGCTTTCACATCTTTACGAGCATCTTAGTTGAGCATTTTATTTAAAAGAAAAATAGAAGTCAAGATGCCAAACACAGATTTTAGATGCAGTTGCATGTTTGCTAGGTTTTATTTAATAAATTCAAAGTAGTTGTCCTCTATTCTTGGCATTTAATGATCCGTCTGTCAGTCATCTTTTATGAGAAGAGGTTACCATTTGGTTTATATTTGGAATAAAAATGTGTTGATACCACAAATGTCACTGTGTAATACCTGTCTAAGTTTGACATATAACGATAAGGGGAGGTACACACACTCACATGAACAGGCAGGCTGTGCTGAAAAAGGAAAGTTAGAGAAAAAGCTTCCTGATAGGGCACAAGGTTTTTTTCCCCACAGCATTTCCTTGGTATCGATGCCAGAATAATATCTACCAGTGAATTCATTTGTGTCACATGACAGAGGAAGAGACAGGTAGCCTACTTTTTATGTTTCATATTCTGGTGAGGTTGGTATTGATTTGGTGACGTCCAAGACAGGACATTGAGGTACTGTAACATCAGCAACATCTGGATGAATGTGAAAGCTTTAAGAAATAAAAGTTAGGGGACGTTTTTTTGGTTGATACCACTTCCATGGCTGGTTATAGATTCACACGAACACATCAGTGGTGTCTATCTTGTCATCTAACTCTCAGCATAAAAAAGGTAAAATAACTTTAATCTCCACTCACAGGAATAGTTGACCTAATATAGAGGATTTATGTATTTCAATTGCAAATACAATTTCCATCCATTTGGATTACATAGTTGTTACATACATTGACCAATAAACTCTATGAATTGCAAATACATAATAACTATGTCTACAACCTTATTATCAATACATCCAATGTGTTTCAAATACATTAGAACCAGGCTTATGTATTCGATATAAATAAAGCCTATGCATTTCTTGCGTAATTCAATGGAAAATCGTCCAAACGGCACCATACTTCATATGATGGCTAATGGTCCGGCGCTCAACAGCTCTACGGCAATTATGGGATGTCAGTCACCATACAGTATGCCGTTTCCATGGCAACGCATGCCTCTTAAGTCAAAGGAAAATGGTCCAAACTGCATCAGACTTCAGATGACAGTTAATGGTCCGGCCCTCAACAGCTCTTTGTCAATTATGGGATCATGCCTTTGCCATGGCGACAGATCCCTCTCCATGAAACATGGTGTTGTCGTAATTCAATGGAAAATCCTCCAAACAGCACCAGACTTCAGACTATCATTAATGGTCCGGCCCTCAACAGCTCTATGTCAATTATGGGGTGTCATCATATACCGTTTCCATGGCAACGTATCCCTCGCCATAAAACACAATGTTGTCTTAAGTCAATGGAAAATGGTCCAAACTGCACCAGACTTCAGATGACAGTTAATGGTACGGCCCTGAACACCTCAATATGATAATTGATAATTGATAATTGATAATTGCTATGGCAACGCATCCCTCGTCGTTAAGCACGATATTGCTATAACTCCTGTGTAAATGGTAAAAAAGTGTTCAAATGTTACATGTGTGCTAACCGTCAAGCCCTCGAGACATATATGTGTCAGTTTTGATATTTCGTCAAAACTGACATAGTTTTGCTATGGTAACAAAATGGTCGCCGTGAAACACGGTTTTCTCAAAACTCCAGTTAACATGCTCCAGACGGCACAGAACTTCACAGGTTTGATAACGATGCAGCCCTCAACACAATTCCGTGGCTATGGCAATAGATCACTCGCCATCAAACACAATGTTTATGATACTGCTGTAACTCCTAAATACATTGTCCGATCGGCCTGAAATTTCCCACGATTGCCAACGGCCGAGTCCTCGAGACATCTGCCTGCCGTCGACGTGAGGACAACAGCCTGCGGAGCGTCGAAGACCCGCTCAACGCTGCTTGCAGCTTTAATTATTATTATACTGACAGGTATCAGATCTTGCTGTGTAAAATAATCTTCCTGGGAGGTGTCACTTGTAATGTATTTTGTGTGGTCTACAGTGAATGTATTCCTGACAGCAACAGATGATAAGAATCAAAGGTTAGGATTCCATAGAAAATGCATGCGTGTCATTTTTGACCCACTTATGGAAGCTTGGGGTAGTAACACAAAATCTACAATTTCTTAAAATGTATAACATTTAAATTTAAAATGTGAATGGCATGATATCCAAAACGTGTTTGTTGAGGAATATCTGGAAAATAAAATGATAAAAAAATGTAATTACAAAGATACTTTAAGAAAACCACCTCACCGGGAAAAAAAAGACCCACTCATGCATCTCGGGGTTAAATAAAGTTTAAAGTGACAATTCAAAGTGTACAGATGGATTTTGTGTGTGTCAGCTGAACCACCAGAGGGCCTCTTTGCACAGAGCATCAGCTCGGAGAACAGATATTATCTTAAAGTTCCTACAGAACATTCATGTAGTGGTTTTATAAATCATAGTGAATATTAAAAAAACTCCCTTAATTAGAGGATATTGTTTACTCAGGACAGTTATCTATAGACAGTTAACTATATTTTGATGATAATACTTTTCTACTTGTGTGAGGCACGAAGAGCGGACAGTGTGAGGTGGATTTACTGGTGTAATTTCCCCTCACATTTCAGAGTACTGTCTTAACATGACTGGATTCAAATTTGAAGTGAACCTTTCAGCCTTCCAACAGTAAATGTCTGGCTGGCAGAGGGTGGGCCTATTGTTCTATAGCTGTGTGCCAATTGGTCCAGATTAACTGACGTCAATCTGGACCCGGAAGAAAACAATTGAAAAATAAAAATGTCCAACAAGGCGTTCTGGGGCAGCAGACAGGTCTTCTCTGTGTTAGAGTTTTACTCGCTACAGGGTGTACTTTGAGGGTTTGTGACTCTGCAGACCGTTCACATGCAGAAAAACCTTCATAACAACAAGGGGACAGGTGATAACCAGAAAAGCATGACATGGCACCTTTAAAGGAACTAGATTGACCTCATTGTCTTTGAAACTTAAAAAAAATCAGCAGAACTGTTAAACAATAACACTATTCACTATTCAAGCGGAAAATTAATGTCATCGAGTATGAATGGAAATAGAAAAGTCCCCTGTGTAGCCAAGTATAAAACAACCTTTTATAAGATAAGAAGAGTGCGTCATATAGTTATATATATAACATTACATTGAAAACCTGTATCCTGTGAGATTGAGAGAGAAAAATACACTTCCTGAATTTCATTCATTACTGTAAACGTTATACACATGCCCTTTTGTTTTACTTCAGTTTATTTAAATATAATATAAAAGCAAATCAAAAAACATACTCTTTAACGTTCCTCTTTGGATATAAAACACAAAGCACCAAATGTCTAAATAAATAGACTAAACATGACCCACAAGATTACAGATATGATGGTGACAACAGGCGCTTTTCCCCGGAACTTTTATTTCCTGGAACTATCTAGTAAATCGCATTCACACATATAAGTCCCTGAGGGAGCTGCTGACGTCACTTCTTCTTCTTCTGCTTTGGGTTTACTGGCAGGCCGCAAAGAACTTCACGGCGTATACTGCCACCCGAAGTCCCCGGCCGGAAGTCCCCGGCCGGAAGTCCCCGGAGTTGGGGAAGGCGATTTACACGGAAGGCTTCAGTAGAAGCTGCTGGGACTCCCAGCAGCTTCTACTGAAGCCTTCCGTGTAAATCGCCAGAACGCCAACACCTCCTCATCTCCACCGCTCCCATGTTTTCTTTGTGTTGCCATAAGTTATTCTCTCTCTGTTGGTGCGCGGGGCTAATGCTAATGCTAATAAGAGCAAATAAAATGGCCGCTTCACAAACACTTTTCAGAGTTTTACGGGGCGTGGTTTGCAATCCGCCCAGCCAATCAGAAATTAGAACCTTTCCTTTCCAGGAAAGTACCTGCTCTCTAGCAGGGACTAAAAAGGGGTGAAAAGGGTCGCAAAAAAAAGTTTGAGTTCCAGATATTTTTGGTGTGAATGCAAAATCCCAGGAACTATCGGAACTATTCCTGGGAAAAGTAAGCCGGGGTTAAAGCGCCTATTGTTTACTAAGTGGTGGAAGTATATTTACTCAAGTACTGTACTTAAGTACAATGTTGAGGTACTTATACTTAACTTGAGTATTTCCATTTTATGCTACTTTGTACTTCTACTCCACTACAGTTCAGAGGTTGCACAATGACTACTTGTACTTTTGGTACTTTAACTATATTTTGATGCTGATACTTTTCTAATTTTACTTGAGTAACATTTTGAATGCAGGACTATTACTGTAACAGACTATTCCTATACTCTGGTACTTCTACTTTCACCCAAGTACAAGATCTGAGTACCTTTAAAGTGGAAAAGTATTATCATCAAAATATAGTGAAAGTAGCGACAGTAAAAGTAGTCGTTGTGCAGATTGGTCCATTTCAGAATAATATATATGATGTGTTTTATAATGATTGATCATGAAAGTGTTCTCAAAGCTGGTGAAGGTGCAGCTAGTCTGAAGTACTTTGTAGACTGCAGGGTAGCTGGTGAAGGTGCAGCTAGTCTGAAGTACTTTGTAGACTGCAGGGTAGCTGGTGAAGGTGCAGCTAGTCTGAATGGTTTTGTAGACTGCAGGGTAGCTGGTGGATTTACTCCAGGTGGAACTAAAGTCTGATTCAACACTTGATTATATTTCACATCATTCATCCACATCTGTGAAGTAACTAAAGGGATTAAATACATGTAATGGAGTAAAAGTACACTATTTACCTCTGAACTGTAGTGGAGTAGAAGTAGAAAAAAACAGAAATACTCAAGTACAAATATATCAACATTCTAAGTACAGTATGAGTAAATGTACTTACTTTACACCTCTGTATTTAAGTAACTATACCATAAGGGACGTGTTTTTTTTTTTTTTAATTACTTCAGTTACAGCTTCTTAAATGTGAAGATTTCAAATAGTTGTTGTTGTTGTTGTTGTTGTTGTTGTTGTTGTTGTTGCAATGACTACTTTAACTTGTTAAGTACATTTTCCTAATCGTACTTAAATACTTTTGCTTAAGGAACATTCTCGATGCAGTATTTCTAATTAAAATTGATTATTTATTTTGTTTGACAGTATTATTGCTTTTAATCAAACAAAGAATCGGAATACTTTTCCACCATCGTTTACATTACTGAAGAAGATAACATAGTTTACTACAATGTAATGTTTCTTTAAAGATGAATATCGCTTGCTTTTAACACTACAGAAACACATTGTTGATCTTACCGGCAGCAGCTGGTGAAAAAAGCCAAAGAACGACGAAGATAAAGCGTAATTTTACAGGCGAGGGTGAAACACTGTAGAACAGCCCATCACAGTCCATAATAATGTGTGTAATAATCCTGCAGACAGACAGAAAAAAACCCACAGACTTTACTGATGTATAATGCTTTACTGGCAGAGCATTTTAAACAAAGACCAGGAAAAATAGGGAGTTTCCCATATACGTCATGGCAACGCCCCCAAGTCTGTTACAACGGTTAAACACGGATTTCTAATTTCTCCCATATTTTTTTAAAGGTGAATATCTTTGAAGCGACCCTCCCCCGAAACTCTCAATAAACGCCTGGCTCTTAAAGAAAATATCGATCTATGGATATATTCCTCCTGAAGCCAAAAGAGATGAGGTAACATCAGTTGATTTAATACCACACATGGCAGCAGAGCAGACCGTGCAGTAAACTAGCTCCGGTCATTTATTTCTGGTCATAATAATTTGTTATGTTAATTCCATTCAAAACAGATATAATTAATTCCTTCACTTGCAGTGCAAACATTAAACCAAAGTAATGCGTTGTTATTAATATTTATAAGCTAGTAGTTTAATAGTAATGTTCTCCTTAAGGGTTAGATATACATAATAGCATCAAAGCAGTAACAACGCAAAAACCTTGTTGTCCCACATGTTGCTTGTTGTCACCTGATCACCCTAGCGCTATACAGGAGTGGAGTGCACCAGATGGGCGTAAAAAAGTAGGGCTTAACTCTAACGTCGGGTTTAGCTACGTCCGACGTAGTGATTAGAATTTACACCGAGTGCACCAAGCCTGACTAGTCTCGGGCGTAGCTGCGCCTGGTCTTAAGATGCGCGTCCACGTGAATACACGCGAAACAGTCATTGTTGCCACAAAGAAAAAAAAGTTGAGAAAGAAATGCTGGAGGGCCAATGAAACTTGTCTTATAGCCCGACATGCAGTTGTGCGATGAACATTAATCATGTCTCCCACAGTATTTTTGAAAGGCCCCGTTCGCGTAGAATCTGAGCGCAATCAGCACCTGCAAGGTTGGGGAGAGCGCAGCGTTTGGGTCTGATCCGTGCTGGAGTTGAGGGGAGATCTCCTCTATTAAATCAGAAAGGGCTTGTCTGCCGAAACGAAACCTCTCTATCAGTTCACTGTCTGAATAGATGTCCAGTGGGTTTGTTCGATCACGGACGACTCTTTCTCTTCTTAATGCCCTTTCATTGTTAAACATGGAAACAAGACGCCCTGCCATCGTTAATATCCTTCTTGCCTGTTTTACGTTACTATGGATCAGGGCCGTATTCACCATATACATTGGGGGGGGGGACATCCCCCCCAATATTCAGATACACTCAAAATGTCCCCCCCAATAAATAGTAAAAAAAAAAAAAGTTTTTATTTTTTTATTTAAATAAAATTGCTATTCTATGACTTCTTTCAGTTGGTTATCTGTATACTTGAAAATCTATATTTTCTGTTATTGTGAGCTTCACCAAAATGGTTTCTTTTCATATGTAAATTGTTTCCTTATTTTGTACCCGCGGGTGTATTTCGCTGTTGCACGTCTGAGTCCACCTTCAGTTAGCTTGATGCTCCAAGCAGGTCAGTCATGTTTTAATTTGCCCTCCATCAGTTCTGGTATCTTTTCTAGTTAGCCCTAAAGTAATCTATATTATTTTATTTCGTAATGGTAATGTTAATGAACCCTCCGGTTTAGCTTCTTTGTGTAAGTAACTTGTAGTTCTGATGTTAAAAAACGAACTTTTCAGGAATAGTAGCTAACTAGCTGTGGGCTAGCTGGTTTCAGTTGTTAGCCAGGGTTTGGCGGGCTAGTGTCAGTAGCCTATATAATATAGATATCAATATAGATGTTTTTAAAGTAAATTCAGATTGAACATAGTAAAAAAATGTAAATGATAGTGTCCGTGCAAAAAATAAACCATTACTTATTGTGAAAACCACCCTTGAATGATGGGATAGTAGACTAAAAGCTTTAGGAATCCAAACTATAACATATAATAAGTACCCTGTATCAAGATTGATGCAAAACAAGTATTTCCAAGGCACACCTTTATATGATCATTATAGTTATACAAAATATGAGAATAACAGAATAACAGGTATGAAATCATTCCAACTCATACTACAGTTTAAAAAGGGAGTGATTTGTAAAATATGCATAAAGAAAATGTAAATCTCTTCAGTTCTGTTTCACATGGGTGTTGTTGAGATGTATCCATAGATTTAGTCCCTAATGTTGCTCTCAAAGTGCACTAGATTGATGCTTTTAACTTCAACATTTAAAAAAAAAATCTTCCCGGGGGAGCGTGCCCCCGGACCCCCCTAGAGGAGGTTAGGTCCCCCACCCGCCCACACCCCCCCGTCAAATTGTCCCACCCACATTGAGGATGCTTCCTACACCCATGCCTGAGACACAGTTTTGTGACTATTGTTGTGTTTTGCGCCCACGAGCAGGGGCATGGGGTTTAACAGGTTTTAAAGTATCCAATATGTTAGTGATTTTTATGTATTTTCCTTTAGAATGGCAGGAAATTAGTATTCAAATTTGTATTACATTTTTGGTCCCCCCCAATGTTGACTCCATGAATACGGCCCTGCTATGGATACTAGTCTGTCTTTCCGATTTACGCCTGCTCCATACTAGGCGAGCAATATATAAACTCCCCAAACAGGCGAAAACCTACCAGTTTCACCCACTGTCTCTGCCACCTCCCTCCATGCCTGGTTCCTCCGGTTTGTATCCCGGTAGGTGAAGAGGGTCTGGTCATACAAAACCGGGTGATTTGCTACAGCGATAATTAGTTTCTCCTCCATCTTTTTTTTGAAATATAGAAATGAACGGCGGGATATCTCTCCCAGCTTAGACGCGGTTTGATTGGCTACGGCTTGAGCTGTCAGATTTCAGAAACGGGATTTGATTGGCTGGCGCTGGCTACTCCGGCGTCTCCGGCGTCAGAAGTTGAACATTGTTTTGGCACAATACAGAAGTACATACAAACAGACACCATTTTTGCCAAACAGAAGTGTACACATTTTAAAAAGGTAAGCTACATCCTTATATGCTCCCAGCAACACACTGAACGTCAACTTTGCCTCCTTTTTACACTCACCCCTACTTTAGTGGGAACAATGAGTCTGCGTCTTTGATGCACACACGGCCAGATCATCCTCTGGCTGCAGCCTTGACCAGCACTTGCTTTTGATCAAAGTCAATGCGGAAAAGCCGCACTCACACAGGTAGGTGGAGGTGAAGGGAATGAGCACTTTGACAGCCTTTTCTTCCCCTCCGCCCAACCAGCTGTCTGCGGCACATTGAGGGGGGCCACGCTGGGGCACGCCGGGGCACGCCGTGTCCGAGCGGCCCTGCACCCTGATGAAGCCCGATTACGTATTACATGATCAGAATAAAGGTGAAAAAATCAGACCACCAGTTTATAGAAATAACCTCAGCTTTCACATCTTTACGAGCATCTTAGTTGAGCATTTTATTTAAAAGAAAAATAGAAGTCAAGATGCCAAACACAGATTTTAGATGCAGTTGCATGTTTGCTAGGTTTTATTTAATAAATTCAAAGTAGTTGTCCTCTATTCTTGGCATTTAATGATCCGTCTGTCAGTCATCTTTTATGAGAAGAGGTTACCATTTGGTTTATATTTGGAATAAAAATGTGTTGATACCACAAATGTCACTGTGTAATACCTGTCTAAGTTTTACATATAACGATAAGGGGAGGTACACACACTCACATGAACAGGCAGGCTGTGCTGAAAAAGGAAAGTTAGAGAAAAAGCTTCCTGATAGGGCACAAGGTTTTTTTCCCCACAGCATTTCCTTGGTATCGATGCCAGAATAATATCTACCAGTGAATTCATTTGTGTCACATGACAGAGGAAGAGACAGGTAGCCTACTTTTTATGTTTCATATTCTGGTGAGGTTGGTATTGATTTGGTGACGTCCAAGACAGGACATTGAGGTACTGTAACATCAGCAACATCTGGATGAATGTGAAAGCTTTAAGAAATAAAAGTTAGGGGACGTTTTTTTGGTTGATACCACTTCCATGGCTGGTTATAGATTCACACGAACACATCAGTGGTGTCTATCTTGTCATCTAACTCTCAGCATAAAAAAGGTAAAATAACTTTAATCTCCACTCACAGGAATAGTTGACCTAATATAGAGGATTTATGTATTTCAATTGCAAATACAATTTCCATCCATTTGGATTACATAGTTGTTACATACATTGACCAATAAACTCTATGAATTGCAAATACATAATAACTATGTCTACAACCTTATTATCAATACATCCAATGTGTTTCAAATACATTAGAACCAGGCTTATGTATTCGATATAAATAAAGCCTATGCATTTCTTGCGTAATTCAATGGAAAATCGTCCAAACGGCACCATACTTCATATGATGGCTAATGGTCCGGCGCTCAACAGCTCTACGGCAATTATGGGATGTCAGTCACCATACAGTATGCCGTTTCCATGGCAACGCATGCCTCTTAAGTCAAAGGAAAATGGTCCAAACTGCATCAGACTTCAGATGACAGTTAATGGTCCGGCCCTCAACAGCTCTTTGTCAATTATGGGATCATGCCTTTGCCATGGCGACAGATCCCTCTCCATGAAACATGGTGTTGTCGTAATTCAATGGAAAATCCTCCAAACAGCACCAGACTTCAGACTATCATTAATGGTCCGGCCCTCAACAGCTCTATGTCAATTATGGGGTGTCATCATATACCGTTTCCATGGCAACGTATCCCTCGCCATAAAACACAATGTTGTCTTAAGTCAATGGAAAATGGTCCAAACTGCACCAGACTTCAGATGACAGTTAATGGTACGGCCCTGAACACCTCAATATGATAATTGATAATTGATAATTGATAATTGCTATGGCAACGCATCCCTCGTCGTTAAGCACGATATTGCTATAACTCCTGTGTAAATGGTAAAAAAGTGTTCAAATGTTACATGTGTGCTAACCGTCAAGCCCTCGAGACATATATGTGTCAGTTTTGATATTTCGTCAAAACTGACATAGTTTTGCTATGGTAACAAAATGGTCGCCGTGAAACACGGTTTTCTCAAAACTCCAGTTAACATGCTCCAGACGGCACAGAACTTCACAGGTTTGATAACGATGCAGCCCTCAACACAATTCCGTGGCTATGGCAATAGATCACTCGCCATCAAACACAATGTTTATGATACTGCTGTAACTCCTAAATACATTGTCCGATCGGCCTGAAATTTCCCACGATTGCCAACGGCCGAGTCCTCGAGACATCTGCCTGCCGTCGACGTGAGGACAACAGCCTGCGGAGCGTCGAAGACCCGCTCAACGCTGCTTGCAGCTTTAATTATTATTATACTGACAGGTATCAGATCTTGCTGTGTAAAATAATCTTCCTGGGAGGTGTCACTTGTAATGTATTTTGTGTGGTCTACAGTGAATGTATTCCTGACAGCAACAGATGATAAGAATCAAAGGTTAGGATTCCATAGAAAATGCATGCGTGTCATTTTTGACCCACTTATGGAAGCTTGGGGTAGTAACACAAAATCTACAATTTCTTAAAATGTATAACATTTAAATTTAAAATGTGAATGGCATGATATCCAAAACGTGTTTGTTGAGGAATATCTGGAAAATAAAATGATAAAAAAATGTAATTACAAAGATACTTTAAGAAAACCACCTCACCGGGAAAAAAAAGACCCACTCATGCATCTCGGGGTTAAATAAAGTTTAAAGTGACAATTCAAAGTGTACAGATGGATTTTGTGTGTGTCAGCTGAACCACCAGAGGGCCTCTTTGCACAGAGCATCAGCTCGGAGAACAGATATTATCTTAAAGTTCCTACAGAACATTCATGTAGTGGTTTTATAAATCATAGTGAATATTAAAAAAACTCCCTTAATTAGAGGATATTGTTTACTCAGGACAGTTATCTATAGACAGTTAACTATATATTGATGATAATACTTTTCTACTTGTGTGAGGCACGAAGAGCGGACAGTGTGAGGTGGATTTACTGGTGTAATTTCCCCTCACATTTCAGAGTACTGTCTTAACATGACTGGATTCAAATTTGAAGTGAACCTTTCAGCCTTCCAACAGTAAATATCTGGCTGGCAGAGGGTGGGCCTATTGTTCTATAGCTGTGTGCCAATTGGTCCAGATTAACTGACGTCAATCTGGACCCGGAAGAAAACAATTGAAAAATAAAAATGTCCAACAAGGCGTTCTGGGGCAGCAGACAGGTCTTCTCTGTGTTAGAGTTTTACTCGCTACAGGGTGTACTTTGAGGGTTTGTGACTCTGCAGACCGTTCACATGCAGAAAAACCTTCATAACAACAAGGGGACAGGTGATAACCAGAAAAGCATGACATGGCACCTTTAAAGGAACTAGATTGACCTCATTGTCTTTGAAACTTAAAAAAAATCAGCAGAACTGTTAAACAATAACACTATTCACTATTCAAGCGGAAAATTAATGTCATCGAGTATGAATGGAAATAGAAAAGTCCCCTGTGTAGCCAAGTATAAAACAACCTTTTATAAGATAAGAAGAGTGCGTCATATAGTTATATATATAACATTACATTGAAAACCTGTATCCTGTGAGATTGAGAGAGAAAAATACACTTCCTGAATTTCATTCATTACTGTAAACGTTATACACATGCCCTTTTGTTTTACTTCAGTTTATTTAAATATAATATAAAAGCAAATCAAAAAACATACTCTTTAACGTTCCTCTTTGGATATAAAACACAAAGCACCAAATGTCTAAATAAATAGACTAAACATGACCCACAAGATTACAGATATGATGGTGACAACAGGCGCTTTTCCCCGGAACTTTTATTTCCTGGAACTATCTAGTAAATCGCATTCACACATATAAGTCCCTGAGGGAGCCGCTGACGTCACTTCTTCTTCTTCTGCTTTGGGTTTACTGGCAGGCCGCAAAGAACTTCACGGCGTATACTGCCACCCGAAGTCCCCGGAGTTGGGGAAGGCGATTTACACGGAAGGCTTCAGTAGAAGCTGCTGGGACTCCCAGCAGCTTCTACTGAAGCCTTCCGTGTAAATCGCCAGAACGCCAACACCTCCTCATCTCCACCGCTCCCATGTTTTCTTTGTGTTGCCATAAGTTATTCTCTCTCTGTTGGTGCGCGGGGCTAATGCTAATGCTAATAAGAGCAAATAAAATGGCCGCTTCACAAACACTTTTCAGAGTTTTACGGGGCGTGGTTTGCAATCCGCCCAGCCAATCAGAAATTAGAACCTTTCCTTTCCAGGAAAGTACCTGCTCTCTAGCAGGGACTAAAAAGGGGTGAAAAGGGTCGCAAAAAAAAGTTTGAGTTCCAGATATTTTTGGTGTGAATGCAAAATCCCAGGAACTATCGGAACTATTCCTGGGAAAAGTAAGCCGGGGTTAAAGCGCCTATTGTTTACTAAGTGGTGGAAGTATATTTACTCAAGTACTGTACTTAAGTACAATGTTGAGGTACTTATACTTAACTTGAGTATTTCCATTTTATGCTACTTTGTACTTCTACTCCACTACAGTTCAGAGGTTGCACAATGACTACTTGTACTTTTGGTACTTTAACTATATTTTGATGCTGATACTTTTCTAATTTTACTTGAGTAACATTTTGAATGCAGGACTATTACTGTAACAGACTATTCCTATACTCTGGTACTTCTACTTTCACCCAAGTACAAGATCTGAGTACCTTTAAAGTGGAAAAGTATTATCATCAAAATATAGTGAAAGTAGCGACAGTAAAAGTAGTCGTTGTGCAGATTGGTCCATTTCAGAATAATATATATGATGTGTTTTATAATGATTGATCATGAAAGTGTTCTCCAAGCTGGTGAAGGTGCAGCTAGTCTGAAGTACTTTGTAGACTGCAGGGTAGCTGGTGAAGGTGCAGCTAGTCTGAAGTACTTTGTAGACTGCAGGGTAGCTGGTGAAGGTGTAGCTAGTCTGAATGGTTTTGTAGACTGCAGGGTAGCTGGTGGATTTACTCCAGGTGGAACTAAAGTCTGATTCAACACTTGATTATATTTCACATCATTCATCCACATCTGTGAAGTAACTAAAGGGATTAAATACATGTAATGGAGTAAAAGTACACTATTTACCTCTGAACTGTAGTGGAGTAGAAGTAGAAAAAAACAGAAATACTCAAGTACAAATATATCAACATTCTAAGTACAGTATGAGTAAATGTACTTACTTTACACCTCTGTATTTAAGTAACTATACCATAAGGGACGTGTTTTTTTTTTTTTTTAATTACTTCAGTTACAGCTTCTTAAATGTGAAGATTTCAAATAGTTGTTGTTGTTGTTGTTGTTGCAATGACTACTTTAACTTGTTAAGTACATTTTCCTAATCGTACTTAAATACTTTTGCTTAAGGAACATTCTCGATGCAGTATTTCTAATTAAAATTGATTATTTATTTTGTTTGACAGTATTATTGCTTTTAATCAAACAAAGAATCGGAATACTTTTCCACCATCGTTTACATTACTGAAGAAGATAACATAGTTTACTACAATGTAATGTTTCTTTAAAGATGAATATCGCTTGCTTTTAACACTACAGAAACACATTGTTGATCTTACCGGCAGCAGCTGGTGAAAAAAGCCAAAGAACGACGAAGATAAAGCGTAATTTTACAGGCGAGGGTGAAACACTGTAGAACAGCCCATCACAGTCCATAATAATGTGTGTAATAATCCTGCAGACAGACAGAAAAAAACCCACAGACTTTACTGATGTATAATGCTTTACTGGCAGAGCATTTTAAACAAAGACCAGGTAAAATAGGGAGTTTCCCATATACGTCATGGCAACGCCCCCAAGTCTGTTACAACGGTTAAACACGGATTTCTAATTTCTCCCATATTTTTTTAAAGGTGAATATCTTTGAAGCGACCCTCCCCCGAAACTCTCAATAAACGCCTGGCTCTTAAAGAAAATATCGATCTATGGATATATTCCTCCTGAAGCCAAAAGAGATGAGGTAACATCAGTTGATTTAATACCACACATGGCAGCAGAGCAGACCGTGCAGTAAACTAGCTCCGGTCATTTATTTCTGGTCATAATAATTTGTTATGTTAATTCCATTCAAAACAGATATAATTAATTCCTTCACTTGCAGTGCAAACATTAAACCAAAGTAATGCGTTGTTATTAATATTTATAAGCTAGTAGTTTAATAGTAATGTTCTCCTTAAGGGTTAGATATACATAATAGCATCAAAGCAGTAACAACGCAAAAACCTTGTTGTCCCACATGTTGCTTGTTGTCACCTGATCACCCTAGCGCTATACAGGAGTGGAGTGCACCAGATGGGCGTAAAAAAGTAGGGCTTAACTCTAACGTCGGGTTTAGCTACGTCCGACGTAGTGATTAGAATTTACACCGAGTGCACCAAGCCTGACTAGTCTCGGGCGTAGCTGCGCCTGGTCTTAAGATGCGCGTCCACGTGAATACACGCGAAACAGTCATTGTTGCCACAAAGAAAAAAAAGTTGAGAAAGAAATGCTGGAGGGCCAATGAAACTTGTCTTATAGCCCGACATGCAGTTGTGCGATGAACATTAATCATGTCTCCCACAGTATTTTTGAAAGGCCCCGTTCGCGTAGAATCTGAGCGCAATCAGCACCTGCAAGGTTGGGGAGAGCGCAGCGTTTGGGTCTGATCCGTGCTGGAGTTGAGGGGAGATCTCCTCTATTAAATCAGAAAGGGCTTGTCTGCCGAAACGAAACCTCTCTATCAGTTCACTGTCTGAATAGATGTCCAGTGGGTTTGTTCGATCACGGACGACTCTTTCTCTTCTTAATGCCCTTTCATTGTTAAACATGGAAACAAGACGCCCTGCCATCGTTAATATCCTTCTTGCCTGTTTTACGTTACTATGGATCAGGGCCGTATTCACCATATACATTGGGGGGGGGGACATCCCCCCCAATATTCAGATACACTCAAAATGTCCCCCCCAATAAATAGTAAAAAAAAAAAAAGTTTTTATTTTTTTATTTAAATAAAATTGCTATTCTATGACTTCTTTCAGTTGGTTATCTGTATACTTGAAAATCTATATTTTCTGTTATTGTGAGCTTCACCAAAATGGTTTCTTTTCATATGTAAATTGTTTCCTTATTTTGTACCCGCGGGTGTATTTCGCTGTTGCACGTCTGAGTCCACCTTCAGTTAGCTTGATGCTCCAAGCAGGTCAGTCATGTTTTAATTTGCCCTCCATCAGTTCTGGTATCTTTTCTAGTTAGCCCTAAAGTAATCTATATTATTTTATTTCGTAATGGTAATGTTAATGAACCCTCCGGTTTAGCTTATTTGTGTAAGTAACTTGTAGTTCTGATGTTAAAAAACGAACTTTTCAGGAATAGTAGCTAACTAGCTGTGGGCTAGCTGGTTTCAGTTGTTAGCCAGGGTTTGGCGGGCTAGTGTCAGTAGCCTATATAATATAGATATCAATATAGATGTTTTTAAAGTAAATTCAGATTGAACATAGTAAAAAAATGTAAATGATAGTGTCCGTGCAAAAAATAAACCATTACTTATTGTGAAAACCACCCTTGAATGATGGGATAGTAGACTAAAAGCTTTAGGAATCCAAACTATAACATATAATAAGTACCCTGTATCAAGATTGATGCAAAACAAGTATTTCCAAGGCACACCTTTATATGATCATTATAGTTATACAAAATATGAGAATAACAGAATAACAGGTATGAAATCATTCCAACTCATACTACAGTTTAAAAAGGGAGTGATTTGTAAAATATGCATAAAGAAAATGTAAATCTCTTCAGTTCTGTTTCACATGGGTGTTGTTGAGATGTATCCATAGATTTAGTCCCTAATGTTGCTCTCAAAGTGCACTAGATTGATGCTTTTAACTTCAACATTTAAAAAAAAAATCTTCCCGGGGGAGCGTGCCCCCGGACCCCCCTAGAGGAGGTTAGGTCCCCCACCCGCCCACACCCCCCGTCAAATTGTCCCACCCACATTGAGGATGCTTCCTACACCCATGCCTGAGACACAGTTTTGTGACTATTGTTGTGTTTTGCGCCCACGAGCAGGGGCATGGGGTTTAACAGGTTTTAAAGTATCCAATATGTTAGTGATTTTTATGTATTTTCCTTTAGAATGGCAGGAAATTAGTATTCAAATTTGTATTACATTTTTGGTCCCCCCCAATGTTGACTCCATGAATACGGCCCTGCTATGGATACTAGTCTGTCTTTCCGATTTACGCCTGCTCCATACTAGGCGAGCAATATATAAACTCCCCAAACAGGCGAAAACCTACCAGTTTCACCCACTGTCTCTGCCACCTCCCTCCATGCCTGGTTCCTCCGGTTTGTATCCCGGTAGGTGAAGAGGGTCTGGTCATACAAAACCGGGTGATTTGCTACAGCGATAATTAGTTTCTCCTCCATCTTTTTTTTGAAATATAGAAATGAACGGCGGGATATCTCTCCCAGCTTAGACGCGGTTTGATTGGCTACGGCTTGAGCTGTCAGATTTTCAGAAACGGGATTTGATTGGCTGGCGCTGGCTACTCCGGCGTCTCCGGCGTCAGAAGTTGAACATTGTTTTGGCACAATACAGAAGTACATACAAACAGACACCATTTTTGCCAAACAGAAGTGTACACATTTTAAAAAGGTAAGCTACATCCTTATATGCTCCCAGCAACACACTGAACGTCAACTTTGCCTCCTTTTTACACTCACCCCTACTTTAGTGGGAACAATGAGTCTGCGTCTTTGATGCACACACGGCCAGATCATCCTCTGGCTGCAGCCTTGACCAGCACTTGCTTTTGATCAAAGTCAATGCGGAAAAGCCGCACTCACACAGGTAGGTGGAGGTGAAGGGAATGAGCACTTTGACAGCCTTTTCTTCCCCTCCGCCCAACCAGCTGTCTGCGGCACATTGAGGGGGGCCACGCTGGGGCACGCCGGGGCACGCCGTGTCCGAGCGGCCCTGCACCCTGATGAAGCCCGATTACGTATTACATGATCAGAATAAAGGTGAAAAAATCAGACCACCAGTTTATAGAAATAACCTCAGCTTTCACATCTTTACGAGCATCTTAGTTGAGCATTTTATTTAAAAGAAAAATAGAAGTCAAGATGCCAAACACAGATTTTAGATGCAGTTGCATGTTTGCTAGGTTTTATTTAATAAATTCAAAGTAGTTGTCCTCTATTCTTGGCATTTAATGATCCGTCTGTCAGTCATCTTTTATGAGAAGAGGTTACCATTTGGTTTATATTTGGAATAAAGATGTGTTGATACCACAAATGTCACTGTGTAATACCTGTCTAAGTTTTACATATAACGATAAGGGGAGGTACACACACTCACATGAACAGGCAGGCTGTGCTGAAAAAGGAAAGTTAGAGAAAAAGCTTCCTGATAGGGCACAAGGTTTTTTTCCCCACAGCATTTCCTTGGTATCGATGCCAGAATAATATCTACCAGTGAATTCATTTGTGTCACATGACAGAGGAAGAGACAGGTAGCCTACTTTTTATGTTTCATATTCTGGTGAGGTTGGTATTGATTTGGTGACGTCCAAGACAGGACATTGAGGTACTGTAACATCAGCAACATCTGGATGAATGTGAAAGCTTTAAGAAATAAAAGTTAGGGGACGTTTTTTTGGTTGATACCACTTCCATGGCTGGTTATAGATTCACACGAACACATCAGTGGTGTCTATCTTGTCATCTAACTCTCAGCATAAAAAAGGTAAAATAACTTTAATCTCCACTCACAGGAATAGTTGACCTAATATAGAGGATTTATGTATTTCAATTGCAAATACAATTTCCATCCATTTGGATTACATAGTTGTTACATACATTGACCAATAAACTCTATGAATTGCAAATACATAATAACTATGTCTACAACCTTATTATCAATACATCCAATGTGTTTCAAATACATTAGAACCAGGCTTATGTATTCGATATAAATAAAGCCTATGCATTTCTTGCGTAATTCAATGGAAAATCGTCCAAACGGCACCATACTTCATATGATGGCTAATGGTCCGGCGCTCAACAGCTCTACGGCAATTATGGGATGTCAGTCACCATACAGTATGCCGTTTCCATGGCAACGCATGCCTCTTAAGTCAAAGGAAAATGGTCCAAACTGCATCAGACTTCAGATGACAGTTAATGGTCCGGCCCTCAACAGCTCTTTGTCAATTATGGGATCATGCCTTTGCCATGGCGACAGATCCCTCTCCATGAAACATGGTGTTGTCGTAATTCAATGGAAAATCCTCCAAACAGCACCAGACTTCAGACTATCATTAATGGTCCGGCCCTCAACAGCTCTATGTCAATTATGGGGTGTCATCATATACCGTTTCCATGGCAACGTATCCCTCGCCATAAAACACAATGTTGTCTTAAGTCAATGGAAAATGGTCCAAACTGCACCAGACTTCAGATGACAGTTAATGGTACGGCCCTGAACACCTCAATATGATAATTGATAATTGATAATTGCTATGGCAACGCATCCCTCGTCGTTAAGCACGATATTGCTATAACTCCTGTGTAAATGGTAAAAAAGTGTTCAAATGTTACATGTGTGCTAACCGTCAAGCCCTCGAGACATATATGTGTCAGTTTTGATATTTCGTCAAAACTGACATAGTTTTGCTATGGTAACAAAATGGTCGCCGTGAAACACGGTTTTCTCAAAACTCCAGTTAACATGCTCCAGACGGCACAGAACTTCACAGGTTTGATAACGATGCAGCCCTCAACACAATTCCGTGGCTATGGCAATAGATCACTCGCCATCAAACACAATGTTTATGATACTGCTGTAACTCCTAAATACATTGTCCGATCGGCCTGAAATTTCTCACGATTGCCAACGGCCGAGTCCTCGAGACATCTGCCTGCCGTCGACGTGAGGACAACAGCCTGCGGAGCGTCGAAGACCCGCTCAACGCTGCTTGCAGCTTTAATTATTATTATACTGACAGGTATCAGATCTTGCTGTGTAAAATAATCTTCCTGGGAGGTGTCACTTGTAATGTATTTTGTGTGGTCTACAGTGAATGTATTCCTGACAGCAACAGATGATAAGAATCAAAGGTTAGGATTCCATAGAAAATGCATGCGTGTCATTTTTGACCCACTTATGGAAGCTTGGGGTAGTAACACAAAATCTACAATTTCTTAAAATGTATAACATTTAAATTTAAAATGTGAATGGCATGATATCCAAAACGTGTTTGTTGAGGAATATCTGGAAAATAAAATGATAAAAAAATGTAATTACAAAGATACTTTAAGAAAACCACCTCACCGGGAAAAAAAAGACCCACTCATGCATCTCGGGGTTAAATAAAGTTTAAAGTGACAATTCAAAGTGTACAGATGGATTTTGTGTGTGTCAGCTGAACCACCAGAGGGCCTCTTTGCACAGAGCATCAGCTCGGAGAACAGATATTATCTTAAAGTTCCTACAGAACATTCATGTAGTGGTTTTATAAATCATAGTGAATATTAAAAAAACTCCCTTAATTAGAGGATATTGTTTACTCAGGACAGTTATCTATAGACAGTTAACTATATTTTGATGATAATACTTTTCTACTTTTACTTGAGGAACATTTTGATTGCAGGACTTTTACTGTAACAGAGTATTCATACACTCTGGTACGTCTACTTTTACTCAAGTACAAGATCTGAGTACTTCTTCTAATACAAGTACCTCAACATTGTAGGCCTACTTGAGTAGTACTTGAGTAAATGTACTATGTACTTTCCACCACTGAGTAAACAATGCCACTATCATATCTGTTCAGTCTGTTTATTTAGACATTTGGTGCTTTGTGTTTTATATCCTGCAACTGAAGTAATTAACAATGGTATAGTTACTTAAATACAGAGATGTAAAGTAGTACATTTACTCAGGCTACTGTACTTACATATAGATATTTGTACTTGCTACTTTGTACTTCTACCCCACTACTGGAGAAAATGGAAGAGGAAGTGTGTGTGTGTGTGTGTGTGTGTGTGTGTGTGTGTGTGTGTGTGTGTGTGTGTGTGTGTGTGTGTGTGTGTGTGTGTGTGTGTGGATTTCGTTGGTATATGGACATCATCATGCCATATGTCTTGTTGTGGTATGGCCCATTGTCATTACTCATTGTCATTGTGAGGACTATTCCACTCCGCAACGATCTTAAACACAACAAGATGTTGACATTTGACACATAGACGGATCATATGACGCTCCGCTCCCATTGACGTAAGCAGGAAGGTATGTAGATGTATGAGATTTGAGCAGCAGCTGGATTCATTATGGGTGTTTTAACGGACCGTGAAGCTACAGTTTCAGACGCTCAATATATCCAGTTCAATCTCAAAAGCCTGATTGATCTACTACAGGAATTCAGTTATGATGTTTTCTCGCCATGCCTCTTCCTCTGCTCCTAGTTTCTGCCCTGGTTTTTTGCCAACCTGATCTCACCAGAATGCGTGACTCCACCACGACTCCTTAACACTGCATTGCATGGTGGACTCACGAACTTTGTTACATTTACGTGTCGGCACCACGCAAACAACCCCTATGTAAAGTGAATGAGGCTCCTTTGTCGTGGTGCACACACGCATTTCTACAACGTCCTGCAGTGAGCTTTTATTCTATAAAACGTTTTTAAAATCTACTTTATAGCTTTTAGTAACTCGCGGGAGGCTTCTTTTATTTTATTTGTATTCATAATTTAAATTTTTCATCAGAATGTATTCATTATTTACGATCTTTTGTTCTCAAAAAACAGTGCATTGTGTGTAATACAACTGTGATTTTTATTAAATTAGTTAGTTTTTAAGGAAGGCCAGAGCTTCAGCTGTGTCATATAGATTGTTCCCTTTAGTTAACGTTTTTTAAAAGAACATTATATTCCGATTTGATCCTGTCCCCTTTATTGTATTACGGAGAGCAATGTGAGCAATGTGATTCCCATTGGATAACGGAGAATTTTACACCCGGAAGTAAGTATTCTCTTTACTGTCGATTGATTTTAAAAAACACCAGATTATCCTTGTTGATTACACAACATTGATTGGTTTAAATTGTGTGCAATGCTTTTGTAATTTTCCCCTTCGATTCGGAGAAACAAATATGTGTTCAGTTTAGGATGGCCGAAGACACTACACTACCCAGAATCATCAGCTATCGTTTGGGACTACACCATGTGCTTTGCTTGACAAACCCCGTGATTTGTCCTCAAGCTCTGTGATTGGATGTTGGAGTGGCAGTGCGCGAAGTGTACGCTGAGCGACAAACAGCATTTTGAAATGGAATGAAACTGTTAGGAATGGATGAAGCAGGTAGGACTCAAATGCAGAATAACGAAAAGCGAGCTTTATTAAAATATATAAAGCTATGGCCAAACAAGGCAGAATCCAAAATATCTAACACCAACGAGCAGCACAAGGAACACAGACCGTGGAATGACATGGAGGGGAAACAATGAACCGACATGGAACACAGGGGAAGACTAGACTAAATACACAGAACAAGACACAGCTGGGCAGGGGAGGAGAAACACAAGGACAACAGGTGAACACAATCGGGTAATCAGGGAGGGAAACAGACAGAAAGCAGACAGGCAGGAAACGGGGATGAACACTTTACACAATAAAACAGGAAACCCAAAGACAAGAAAAACACCAACACAGACAAAACTACAAACGTGACATAACATGAGAATCGTGACAGAACCCCCCCCTCAAGGGACGGATCCCAGACGTCCCAAAAAAAGGTCCAGCAGGGTGGGTGGAGGGGGACCGGAGGGAGGACACATAACTATGGCCAAGAAAGGGTGGGTGGAGGGGGTCTGGAGGACGGGTCTCGGGCGGACGGCCCGGGGGAAAGGCAGAGACCAAGGAGGGGGTCTCGGGCGGAAGGCCCGGGAGCAAGGCAGAGACCAAGGACGGGGTCTCGGGCGGAAGGCCCGGGGGGCAAGGCAGAGACCAAGGAGGGGGTCTCGGGTGGACGGCCTGGGGGCAAGGCAAAGTTAAAAAAGGGGCGAAGGCCACAGCGGGCAAACTCAAGGGGCCGAGCATGAGGGCAAAAGCAGCGGCAGGAAGCGTCAGGGGGCCGGGCCCGAGGACGAAGACCGCGGCACTCAGGGGGCCGGGTTCGAGGGAGAAGACCGCGGCTCTCAGGGGGCCGGGCTCTCAGGGGGCCGGGCTCGAGGGCGAAGACCAGACAGCTCCGGAGGCCGGGCAGGACCCGGTGTCGGCCGAACAGGAACCGGAGCCAGTGGGACAGGCTTCGGCAGGTTCCCCCACGGAAGAGGACCAGTAGTTGGCAGGACCCCCGGTGAGACAGGTGATGGTGGGGCCTCCAACGGAACAGGACAAGGGGTTGGCAGGACCCCCGGCAGGAGAGTTGTCGGCGGGACCCCCAGAGGAACAGGACATAGGATTGGCAGGACCCCCGGCAGGAGAGCAGTCGGCGGGACCTCCAACGGCACAGGACATAGGGTTGGCAGGACCCCTGGCAGAAGAGTAGTTGGCAGGACCCCCGGCAGGAGAGTAGTCGGCGGGACCTCCAACGGGACAGGACAAGGAGCTGGCAGGACCCCCGGCAGAAGAGCAGTCGGCGGGGCCTCCAACGGCACAGGACAAAGGGTTGGCAGGACCCCCGGCAGGAGAGCAGTCGGTGGGACCTCCAACGAGATGGGACAAGGAGCTGGCAGGACCCCCGGCAGGAGAGCAGACGGCGGGACCTCCAACGGGACGGGACAAAGGGTTGGCAGGACCCCCGGCAGGAGAGTAGTCGGCAGGGCCTCCAACGGCACAGGACATAGGATTGGCAGGACCCCCGGCAGGAGAGTAGACGGCGGGACCTCCAACGAGACAGGACAAGAAGCTGGCAGGACCCCCGGCAGGAGAGTAGACGGCGGGACCTCCAACGGGACAGACATACGATTGGTAGGACCCCCGGCAGAGGAGTAGTCGACGGGGCCTCCAACGGGACAGGACATGGAGTTGGCAGGACCCCCAGCGGAACCTCCAACGGACCAGGACATTGGGTAGGGACTTGAGACGTGACTCGAGAGGGGAACTAGAGACGGAACTCCAGAAGGGACTAGAGGAGAGACTAGAGGAGGAACAAGAGGAGGGACTAGAGGAGGAACTAGAGGAGGGAACTCGAGAGGGGACTTGAGAGGGGAACTAGAGAGGGGACTAGAGCAGGGACTAGAGCAGGGACTAAAGGAGGGACTAGAGGAGGGACCTCGAGAGGGAATTCGAGAGGGGACTGGAGAAGTGACTAGAGGCGGGACTTGAGTAGGAACTAGAGATGGAACTCGAGAGGTAACTGGAGAGGGGACTCGAGAGGGAACTAGAGAAGGGACTAGAGGAGGGACTGGAGAAGGGACTAGGGAAGGGACTAGAGAAGGGACTTGGGAAGGGACTAGAGAGGTGACTAAAAGGGGGACTGGAGAAGGGACTAGGGAAGTGACTAGAGGAGGGACTTGAGAAAGGAATTGAGTAGGGACTAGAGAAGGGATTAGAGAAGGGACTATGGCAGCTGGGACCAGGACTGGGGCCGGAACCATGGCTGCTGGGGCCGGAACCATGGCTGCTGGGGCCGGCACTGGAGCCGGAGCCGCTGGAGTACGGGCTGGAATCCTGGCCTTGCATCTTCCAGAGACCTTTTGGAGGCTCCGTGGACCTCCAAACGCCAGACGGGTTCCTGAGAAAAGGTCTGAGGTTGGAACTGGAGCCGCTGGAACCGGAACAGAGGCCTGGACCATGGCTGTGTGGGCCAGGTAATCGAGCAAGGAAACATAGCTCTGCGGGCCGGTACTGGTGCATGGATCCATGGCTGTGGAAACCGGAACTGAAGCCGGGATCATGGCTGTTGGAGCACGGGCTGGAATCCTGGCCCTGCGTCTCCTAGAGGCTTTTTGGAGACTCTGTGGACCTTCAACAGGACAGTAGTTGGATCCCAGGAAAGGGTTAGAAGCTTGTGCCAATTCTTCAGGGCTACTTGAAAAGGTTTGTAGCCACTCCGGCAACAAGCTCCTAAGCCAGGGCTTGCGAGCAACCTCCCGGCGTGCCTCCTTCAAAGCAGCCTCTTTACCCCGTCTAGATGAGGCATTCTTCCAGGTGTAAAAAATGTACTCCAGAGAATACCCAAGACATTCCGCCTGTGGGGCCAAAACATTGAAATCTGCTGAGTCCAAATTTGGTCGGTTCATTCTGTTAGGAATGGGTGAAGCAGGTAGGACTCAAATGCAGAAAAACGAAAAGCGAGCTTTATTAAAATATATAAAGCTGTGGCCAAACAAGGCAGAATCCAAAATATCTAACACCAACGAGCAGCACAAGGAACACAGACCGTGGAAAGACATGGAGGGGAAACAATGAACCGACATGGAACACAGGGGAAGACTAGACTAAATACACAGAAGGGTAATCACAGAACAAGACACAGCTGGGCAGGGGAGGAGAAACACAAGGACAAAGTAGTGCAAGTCAATACAAAAAGAAAAATAGTAAAAAGTGAAATAGTGCAATAAGAGTCTATACAAGGGATTGGAATATGATATATTAGACAAATCATTTCTAAGTAGCAGCCAGATTAATGCTATGGATGTTATTTCAAAGTTCAGGTGTTTAATAGTCTTATGGCCTGTGGGATGAAACTGTCCCTGAGTCTGGTGGTTTTGGTCCGGATGTAAGATAAGATAAGATAAGATAAGATGATCCCAATTTGGGACATTGTTGTTGTTGCAGCAGCATAAAAGACAAGGCATTTTACAATAAAACAAAACTACAAATAAACAAGAATAGAAAATAAGAAAATAGAAAATATACGTGTTGAAATAGAAAATATACATAGAGATATTATATATGCAAATATACATATTTAAAAATATATGACAATGGAATATGGAATATCAAATATTGAACAGATTATATATGTGTAAAATGTACAGCGAGGTTGTATTACAAGAGAAACTATGGAGCAGAGAGTTCTCTTCCAGCCAGAGGTGATTTATTGGACAGAGTTATTGCAGTGGGCAGGAATGTGTTCCTGTATCGGTCCATGTGACAGCGGAGCTGCAGCAGTCTGTTGGAGAAGGAGCTCCGTTGACTGTCCAGCTGCAGGTGGAGAGGATGGGTGGGGTTATCCATGATGGACAACAGCCTGTTCAGTGTCCTCCTCTCCACCACAGCTTCAAAGGGGTCCAGCTTGATGCCGATGACAGACCCAGCTTTCCTGATCAGTTTATTGATCCTGCTGGTGTCACCGGCTCTTATGTTGCCCATCCAGCAGACTGCAGCGAAGAAGAGTGCACTGGCCACAACAGACTAGAAGATCTCCAGCATCTTGCTGCACACATGGAGATCTCAGCTTCCTCAGGACATAGAGTCTGCTCATCCCCTTCTTGTACACAGCGTCAGTGTTGATCCTCCAGTTCAGCCCATAAGTGCACTCCCAGGTAATAGTCCTCCACAACAAACACATCCTCTCCTAGAATGCGGCTGTTGTGCCAGATGGCAGCAGACAGAACAGTTTGTGGCTGGGGTGATGGGGGTCTTTTATAATCCTGAGGGTTTTCTTTAAGGTTAACCTGGTATTTTTACTCCACTACATTTATTTTAGTTACTTTACAGATTCTGATTAATGATGTGAAATATAAACAACCCTTAAAGCAGACTTTAGTTACACCTAAGTAAAATTCAGGGAAGGTGATTGTCAAGTGCCAATAATCAGGAGAGATATTTGATTGGAGGACTGGCTTATCTAAAGCCAGTTGAGTAGCACTTGAAATGTTTTGGCTCTATGAAACCTGATGTACTTATATGATTCTGTTTTCTTCAAGGTTGTATTTTGTTGGTCAAAGTCGCTTTGGATAAAAGCGTCAGCTAAATGCAATGTAATGTAATTTAATGATTGTTGGTGCTTGAGAAGACTAAATATGTATCTGCAGATCCCTATAAAGTATATACATTACTCGTTATTCTATACAAATAGTTAATATTAAAAACTGTATATGAATGCTATTTTGGACATCCCTTTTCAAGATTTCAATAATACTCTAAACGTGTAATAACGTGCTTTAACCAGTAGGTGCTTTGGGTTAAAAAGCTGTCAAGTTTACAGTGTTAACAAAATAAAATATACTGCTGTTTCTGGTTTAGTTTACGATGGATATATTTAGTTATTGTTTTGATATTTGTAACACAAAAGCGATGTAAAAAACCCACAGCAACACAGAAAAGATGGTCTTAACATGAACCAGCGGTCTAGTAGTTAATAAAAAACAATAATATCAAAACAAATTATTACTACTAACTTTATTGTGAAATTAAAACAAAACGGTAAAAGAATAGTTTCCGGTCTATTCTGAGCCCGATCTCTGTAGATAAATACAAATAAAGAACTATGACAGATGTGTAATATTTAATGCAGCCAAACCATTTATTACAATGCATTCATGTGATGACTTTCAAAGAGTAAAGCAAGCACTGCTGAATAAAGTATGATTTATCTTTTACGAAACGTTTTTTTCATATGGAATGCAGTTGGAGGTCAACCAATCACAGAGCTTGAGGCAACGCGGAACAATAGCTGAGGATTATGGGTAGTGTAGTGTCTTCGGCCATCCTAAACTGAACACATATTTGTTTCTCCTAATCGAAGAGGAACATTACAAAAGCATTGTACACAATTTAAACCAACCAATGTTGTGCAATCAACAAGGATAATCTGGTGTTTTTGAGTTGATGAGTAGTGCAGATATCACTGTAAAATCAATCGACAGTAAAGAGAATGCTTACTTCCGGGTGTAAAATCCTGCGTTATCCAATGGGAATGGATGCTCACATTGCTCTCCGTAATACAATAAAGGGGACATGATCAAATCGGAATATAATGTTCTTTTAAAAAACGTTAACTAAAGGGAACAATCTATTTGACACAGCTGAAGCTCTGGCCTTCCTTAAAAACAAACTAATGTAATAAAAATCACAGTTGTATTACACACAATGCACTGTTTTTTGAGAACAAAAATTCGTAACTAATGCACCATAATACATTCTGACGAAAAATAAAGAAGCCTCCCGTGAGTTACTACAAGCTATAAAGTAGATTTAAAAAACGTTTTATAGAATAAAAGCTCACTGCAGGATGTGGTAGAAATGCGTGTGTGCACCACGACAAAGGAGACTCATTCACTTTACATTGGGGTTGTTTGCGTGGTGCAGACACGTAAATGTAACAAAGTTCGTGACTCCACCACGCAATGCGGTGTTAAGGAGTCGTGGTGGAGTCATGCATTCTGGTGAGATCAGGTTGTATTATTTCCACATATTTCTCTCCATTCTTCCTTCTGGCAACGGTATCGCAGTTTCTCGTCTCTCCCGTTTTTGTGCTTAGTGCGTACGCATGGGTTAGAGTTTGCGTGGAGGACCGCACGTTTTCCCGTCAAGTTAGTATTTTATAAATCTCAAAAATTGCGTAGAAACTGGCGTACGCCATTTTTTGAGCGTATATCCCTTTATAAATGAGGCCCCAGATCTGTTGTATGATGCCGGTAGCGGAGGTAAGGCACACACACCAAATGTTCAGGAAATGGTTAATACAGCGAAAATCAAAGCTGACGAAAGCTCTTGGTTTGATATGTTTTCTCCCCCAGACAACATGGACATTAGAAACATTTTTTCAAAGAAGAGCAAAGTAAGTCATCAGCTGGTAGCAGTTAATCAGTTAACAGTGATGGCGGCGGCGTCTCACTTCTGGAGAGGAGTTTCATCTTTATGTCATGATAGAGAGATACAAATACTGAATAGTTTAGATGAGAAAAGGCATCGAAATGCCAGGTTACTAGTATTTATCACGTAAACAGGGAACATGAATAACCCGATCTCTCTGTGCTCATGTAAACACCATGATGTCCATATGATCATAACATGTCCATGTATAGATGCAGTCAGTATGTTTTACTGCCTCAGTTCGATAAGAGATTATTTTCTGAGTTCTTTAACTTAGGTATACTCTCTCTCAAAATGGTAATGTGCATTATGTTTTACTTATACTTCTTATCATTCAGAAGCTTGTTGTGTGTGTTTATGTTTTACTGAGTGCTTATAGGCAATTTCCATTCCAGTATTCAGTTAACTATTTATTTTCTGTGCACATTACATAGACTAGCTAATATTCTACCTACTGCTTGGGACTTTGAGTCTTCAAAATGTCCAATGTCACAGACTGGGACTTACTTTAGAGTCAGTTGTATTTACATTCAGTATGACTTGTTATGATTCAATGTGAAAGAGTATACTGCTCAATAAATAATGATCACTTCACCACCTCTCTTGACATCTAGGCGCTTGAGAGTGAGTCAGAGGCAGAACACAGGGACAGTGGAGAGAGGTCCATTGCTGAGGTGAGTGATGAAAGGGAAATGACAATTTAGAGTAAATTATGATGTGGACTCTCATCCCAGAATTGTAAGGAAATCAGTGGGGATATTGAACAGGAAACATTTCAGTCAAGGGGCATCATATGACCAATATAGACAGAAGAGCAACATTTATTTGAACATTGTGACGACCCCTGCCTTGCCGATGTGCTTACATCCCACTTAGGTGGATCTGAGGTTTTGGCATCTTATGCTCCATTTATACGAGACGGCTTGGTGTCATTGGTAGGTAGTAATGTCAGAGTTCCAATCAAAATCTTGCGAGACACAGGGGCTTTTGACTCCTATATTGTTGACTCTGTTTTGCCTCTGTCTTATGAAAGTGACACTGGTGATAACCTTCTGAGTTGGGTAATGGGATTAAAAGTTCTTCCTATTCATAGGATGTATATTGACTGTGGTCTTGTTAAGGGTGAGGTGGCTGTTGGTGTACGTCCAGCTTTGCCAATCGAGGGGATACAGTTCATCCTGGGCAACGGTTTGGCAGGGAGCAGAGTCTGGACTGATGTTCCCCCTGTGCTTTTAGTGACTGGCGGTCCGATTGAGTCAAGGTCTGAGGAGAGCTCTACAGTGTTGGCAGACGTCACATCCTCTTGTGTGATCACTCGTGCTATGGACAAAAACATGTTTAGAAACCAGAAGACCAAGCATTGTCCCACTAGTCAAAGTGGTCGTGGCGGCGGTGGCGTTGATGGTGGTCGTGGCGGCGGCAGCAGGGGTCGAGGAAGAGGCAAGGAAATGTCCTGCTATCGGTGTGGAGACCAAGGACACATGGCTCGTGACTGTGGGCATGCCATCGGCCGGAAGTGCTATTCCTGCGGTGGGCTTGGTCACATCCAGAGACGTTGCAGTAGGGTGAAATGTTACAGGTGTGGCGACATTGGCCACGTTGCGGTGCATTGCAGTAAAGCCAGTGAAACTAACTGCTACAACTGAGGAAACATGGGCCGTGACGGTAATGTATTGTCTGTCATACTGTTTGATAAATCGTTCTCGCTCGGCCCATCCTTTTAAAGTGTGCTTCTCAGGTTGTTTATCTGTGTTGCTAAAGATGTGGCTGGGTGTGGGAGGAGCGGTTGGCAGTGTGAGGGTTGTATGTTGCAATCGTTGGTTTTGTTGGAAGTGGGGTGCCTTATGGTTTGTTTTTTTGTAGTTCATTACTGGTGTTTTTTTTGTTTTGTCAGGGTTGGTGTGCTGGTGGTCCTGGGGACACCGACTTTAAGGGGGGGGGGGGTGTGACGACCCCTGCCTTGTTATCTCTGGTGTGTGTATGTTTCTTTAAGGTTTTCCCTTTGGTCTATCAGCTGGGATTGAGGACACCTGGCGGCTGGAGTTAGCCGGATAAAGGACCGGGCCGGATCTCGCTCTCGCTCTCTCTCTCTCTGGCAGGAGGACGCAACGCGAAGAACAGCCACGACCAGCTGACCTCTTGTTTCGTCGTTTGTTTCGCCTGATTGTGTCCTTCAGCAGCAGTGAATAAACTCTTTTTCTATTTACGCCCTCGTTTTCTGTTGCTCGTTTGTTGTGGCTGAGAGCCAAGCCATGACAACATTTAAGTCAATGATACCATTCCAAGGTGAACTTAGCATCTGTATGGAGTCAGATCAGTCTCAATAAATGCTCACAGAAGGATTCACAAATGTATTTTGTGATTTATATATAAATGGCTCTCCACACCAATATCTCTCAATGCACTCACAAATATTTATTGTTGTATATAAATGTGAAAAAAATGGGCATTTAAACTGCTTTTTATTAATTCAAAGACGGCTCTGAATTAATAATCAAATATGTTTCCTTTCTTTACTACTGGATGAAATTACAAAATGGACCCATCATTTCCCTCATGCTAGTATAGCCACATAAAAGTATCAAACCACCTCGCCCATGGTTACAAGTAAAAGTACAAAAGCATTGGTATCAAAATATACTTAAAGTACCAAAAGTATGTGTGTTTTATCACAGTTAGTAAATGTAGAGCTAATTTGAATAACCTTATGTCCTGCAGCTGGATATCTTATCCTATAAATAACTGTCAAGGTGCATTTAATAATTTATTTATATTTTTGAATGATCTAATATTCTATATCTACCTAGTAATTAAAAGCTGTGAAATGAATGCAGTGGATTAAAAAGTACAATACTGTCTTCTAAAATGTAGTAAAGTAGAAGTATAAAGCAGCATAAACTGAGACGTATTGGCATCAACTACTAATTACTACTTACTGTGCATAATGTCCCATTTTAGAATCATATATATTGAATTACTGGATTATTTCATTTTTTATAGATTAATGTGTTTGTTACATCCCTAATAAAGTGTAGGGAAATGGAGACAGTAACAAGCAACAACCGTCAGCGTGAAAGAGAACACAAGTTTATTTATTTACACCAAAGAAAATGCCCAGCTGCAAAGAGAGGAAGTGATCAGCTGATTACCAGTGAGAAAAAGGGGGAGAAGAGAAAAGAGCAGGAGGAGGGAAGGTCAGTCCACCTTAAAGGGATAGTGGAAATTGAACCCCAAATAGTTTCGTTTTAACTTATATATAAGCATAATTACGTACCAAAACAATCACACCTGATTAAAAAAATATAATAATTGCCTTACGCATGTTAGAAGCACTTTATTGCAGCTTCCCCGAACTTTTTTAGAAACCAAATGATCGATTCAGCCAAAACGGAAGTGAGGAAAACTCAGGAAGACGAAACGATAACAAACCATGGCGTCTATGCAGAATGAACGTGGAAGGGCAAATATACCAGACAAAGAAGAAGGATTGTACGAGGTATCCAGTGATGATAGCGAGTCAGAAACATCCTCTCGGCTTTCCTGCGAAAATGTAGTTTTAGGAACTGAATCTGAATCCGGTTCAGTAAGCGACGATGGTGAGAATATTGAGCCAGACGATGGACCATTACGTCCTTATTTGTTCGAGCCCGAGGTGATGGAGTTAGTTCACGGCATGGGCAATGGCGAGGATGACCAGGACCAGGCGCCAGATGATGCACCCCTACGCACAAATAATCTTGACTGGTAGGTCCCTAAGCATAGCTCACGCTAGGCGCTATATTATATATTGCAAAAGTTGGCATGCATGCACTGTAGGCCTATGGCTATGCCCGAGGATGACTGCATGTAGGGTACATTTCATAACATACCAGGGTCAGGTTCACATAAATTATCTTGTCACATTTATTATTGTATATGTAAAAGCCTTATGGGCATTAATTACATGAATACATTTAAATGAATTGTATACTAGCATGATATACAGCTTGAGCCAATCAGTCTTTTGACGTAGTATGGTCCTAATCCTAGGCTAGCCAGGCTGCCTGTCAAGTGTAGGCTGTACTCACAGTACTGTTAATCTATCATGTCTATATGATGACTGTAGTGTACACATTCGACACTGTGTATCGGATTATCGGATGACGAGGCCTCCGGTCGCCTAATCGACAGGCAATAAATGGCGTTGTACACAATGGTACAGGCTAATGATGCATTAAATCAGCCAGAAAACATAATAAAATACTCGTTTCTTATGTATTCCACTTTCAATTTGAGCTAGAGACAGAGGAATCTCAAAACAATCGTCAGTAAAATGATGGGAGCACACGACTGCCGAAGTACTCGTCAGCTTCGGCTCCGTGAAGTTTGCCCGTGTTATCTGAACAAATTTCACCCACTGACGACGAATGGCTGGGTTTCTTGGAAATGCATGCGTCGAAACGCCCTTCTCTGCATTTGCTGTCGCACTACAGCCATACAAAACACATCTATTCACCATAATAAAGGTCGGCTATTCACATGAAAATTCTATTGAATGTCCGCCAATGTTTGTGCCCGTCTTACTTTGTTTTCGTCATCACCCGAAGATTCCCGAAGTATTTCGTTTCATTGAGAGGGCGTGGTCGGGAGCAGTAAAATTGAAAATAAAATGAAACTAGGCGCATGAAATAAAAAAAATGGGTTATTATGCTTATTTTTAATAAAAATACATAAGTTAAACCCAAAATTTGCAGATTTCCACTATCCCTTTAAATGAGCAGTGGGTAATCAGCAGGTAAAAGGCAGGACACGGGAACTTGGTCCTGAGGAGATGTAACGATTATTAAACAAGAAATAGTCGAGTCAAGGGGTCAAAGAAATGAACATTTCTGATTATTAGTGAATCAGTTGCAGGCGGGTGAAATCAGGCTTAGGGAGTAACGTATTACATGTAACGGCATTAGTTCATCAGGATACAAAATAGACAAATGTATTCCCTTACAGTTACAGAAGCAGCTGACGACCAACACACTTGTGTCTTTTGAAACGATTACGCCATTTAAATATTTTGTCACAAACTTTGCAGCTCTATTTTTCCTCTCCCGTGTGGACTCTCATGTGTGACTTTAAATTTCCACTCTGTGAAAAAGCTTTCTTACAGACTGAGCAGCTGTGTGGTTTCTCTCCTGTGTGGACTCTCATGTGTTCTTTTAAACGTCCACTATGTGAAAAAGCTTTCTTACAGACTGAGCAGCTGTGTGGTTTCTCTCCTGTGTGGACTCTCATGTGTTCCTTTAAATTCCCACTATGTGAAAAAGCTTTCTTACAGACTGAGCAGCTGTGTGCTTTCTCTCCTGTGTGGACTCTCATGTGTTCCTTTAAATTTCCACGATGTGAAAAAGCATTCTTACAAACTGAGCAGCTAAAGGGTTTCTCTCCAGTGTGGATTCTCATGTGTGTGGTTAAATTTACACTCACTGTAAAACATTTGGTACAAACTGAGCAGCTGAATGGTTTCTCTCCTGTGTGGACTCTCATGTGGCACTTTAAACTTCCACTCTGTGAAAAAGCTTTTTTACAGACTGAGCAGCAGTGTGGTTTCTCTCCTGTGTGGATTATCATGTGTTTCTTTAAACTTCCACTCTGTGAAAAAGCTTTTTTACAGACTGAGCAGCTGAATGGTTTATGTTCAGCACCACGTTGTGGATCACTGATGGATTCATGTCTATTTTTCAGTGAGTTTGAGCCTGATGCAGGTTCTCTGGTCTCTTTACAATCAGTACTGTCTTCAGTGTCAGGTTCAAAAGAGCCTCCAGTGTCAGGTTCAGAAGAGTCTCCAGCGTCAGGTTCCCAAGAGTCTCCAGCGTCGGGTTCAGAAGAGTCTCCAGGGTCAGGTTCCCAAGAGTCTCCAGCGTCGGGTTCAGAAGAGCTTCCAGTGTCAGGTTCAGAAGAGTCTCCAGCGTCAGGTTCAGAAGAGTCTCCAGTGTCCGGTTCAGAAAAGTCTCCCGTGTCCTCCACAGTGTTTGGTTTTAAACTGCTCTCTGGATCTGAGTTCCTGGCTGGTTCTGGTCCACGACAGTCATCTCCATCAGCTTCTGTTTCCATGTGTTCAGTTTGTCTTTCATGAGGCTGAGAGGACTGAGGTTTCTCTTTATCATCTTCACTCTTCACAGGGTCAGGAGTGAAAGTGGACTTGGTGATGTCAGCCTCTTCCAGCTCCTGAAGCTGCTCTCCCTCCTGTTCCTGCTTAATGTGTGGGGGCGGCTCTGGGTCCTCCTGGTCCAGACTGGTGCTCCATTCCTGCTGGTCAGGGAGAAGCTCTTCTTTAACCACCACCAGCTGCTGGAAGTCTGCAGGAAACAGAAAACACAGTCAGAACAAACTTTGAAGTGTTACCATTACAATTGGAGAAATTTTGCAGCCCTAATTTATGCCTTTGTTTTTATATTTTCACATTATCTTTCTTAGTCCCACCTATTGTGTATTTGTGTTGTCTCAATTCACCTCAAGTAGCCCACCCACTTTGAAAATGAAAAAGGGTTTTTTCTTGTGGCGTAGCACTAGCTACAATGAATTATATTTGGGATCGTTCCCAGATACACTACGCCTACAGTATAAAATTAAAATACTCTGTTACAAATTAAAATCCTGCATTCAAACCTTATTTAAGTAAAAGTATGCAAGTATTAACAGAACATTTTACGGCACCTTCTTATGTAAAAGTAATGATGGTGCACGTGGGTTTGCTATCCTGGCTCCAAAATGGTGGAATGAGCTCCCCATTGACATCAGGACAGCAGAAAGCTTACACACCTTCCGGCGCAGACTGAAAACTCATCTCTTTCGACTCCACTTCGAGCGATAGAATTACTAACAAAGAACTGCTAACAGAGCACTTATATACTAATAAAGGACTGGCTTATCTATAGCCAGTTGAGTAGCACTTGAAATGTTTGGCTCTATGAAACCTGATGTACATATATGATTCTGTTTTCTTCAAGGTTGTGTCTTCCTGGTCGAATGTACTTATTGTAGGTCGCTTTGGATAAAAGCGTCAGCTAAATGCAATGTAATGTAATGCAGTAAAATGTTCCCTGTCAGTGTTTAATTTATGTTGTTTCTTGATTATTTTCTATGTTGCATTTTACTGCTGTACATGTTCAAAGTTGCGCTTGTATAAATGATTATAGATGAGGGAACCTGCTAAATATTAAAATGTGTGTGTTTTCTATATACAGTACATTACCAGTCAAACGTTTAGACACCTTCTCATTCAATGTTTTTTGTTTATTTTGAATTGGTTTCAGTGTTTACCCTATATACAAATAGCGGCAGCGCAGCTATATAATATGTACGATGTAACACCAGAGGAAAGAATACACTGGATCGGGTCTATTCTAACCTGAAGCATGCCTACAGAGCGGCACCACTCCCGGTCTATCTGACCACCTTTCACTGCTTCTCATCCCAGCTTACACCCCCCTCAGAAGTGACACCAAGTCGGTGGTCAAATATATCAGAACCTGGCCCGAGGGAGCACTCTCACAACTGCAAGACTGCTTCGAACACACAGTATGGGACATATTTGAACAGACAGACTTGGAGGAACACACAGAGCCTGTCTTATCCTACATCAAGTTCTGCACAGACACTGTAACTGTGGAAAAACGCATACGGGTCTACCCAAACCATATACCATGGATGACAAGAGCGGTGCGGACTCTCATGAGTTCCCGTGACACAGCCTTCAGGACGGCTTGGCAAGGGCGAATCTGAGGAGAAGCATCAAGGCTGCAAAGGAGGACTACAAGGAAAAAGTGGAGGAGAATCTCGCTCATAAAAACACATGGTGCATTTGACAGGGCCTTCAGTTGCTAACCAACTATAAAGGGCAAAACATCTGGCACTACTACAGCTGACGCCCACCTTGCAGAGGAACTAAACCACTTCTTTGCTCGCTTTGAGGCTAGCAGACCCCCCCACTTTTCTACTCTGCCCCTGTCCCTGCAAACTACCAGCTCCATACCACCTCCCACTCTCAAAGAACATCAGGTGACGCTGAGGTCTGTGAATCCTGGAAAAGCCGCAGGACCCGATGGAGTACTCGGCAAAATACTCAAAGCTTATGCTGACCAGCTTTCAGGGGTCCTGACCAGGATATTCAACCTGTCCCTGTCATACTCCATCTCGGGGTGGTATGCAGGATGCTCAGCTGCGGACAAGAAAGCCCTGCAGAGAGTGATCAGGATGGCAGAGAAAACCATCCGCTGCCCCCTGTCTTCTCTGGAACACATCTCCACCTCCCGCTGCCCCAACAGAGCTAACAAAATTATAAAGGACAGCTCTCACCCAGGTCACAGAATGTTCTCTCTCCTGCCTTCTGGGAGAAGATACAGGAGCTTCAAGTCACGGACAAACAGTTTCGACCACTGGGCCGCCAGGCTGCTTAACCACCACACATAGTGCAATAACCATAACTATTCTCACACATACACATCTTTTTAATGCACTTTATATACTATTTTTATATCAATAATTGTAACTATTTATTCCCCCGTATGATTGTTTATGTTGTCTGTCCTATTGCAGTATTTTTTTTACTGTTATGTATGTGTTTGTATTTGTTGCACACCAGGACAGAGTTGCACTCTGAATCTCGTTATACTCTGTGTATAATGACACAACAAAATATATTATAAATACATGTTGGCAATAATTGATTGATGAGATTTTACATTAATTTATATTAATGTTTTAATTACTTAATGACCTTTGTACTAGTTCCCCTATTCTTTATCAAGTAACATTTTATATGTGTTTTAATTTATTATTGAACATATTTATTCATTGATTTCTTCATGAATTATTCTCACGCAATTTGAATTCCAAAGTATTTGTTTTTATTTGCTTTTACACATTTAAAAAGAAAAGGTGAATAAAGAAGCACATTAAAACTAAAGTATCAATGTATGTCACATTTAACCAACTAGTGACTACCTGTATGGGTAATATTTAAATCAGTAGGCCTACATTAAATAGCATATTATTCAGTGTATGTATTTTTATAAATATATTTATTTTGGTAGGTTTGCGCTTCCGTAATACATTTTAATTATTATAATAGAGTACATGTGTCTAATAATACTTACATACTTTTACTTAAATAAGATATGAATGCAGTACTTTAACTTGCAATGGAGTATGCAGCAAGTGCTGATAAAGGGTCTAAAGTGTTATTAATGTGACAACAAAGTGCTACTGAATAGTGTAAAGTGTTGATTAAGGGTAAAGGGAACAGACCTGCTCTGTGTACCCGAAGCTGAGGCTGTAAAACAGCGTCCAGTAGCTTCTGGAGTCTCTTGGCCTCCTCTTTGGAAAGAGACAGCTCCTCCTCGAGCTCTGCTATCGTCTTTTCAAACAGAGCAAATATCTCTTCAGCAGCAGCAGTGAGTCGCTGCTTCTTCAACGACAGCAGCATTTGGACTTTACTCATGTTTTCTAAATCACCTTTTCCTGCAGACTCCGTTAAACACACCGTTTCTCTCTCTATCAAACTCTCAATCTGACTAGTAGGCTATTGCTAACATGTTTCCAGCTAGCATGCTAAGCTAGCTCCTATAGTCCGAGGTAAACGCTCCAGAAAAAAGAGCACACAGTCCACTCAGAGGTTTATCCAAACACACAGATGATGGATCAGTAGTGCTGGAGCTCACACACACTTTCTCAGGAACACAGAGAAAGAGAACAGTAGCGACGAGACGCCACATGGATACAGCTTCTTTTTCTTCTTCTTCTTCTCTTGGTTTTTGGCGGATTGCAAACAGCTTTAAGGTGCATATCGCCACCTACTGTACAAGAGTGTGTTTCACCATATCATCCTATCACCACTTGTGGAATTATACCACTGTATTTACGTTGTTTTAAATTCTTCCAATCAATCCTGTTTCACTCAAATTCTAAAGAATGGCCTTCCTGGTAGCTCTTACCCCCTCACCTTCTGTTCCCAGTGTCCCCATCTGGCTCCACTCCCTTCCTGTCTCTCTGACCAGGTCTCTCAGTGTTTCCCTCTCTGTTTTGTACATGTTGCAGTGTAATATGATGTGTTCCACAATTTCTTTCACTCCACACCCCCTGCATTCTTCAACTTCGCTTTTTCCCTGTATGTATGAATATACATATGTGTATTAATCCTGTATGATCCAGTCTGAGTCTAGTGATTGTGATCTCCTCCCGTCCGTTTCTTTCTGTATTTATTATGACTGATTTGTGTAACTTGTGGTATCTCCTCCCTTTCTGATCTTCCTCCCACCTTTTCTGTCATATTTCCATACCCTTCTTCTTAATTATTGCTTTTCCTTCTCCTTTTCCAAGTGAAACTGGTATTGCTATTTCCTTTTTGTAACGCCTCTTTTGCTAACTTATCAGCATGCTCATTCCCTTGAACCCCCTCATGTGCAGGCACCCAGCATAACTGCACATCTATTCCCCTCCTCTGAAGTCTCAGTAAGCAGTGGTTAACCCGGAGTCGAAGGGTATTTTCTCGATTTTTAGATGTTTTCTTAAATCACCTTTTAAATGTATTTCTTCTCACATGGCACGCCATGTGTTACATTATCAACATGTTCAGGACAATCTCTATTGCTATATATGCACATTACTCACCTTAGAGCACTGTTTGATGAGATAAGTAGCTCAAAAGCTTAACATTTGAAATCCAATTTTCAGAAAATCTTCAAAACTCTTGTGAAAGCACAAATGTGATCGAATTGTTTTGGTATTTTAGATATGGTTACCAAAGTCTTAGGATCACAAAAGCAGTGAAATATTTGAATTACACTGTATATAAATGTGTTATTCATGTCTAAAATAAATTTAAAAAAAATCAAATTTTGAGTAAAATAGGTGTTTATCACTCTACTTTCACCACAGCAGGGACTGAGATACATTAGAACTGAATAATGACTTCATGTTACATACCAAGGTTCATGTGATGTGTACAAATACAAATTGAGCATTCAAACTTTTTTTTTCAACCATACATTTATTATAAATATGTTTTTTTCAACCAACTATTTATATAAATATAAGAAACTGGAAAATCTCACTATTTACAATATTGAACATCAGAACTTTCAACCAACTATTCATTATAAATGTCAAGACAGTGTCATGGTCTTTGTCTGTCTTCCAAGACAGTGGGTCTGGCTGCTGTGAAGATGGGGTTGATGGTGCATGGGCTGCTGTGTAGGTGGGGGGTACAAGTGCTATACGAGACTTCCACGAGACCTCCTTGCAGACTGGGTTGAAGGTGATGGCTGTGGTGGAGCCTTTGTGCTGAGGTGTATCTTGACATGGTGGCAGCCGCAGATGGAGGTGGCAGCTGTAGTGATACTGGTCTGCTGGTCCTTGATGCACACATAAAAAGAAAGTTTGGGAGGTTGGATAGGAGTCTCTCTCTCTCTCACTCACTCACTCACTCACTCACTCACTCACTCACTCACTCACTCACTCACTCACTCACTCACTCACTCACTCACTCACTCACTCACTCACTCACTCACTCACTCACTCACTCACTCACTCACTCACTCACTCACTCACTCACTCACACACACACACACACACACACACACACACACACACACACACACACACACACACCACACACACACACACACACACACACACACACACACCACACACACACACACACACCACACCACACACACACACACACACACACACACACACACACACACACACAGGTATTTCCAGTTACTTTACATTCAGTATACAATCACAGACACACATATACATAGGCTACATCTGATTACAAAGTCTCATCTGTACAGAACAGTATGATAACATAATCGATGGCAAAAACATGTCTATAGCCACTGTAAATGTCTCCGTTGTGGGACGAATAAATGATTGATTTAATCATCTACACATGTGTGGAAGTTATTCAGTATTTTTCACATTTATTTAATGTATTTATTTGTTATTTTTTGTTTTCTAGAATTAATTAATTTACAGCCATATTATTTAAGTTAAGTTGTGTTCCAGCTAGTCTTTTTTGTTTTGAAGGTGATGGGTCAATTTGAGCACCGGGAAGGTCTATGTTTTTTTTACCAGTATCAGGGCTGAGTTCAGCAAACATTTCAACACCTTTTTCTGTATTGTTCTTGATAGTGAAATAGTACAATAAGAGTCGAAATGCAAGTTATGAAATATGATATATCAAGTAAATAGATAAATAATGTTTAATGATGTTGTTTCAACAGATTTAGCTTCAACAGTTCAGGTGTTTTAACGGGCTTATTGGCTGTGGGATGAAACTGTCTTTGAATCTGGTTGTTTTAGTCCGGATGCTGCGGTAACGCCTGCCAGACGGCAGCAGACTGAACAGCAGACATCGTCATTAACAAATACCGGAAACAGACCGAAAACAATTTAAAAAAAAATAATAATACTTTATTCCGAGTGTGCTTGCTTTGAAAGTCATCACATAACGGCATTGTAATACACGGTTCGGCTACATTACATATTACATATCTGCCATAGTTCTGTATTTATAGAGCCCTGATGAGAAGACCTCTAGACAAACATGAGGAACTGAAAACGTGACGTGGATCATAAATATATCAGCCATTAAACAACATCTTATATTTCTTTTCACACAATACGTCTCCTTGCAGTATCAACACTAATTCGGCTCACTTTTATATTAGATCCAATTGGTAGATAGGCTGTATTTACACCATAAAGGTGCACAGCTGATATAAAGGGACACCTGGTGGTTAAAGCATGTTATTGAATTTAATTATTTTTATTATTAGATATTAATACGATCCCTATAAAGTATATTCATTACTCGTTATTCTCTACTAATAGTTCATTAAAGACTGTATATAATGACTATTTTGCACATCCCTTTCAAGATTTCAAGATTTTCTAAGGTTTATTGACATATCATATAGGCCTACACAACTGTGGTGTAGTTCTGCACTGAATGAAAGACTTGGGTTGCAGGTTCCTCAATAGTGCATTACAAGACATCTATCAATATTTGTGCATACCTCCAGCAATGTTAACTATGTCGAAGCACTTATTTTAACTGATATTATAGATAATGTATTATACTCTTATAAGATGTATGTAGATATTTCATCTCCGGCCTTGTCAGGTATTGAACAATCAATAAATAAAGAACACAGAATTGTTGAATATAAAACACAGAATTTGTGTGATTATACTAAATGATTTTAAATTAAACACAACTGCATATTTAACTGTTACACATGCTGATGTAACGCAAATGTTCCAACTTGGGATCAATAAAGTATATCTTATCTTAAGCTGATCGATGGCTACTGCCATATTTGCAAAATGTGCCTCTGAACCTTGACAAGTGCATGTTTCAGGCTTATCAATTAATGTAATGTAATGTTATCACAGGGGTCACACACATAAGACCAGCTGTTAAATAAAGCTCTTCTGACCTTAGCTGGCATGTGGGTATATATATATTAATACTGCCCATAATGGGCACAAGCAATTTTCACCCATTTATTAATTATATGTTTTAAATGTGAGTGTTTCCTGTCACCTAAACCTCCAGGGATGTACACAGTTTAATACTGGCAACTTCTTATTATGGGAAATACGAAAACGTCTTTTAAAACTACAACTCCCAGTAGAGACGTGCCATAGAGAACATGTTGCGAAACAGAATAGCCAGCATGTGTAGTTCTGGGGACGGGGTGGGGGAGGGGGGACGCGGTGGACCCGTTCAAATCCAGTTTTGGACAGTCTGCCGTGGTTCCATCCCATTTCAAGTGCTGTTCGAGAATCGGCTTAACCCTCGGAGCACACTCTCCAATCACAGAGCTTGAGGACTATCACGGGGTTTGTCAAACAGAGCACATGGTGTAGTCAAAACGATAGCTGGGGATTCTGGGTAGTGTAGTGTCTTCTGCCATCCTTTACTCAGAACAAATATTTGTTTCTCCGAATCGAAGGGGAAAAATACAAAAGCATTGCACATCCGGGTGTACAATTCTCCGTTATCCAATGGGAATGGACGCTCACATTACCTTTAAGGGCAGCTGACACAAACGAATGCCGTGCTTCCATGAGCGTCAAATCCCAACGCAGATGGGAATACATTGCAATCAGTTGAAAGTTATTTGCGTCCCTTTATGACGCTGAAGTAGCCTAGGAGCGTCACAATTGGACGCCACGGACACTATACAAACATCGCTATTGGACGCTTAGGGAGTGAGAGTGTGTTGCACTGGAAAGACCAGGATGTCCTCTGTACAGTACATCAGGGATTGATAGAGTAGCTCAAAAGAGTAAAAGGAAATGCATATTAACAAAATGTCCAGTGGACATTTTCAATGGGCTGGGTCCCAGTATAAATGGAGAAAGTTCAGCACTGTTGCTTGCTACTCTCCCTTGGAGTGGCCGTCCTGTAAAGATGACTGCAAGAGCACAGCGCAGAATGCTCAATGAGGTGAAGAAGAATCCTAGAGTGTCGGCTAGAGACTTAAAGAAATCTCTGGCACATGCTAACATCTCTGTTGACGAATCTACGATACGTAAAACACTGAACAAGAATGGATTTCATGGGAGGACACCACGGAGGAAGCCACTGCTGTCCAGAAAAAACATTGTTGCACGTTTGAAGTTTGCAAAAGAGCACCTGGATGTTCCACAGCACTACTGGCAACATATTCTGTGGACAGATTAAACCAAAGTTGAGTTATTTGGAAGGAACACACAACGCTATGTGTGGAGAATCCAAAGGGTTCACATACTTTTTCTTGCAACTGTAGACTCTTATTGTACTATTTCACATTTTTAAACTATTTTTCTTTTTATATTACTATTTACTTGCACTATATTTTTCTGTGTTTTGTGTTTCTCTGTTGGAGAAGCCTGCGACACAAGATTGTCATCAGCATAACTACACTGTAGCTATGTTCGCATGACTAAATAAAGAACCTTGAACCTACTGAACACTTATTATTCCCCATTATTTTTCTAATAATGAGCATTTCTTCTGTAGCCGACCATAGAGGTAAAACACCTTTCGGCCACCGTAGTATTGCGCCACAGAGGTACCGCCCACTTCCGCATTCCCTTCCCTTAGTACACAATATTTATACAGCTGATACCCCATAGTTCTTTCCCGGGCGGTGGCAACACTGGACTGTGACTGGACGAGAGATGGCAGAGGGAAGTGACGAGGCAGGAAGCGAGTTAGGAGACATGGACGTAGCAGGCGGGAGTTGTGAAAATGGAAAATGGGATATAGTGAGGAGAAAGAAACGTAAAAAGGGAGGAAATACTAATTCGGATGAGAGCAATAGTGAGGTTGAAAGGAGAGAAAGAGTAGTCGGAAATAGTCAACAGGAGTTCATGGTGGTTGTGAAACTTGCGCAAGAGGGAGCTTCGTTCGGCGTGTGGAACCCTATACGCTTAACTAAATCCATCAGGAAAGAAATCGGGGAGGTAATGAGTGCTAAAGAATTGAGGAATGGATCAATGTTGATCACATGTAGGGATAGAGAGCAACAGGGGAGAGCAATAAAGATGAGTACCGTGGAGGCTAAGAAAGTGGAATGTTCACTGTTCAGTGGTAAAAAGATAGTCAGGGGAGTTGTGACGGGAATCCCCGTCAGAATATCAGCTGATGATGTGAAAGGGAATATAACAAATGCAAAAATAAGTGATGTCAAACGCATGAAAGCAAACCGCAATGGGATTAAAGAAGATAGTCTTTCGGTTCTGATCACCTTTGATGAAAAAAGGCTTCCGGAAAAGATACTTATTGGATATATGTGTTATGATGTGAGACGTATGTTCCACCATCAATAAGATGTTTTAAATGTCAGAGATTTGGACATGTGGCGGCAGTGTGCAAGGGAAAACAAAGGTGTGGCAGATGTGGTGGAGATCATGAATACGGAAAATGTGAAAATGGGGCAAAGCTGAAATGTTGCAATTGTGGAGGGGAGCATAGCTCAGTGTACCGTGGATGTGAGGTTAGCAAGAAAGCAGAAGAGGTGCTGCGAGTCAGGGTGACGCAGGGAGTTAGCTATGCAGAGGCAGCAAAGACAGTTTCAGGAGGAACGCAGGTTAAAATGTGAAACAAAAATAAGAGCAAAGAAACAGGAAAAGTCCACAACTGTGTTAAGTTGAAGGAGGACACTCTGATAGTGAGTAAAAGAGAGTTTGTACTGTTTATGGCAGAGATGATCAACTGTTCAGCGCAGACTACAAGCCGGAATGAAAGAATCAAAAATAATTGTCAAATCAGCTGAAAAGTACCTTGATGTGAAAGGGATGCACTGGGGAAACGTGAAATATATCCTAAATGATGACGTCCAACAACTGGATCGCTGGATCATCCTGATGGTGTTAATTGTACTGCAGTGGAATGAGATGAGAAGAGTTCAAAAAATATATTGACAACCTTGGAGAGAAACCTAATGTACTTTGTATTCAGGAAACATGGCTGAAACCACAACTGGATTTTATTGTGAAGGGATATACTGCAGTTAGACGAGATAGGGACTCTGGCAGAGGGGGAGGAGTTGCAATGTTTTTTGAGCACACTTTCTGCGAGGTAAGCGCAGCAGGGTGTGCTCTGTCAGCCACAGCCCAGATTTCTCCTCGGTTACACCCGGGTTAAAGGAGAATGTGGGCAGCAGCTGCTGACCATAAAGCCGGTCAGGTGCAGTAGGGTGGAATGTTGTTGTTGGACGACAGTGCGCGTATACATCGCGGCTCCACCCACTGTACCCATAGAGTCCAGTAGAGGGCGGAGCCTGTGAGAGATATAACGTTGGGTTACGTATTGTAACCCTTGTCATATTAGCACAGGCAGAGCCCTCTACTCAGGACACTGTCTGTCCTATTCCGCTCGCTGAAGAGAGGTGTAGGATGATAGTCAGGAGACGAGACCTCCTTTTATACGGTGTGATGCGCGCGCATTCAGGTAGGCCCGCCCAAGGCCGGCTACGTCTATAGAAGTCTCAGTGGGAGAATGCTCGCAGGGTAAGGTAGTACCCATAGAGTCCAGTAGAGGGCCCTGCCTGTGCTAATATGACAAGGGTTACAATACGTAACCCAACGTTTCCTGCCACACCTGCGCGAATCCAACATATATTACAATACTGTTGTGAAGAAATGAATAATTGTTTTGGTTACAATATAACGCCCAATATTTGTCATTGTTTCCAAATCCACATTCATTCCCACCCCCTGCTCTGCTGTTATTCTTGTATGCGACTGCTACTTCAACTTCTGCCCCTCTCCACTCCACCTCCCAGTAACAACATCCAGTCAGACTCTCTCTACTCAGGACCTGAGGATATAAAGTGAATCTGTCTGGGTGACTAGAATAAGACTTTTGTGGTTTCATGTATGTTGCTTTTCTGCTCCCCTCAGATAATACCAGCCGTGTGTTTGCTGTGTTTGGATCCAGAGTGATCTCCTGTGAATATTTGAAGAACCCAGCTCTGGTGGCGGGCTCTGCTGCTGACAGTAAAACATCCACTTCAGTCGGTGAGACGTTTGTCCATTCCTCTCTCAGGACGTCCTGTAGTTTGTCTCTGACTGCTGAGAGGGCCACCATCACGTCCTCAAAGTAGCTCAGTGGACGGATGTTGATGCTGGAGGAGTGTGTAGGTTCACTGAGGGCTGACCGTGTGGGGTAGCTGTGCAGAAACTGGTTGTGATCCTGTGTGAGACAGCAGCTTCAGCTCAGCGTCTCTCCTCTTCAGCTCCAGCATAGCAGTGATCAGCAGGAGCAGCTTGGAGTCCAGTCTTCTTCAGCTCCTCCACTAAATCTACTAGCATGGTGTTTTCCAGCGGGACAGGCCTCGGTGTGAAGCTCTGCCTACACTGAGGGCAGCTGTGGATCTCCTTTCTCATCCTCTCCATCCCAGAAGCCTTTAATACACTTCATGCAGTAGCTGTGTCCATATGGAGTCGTCACCGGATCCTTCAGTAGATCCAGACAGATGGAACAAGAGAAGGTTTCCCGGTCCAGCTGAACTCCTTTCTGCGTCATTTCACCTCTCAGTGGCAGCGAGTGCCTGAGTTTCACTTCCTGAGAGCTGAAACTATGTGAGCTGTGATCTGAACAGCATGTGTGTGTGTGAACAGTGAATATGGCCCATCAGCTCTTGTACTTTACCCACATGTTGGTTACACCCATCCTCCTCAGCGTGGATCTGAAGGGGAGGAATTTACAAACGGAGCCTTGCTTACAACCTGTTGTACATTTGAAAACAATCTTCAGCTGTAAAGTATTTGTTTTAAATTCAGGCTTTTGTAGCACACGGCTCCACACTCATGGCCATTATATGAGGGTGGGACAAGTCCCCCCCCACTTTTTCAAATGATTCGTTTAGACCCCCTCAATTTTACCATGTGGAAAGTCCGTGAATTGGTCTATCCACTCGCCGCACTTTGTAGAGCGCTGTGTCAGTGCTTCACTATCAAATCCATTTCACTTGCTTATTGAGAGAATGCCCAAGTCAATGAAACTCTGTTCCATGTTTTCACTGCTACGGTGTACCAAGGCAGATTATCACATACACCGCGCATGTTCAAGGAGTGTTGTCATAGTTGGACAGCTCAGGGGCCTAATTTATAACGCCGTGCGTAGGATTCACGTGGGAAGGTTGCTTACGTAGTATAAATCCAAAAAATAGGTACAGAAATGTTCCGACATTTTCCGATTCACCAAACATTGCGTACCGGCGAGGAAAGTGCGTACAGCACTTCCTACGCTGGTTTCCCTTTATAAATCACAATCGACTCGAAATGCGGTGCAGCTTTTGCGGGCTTCACGTAACGCCCATATTTGCCTATAGATAGTCAAAGAAACACCAATTCATTCATTCATTCATTTTGACTGACTTTATGAAGAAGATCGCAGGAAATGACGACAGAATAGCTAAAAAATAAAATAATTTTTTTTTATAGATTAATGTGTTTGTTACATCCCTAATAAAGTTTAGGGAAATGGCGACAGTAACAAACAACAACCAATAACAATCAGGGTGAAAGAGAACACAAGTTTATTTATTTACACCAAAGAAAATGCCCAGCTGCAAAGGCAGGAAGTGATCAGCTGATTACCAGTGAGAAAAAGGAGGAGGGAAGGTCAGTCCACCTTAAATGAGCAGTGGGTGATCAGCAGGTGAAAGGCAGGACACGGGAACTTGGTCCTGAAGAGATGTAACGATTATTAAACAAGAAATAGTCGAGTCAAGGGGTCAAATAAATGAACATTTCTGATTATTAGTGAATCGGTTGCAGGCGGGTGAAATCAGGCTTAGGGAGTAACGTATTACATGTAACGGCATTAGGTAATCAGGATACAAAATAGACAAATGTATTCCCTTACAGTTACAGAAGCAGCTGACGACCAACACACTTGTGTCTTTTGAAACGATTACGCCATTTAAATCTTTTGTCACAAACTTTGCAGCTCTATTTTTCCTCTCCTGTGTGGACTCTCATGTGTGACTTTAAATTTCCACTCTGTGAAAAAGCTTTCTTACAGACTGAGCAGCTGTGTGGTTTCTCTCCTGTGTGGACTCTCATGTGTTCCTTTAAACGTCCACTATGTGAAAAAGCTTTCTTACAGACTGAGCAGCTGTGTGGTTTCTCTCCTGTGTGGACTCTCATGTGTTCCTTTAAATTCCCACTATGTGAAAAAGCTTTCTTACAGATTGAGCAGCTGTGTGCTTTCTCTCCTGTGTGGACTCTCATGTGTTTCTTTAAATTTCCACTAAGTGAAAAAGCATTCTTACAAACTGAGCAGCTAAAGGGTTTCTCTCCAGTGTGGATTCTCATGTGTGCGGTTAAATTTACACTCACTGTAAAAGATTTGGTACAAACTGAGCAGCTGAATGGTTTCTCTCCTGTGTGGACTCTCATGTGGCACTTTAAACTTCCCCTCTGTGAAAAAGCTTGTTTACAGACTGAGCAGTAGTGTGGTTTCTCTCCTGGGTGGATTGTCATGCGTTTCTTTAAACTTCCACTCTGTGAAAAAGCTTTTTTACAGACTGAACAGCTGAATGGTTTATGTTCAGCACTACGTTGTGGATCACTGACGGATTCATGTCTATTTTTCAGTGAGTTGGAGCCTGATGCAGGTTCTCTGGTCTCTTTACAATCAGTACTGTCTTCAGTGTCAGGTTCAGAAGAGTCTCCAGTGTCAGGTTCCCAAGAGCCTCCAGCGTCGGGTTCAGAAGAGTCTCCAGCGTCAGGTTCCCAAGAGTCTCCAGCGTCAGGTTCAGAAGAGTCTCCAGTGTCAGCTTCAGAAGAGTCTCCAGTGTCAGCTTCAGAAGAGTCTCCAGTGTCAGGTTCAGAAGAGTCTCCAGTGTCAGGTTCAGTCTTTGGTTTTAAACTGCTCTCTGGATCTGAGTTCCTGGCTGGTTCTGGTCCTCGACAGTCATCTCCATCAGCTTCTGTTTCCATGTGTTCAGTTTGTTTTTGATGAGGCTGAAAGGACTGAGGTTTCTCTTTATCATCTTCACTCTTCACAGGGTCAGGAGTGAATGTGGACTTGGTGATATCAGCCCCCTCCAGCTCCTGAAGCTGCTCTCCCTCCTGTTCCTGCTTAATGTGTGGGGGGGGCTCTGGGTCCTCCTGGTCCAGACTGGTGCTCCATTCCTGCTGGTCAGGGAGAAGCTCTTCTTTAACCACCACCAGCTGCTGGACGTCTGCAGGAAACAGGAAACACAGTCAGAACAAACTGTGAAGTGTTAGCATTTAAGAATATAATCACCATTACAATTGGAGACATTTTGCAGCCCTAATTAATGCCTTTGTTTTTATATTTTCACATTATCTTTCTTAATCCCACCTATTGTGTATTTGTGTTGGCTCAATTCACCTCATGTAGCCCACCCCCTTTGAAAATGAAAAAGGGTTTTTTCTTGTGGCGTAGCACTAGCCGCAATGTAAACAATGAATTGTATTTGGGATCGTTCACAGATAAACTGTGCCTACAGTATAGAATTAAAATACTCTGTTACAAATTAAAATCCTGCATTCAAACCTTATTTAAGTAAAAGTATGCAAGTATTAACAGAACATTTTACATCACCTTCTTATGTAAAAGTAATGATGGTGCACGTGAGTTTGTTATTGTGGCTCCAAAATGGTGGAATGAGCTCCCCATTGACATCAGGACAGCAGAAAGCCTGCACATCTTCCGGCGCAGACTGAAAACTCATCTCTTTCGATTCCACCTCGAGCGATAGAATTACTAACAAAGAACTGCTAACAGAGCACTTATATACTAATAAAGGACTGGCTTATCTATAGCCAGTTGAGTAGCACTTGAAATGTTTGGCTCTATGAAACCTGATGTACTTATATGATTCTGTTTTCTTCAAGGTTGTGTCTTCCTGGTCGAATGTACTTATTGTAAGTCGCTTTGGATAAAAGCGTCAGCTAAATGCAATGTAATGTAATGCAGTAAAATGTTCCCTGTCAGTGTTTAATTTATGTTGTTTCTTGATTATTTTGTATGTTGCATTTTACTGCTGTACATGTTCAAAGTTGCGCTTGTATAAATGATTATAGATGAGGGGACCTGCTAAATATTAAAATGTGTGTGTTTTCTATATACAGTACATTACCAGTCAAACGTTTAGACACCTTCTCATTCAATGTTTTTTGTTTATTTTGAATTGGTTTCAGTGTTTACCCTATATACAAATAGCGGCAGCGCAGCTATATAATATGTACGATGTACCACCAGAGGAAAGAATACACTGGATCGGGTCTATTCTAACCTGAAGCATGCCTACAGAGCGGCACCACTCCCGGTCTATCTGACCACCTTTCACTGCTTCTCATCCCAGCTTACACCCCCCTCAGAAGTGACACCAAGCCGGTGGTCAAATATATCAGAACCTGGCCCGAGGGAGCACTCTCACAACTGCAAGACTGCTTCGAACACACAGCATGGGACATATTTGAACAGACAGACTTGGAGGAACACACAGAGCCTGTCTTATCCTACATCAAGTTCTGCACAGACACTGTAACTGTGGAAAAACGCATACGGGTCTACCCAAACCATAAACCATGGATGACAAGAGCGGTGCGGACTCTTATGAGTTCCCGTGACACAGCCTTCAGGACGGCTTGGCAAGGGCGAATCTGAGGAGAAGCATCAAGGCTGCAAAGGAGGACTACAAGGAAAAAGTGGAGGAGAATCTCGCTCATAAAAACACATGGTGGGTTTGGCAGGGCCTTCAACAGCTAACCAACTATAAGGGAAAAACATCTGGCACTACTAGAGCTGACGCCCACCTTGCAGAAGAACTAAACCACTTCTTTGCTCGCTTTGAGGATAGCAGACCCCCCCACTGTTCTACTCAGCCCCTGTCCCTGCAAACTACCAGCTCCATACCACCTCCCACTCTCAAAGAACATCAGGTGACGCTGAGGTCTGTGAATCCTGGAAAAGCCGCAGGACCCGATGGAGTACTCGGCAAAGTACTCAAAGCTTGTGCTGACCAGCTTTCAGGGGTCCTGATCAGGATATTCAACCTGTCCCTGTCATACTCCATCTCGGGGTGATATGCAGGATGCTCAGCTGCGGACAAGAAAGCCCTGCAGAGAGTGATCAGGATGGCAGAGAAAACCATCGGCTGCCCCCTGCCTTCTCTGGAACACATCTCCACCTCCCGCTGCCCCAACAGAGCTAACAAAATAATAAAGGACAGCTCTCACCCAGGTCACAGACTGTTCTCTCTCCTGTCTTCTGGGAGAAGATACAGGAGCTTCAAGTCACGGACAAACAGTTTCTACCCCTGGGCCGTCAGGCTGCTTAACCACCACACATAATGAAATAACCGTTACCATTTTCACACATACACATATTTTTAATGCACTTTATATACTATTTTTATATCAATAATTGTAACTATTTATTCCCCAGTATGATTGTTTATGTTGTCTGTCCTATTGCAGTGTTTTTTAGTGTTATGTATGTGTTTGTATTTGTTGCACACCAGGACAGAGTTGCACTCTGAATCTCGTTATACTCTGTGTATAATGACACAACAAAACTGTATATACAGAATATATTATAAATACATGTTGGCAATAATTGATTGATGAGATTTTACATTAATTTATATTAATGTTTTAATTACTTAATGACCTTTGTACTAGTTTCCCTATTCTTTATCAAGTAACATTTTATATCTGTTTAATTTATTATTGAACATATGTATTCATTGATTTTTTCATGAATTATTCAAACGCAATTTGAATTCCAAAGTATTTGTTTTTATTTGCTTTTACACATTTAAAAAGAAAAGGTGAATAAAGAAGCACATTAAAACTAAAGTATCAATGTATCACATTTAACCAACTAGTGCCGAGATGTATGGGTAATATTTAAATCAGTAGGCCTACATTAAATGGCATTTTATTCAGTGTATGTATTTTTATAAATATATTTATTTTGGTAGGTTTGCGATTCCGTAATACATTTTAATTATTATAATAGAGTACATGTGTCTAATAATACTTACATACTTTTACTTAAATAAGATATGAATGCAGTACTTTAACTTGCAATGGAGTATTATCACAGTGTGGTGTTTGTACTTTTACTTCAGGATCTACTACCTGCAGCAAGTGCTGATAAATGGTCTAAAGTGTTATTAATGTGACAATAAAGTGCTACTGAAGAGTGTAAAGTGTTGATTAAGGGTAAAGGGAACAGACCTGCTCTGTGTACCCGAAACTGAGGCTGTAAAACAGCGTCCAGTAGTTTCTGGAGTCTCTTGTTCTCCTCTTTGGAAAGAGACAGCTCCTCCTCGAGCTCTGCTATCGCCTTTTCCAACAGAGCAAATATCTCTTCAGCAGCAACAGTGAGTCGCTGCTTCTTCAACGACAGCAGCATTTGGACTTTACTCATGTTTCCTAGATCACCTTTTCCTGCAGACTCCGTTAAACACACCGTTTCTCTCTCCATCAAACTCTCACTCTGACTAGTGTTGCTAACGTGTTTCCAGCTAGCATGCTAAGCTAGCTCCTATAGTCCGAGGTAAACGCTCCAGAAAAAAGAGCACACAGTCCATTCAGAGGTTTATCCAAACACACAGATGATGGATCAGTAGTGCTGGAGCTCACACACACGTTCTCAGGAACACAGAGAGAGAGAACAGTAGCGACGAGACGCCACATGGATCCAGGTTCTTTTTCTTCTTCTTCTTCTTCTCTTGATTTTTGGCGGATTGCAAACAGCTTTAAGGTGCATATCGCCACCTACTGTACAAGAGTGTGTTTCACCATATCATCCTATCACCACTTGTGGAATTATACCACTGTATTTACGTTGTTTTAAATTCTTCCAATCAATCCTGTTTCACTCAAATACTTAAGAATGGCCTTCCTGGTTGCTCTTACCCCCTCACCTTCTGTTCCCAGTGTCCCCATCTGGCTCCACTCCCTTCCTGTCTCTCTGACCTGGTCTCTCAGTGTTTCCCTCTCTGTTTTGTACATGTTGCAGTGTAATATGATGTGTTCCACAATTTCTTTCACTCCACACCCCCTGCATTCTTCAACTTCGCTTTTTCCCTGTATGTATTAATATACATATGTGTATTAATCCTGTATGATCCAGTCTTAGTCTAGTGATTGTGATCTCCTCCCGTCCGTTTCTTTCTGTATTTATTATAACTGATTTGTGTAACTTGTGGTATCTCCTCCCTTTCTGATCTTCCTCCCACCTTTTCTGTCATATTTCCATACCCTTCTTCTTAATTATTGCTTTTCCTTCTCCTTTTCCAAGTGAAACTGGTATTGCTATTTCCTTTTGTAACGCCTCTTTTGCTAACTTATCAGCATGCTCATTCCCTTGAACCCCCTCATGTGCAGGCACCCAGCATAACTGCACATCTATTCCCCTCCGCTGAAGTCTCAGTAAGCAGTGGTTAACCCGGAGTCGAAGGGTATTTTCTCGATTTTTAGATGTTTTCTTAAATCACCTTTTAAATGTATTTCTTCTCACATGGCACGCCATGCGTTACATTATCAACATGTTCAGGACAATCTCTATTGCTATATATGCACATTACTCACCTTAGAGCACTGTTTGATGAGATAAGTAGCTCAAAAGCTTAACATTTGAAATCCAATTTTCAGAAAATCTTCAAAACTCTTGTGAAAACACAAATGTGATCGAATTGTTTTGGTGTTTTAGATTTGGTTACCAAATTTTGAGTAAAATAGGTGTTTATCACTCTACTTTCACCACAGCAGGGACTGAGATACATTAGGACTGAATAATGACTTCATATTACATACCAAGGTTCATGTGATGTGTCCAAATACAAATTGAGCATTCAAACTTTTTTTTTCAACCATACATTTATTATAAATATGTTTTTTTCAACCAACTATTTATATAAATATAAGAAACTGGAAAACCTCACTATTTACAATATTGAACATCAGAACTTTCAACCAACTATTCATTGCACACATAAAAAGAAAGTTTGGGAGGTTGGACAGGAGTCACACACACACACACACACACACACACACACACACACACACACACACACACACACACACACACACACACACACACACACACACACACACACACACACGTATTTCCAGTTACTTTACATTCAGTATAAAATGTGTCACAGACACACATATACATAGGCTACATCTGATTACAAAGTCTCATCTGTACAGGACTGTATGATAAAATAATCGATGGCAAAAACATGTCTATAGCCACTCTAAATGTCTCCGTTGTGGGACGAATAAATGATTGATTTAATCATCTACACATGTGTGGAAGTTATTCAGTATTTTTCACATTTATTTAATGTATTTATTTGTTATTTTTTGTTTTCTAGAATTAATTAATTTACAGCCATATTATTTAAATTAAGTTGTGTTCCAGCTAGTTTTTTTTGTTTTGAAGGTGATGCGTCAATTTGGGCACACAGCTGGGTTTATTTAAGTCAATCAGGGCACCGCAGCAGTCACTGGGCACCGGGAAGGTCTATGTTTTTTTTACCAGTATCAGGGCTGAGTTCAGCACACATTTCAACACCTTTTTCTGTATTGTTCTTGATAGTGAAATAGTACAATAAGAGTCGAAATGCAAGTTATGAAATATGATATATCAAGTAAATAGATAAATAATGTTTAATGATGTTGTTTCAACAGATTTAGCTTCAACAGTTCAGGTGTTTTAACGGGCTTATTGGCTGTGGGATGAAACTGTCTTTGAATCTGGTTGTTTTAGTCCGGATGCTGCGGTAACGCCTGCCAGACGGCAGCAGACTGAACAGCAGACATCGTCATTAACAAATACCGGAAACAGACCGAAAACATTTAAAAAAAAAAAATAATAATACTTTATTCCGAGGGTGCTTGCTTTTCTCTTTGAAAGTCATCACATAACGGCATTGTAATACACGGTTCGGCTGCATTATATATTACATATCTGCCATAGTTCTGTATTTATAGAGCCCTGATGAGAAGACCTCTAGACAAACATGAGGAACTGAAAACGTGACGTGGATCATAAATATATCAGCCATTAAACAACATCTTACATTTCTTTTCACACTGTCAAGCCCTTGGGTATATTTGCAGTTTTCCCCGCTTGAAAGGGATGGTACAGTCCATAGGAGGTATTCACTGGGTTTCACTCATACAATGACCACAACTTTGTTTCTTTTGAGTTTTTCTTTACTTTGGTATTTGTTGTTGCAGTACAGCTTATGTTGTAAGTTGTAAGTTGTAAGATGTAAGGTAAAAAACCTTAAATGAAAAATAAAAAATAATTACTGTAAATACAATACACATCAAATAATAAATGGAAAAATACATGCTTTCCATATACTTTTTAACACTTGTGAATATTGCTCTTACTTTCTTAATGTATTTTTATAAATTATGTTTTAAACAGTTTTTAACTTATGCAGTCTCATTAAAAATGCAAATATAGACTGAATTCTTAGCAGCATGCAAACCGTTTTTACCAATCTACATCTCTGAATAAACAAAACACACTCGTTTTTAAATCAACACTCATGTTGCTTTAGCTTGAGGACATCAAACAAACAAATGACACTGAACTAGAGCGCACATTCTAACGTGCGCCACGAACGGCAAGTTGTATGATCCTTAACTAAACACACAGTTCGTCTCTCACCGGCCGCTTCTCCAGCTTTTTATGGCTGCACCAGTGCTGCTTCTTCGACGTTTCTTCTGCTGGTTCGTTGCTGCTGCTGCTGCTGCTGGACGCACGCTCTTTAGTTTGTCCCTTTCCAGCTTGGATTACTGCATTCTTTCAGGTGCGTTGCTTTTAAAGGTGCAGCGAAGCTGATTAGCAATACGTCTCCTTGCAGTATCAACACTAATTCGGCTCACTTTTATATTAGATCCAATTGGTAGATAGGCTGTATTTACACCATAAAGGTGCACAGCTGATATAAAGGGACACCTGGTGGTTAAAGCATGTTATTGAATTTAATTATTTTTATTATTAGATATTAATACGATCCCTATAAAGTATATTCATTACTCGTTATTCTCTACTAATAGTTAATTAAAGACTGTATATAATGACTATTTTGCACATCCCTTTCAAGATTTCAAGATTTTCTAAGATTTATTGACATATCATATAGGCCTACACAACTGTGGTGTAGTTCTGCACTGAATGAAAAACTTGGGTTGCAGGTTCCTCAATAGTGCATTACAAGACATCTATCAATATTTGTGCATACCTCCAGCAATGTTAACTATGTTGAAGCACTTATTTTAACTGATATTATACATATGTATTATACTCTTATAAGATGTATGTAGATATTTCATCTCCGGCCTTGTCAGGTATTGAACAATCAATAAATAAAGAACACAGAATTGTTGAATATAAAACACAGAATTTGTGTGATTATACTAAATGATTTTCAAATAAACACCACTGCATATTTAACTGTTACACATGCTGATGTCACGCAAATGTTCCAACTTGGGATTAATAAAGTATATCGTATCTTAAGCTGATCGATGGCTACTGCCATATTTGCAAAATGTGCCTCTGAACCTTGACAAATGCATGTTTCAGGCTTATCAATTAATGTAATGTAATGTTATCACAGGGGTCACAAACATAAGACCAGCTGTTAAATAAAGCTCTTCTGACCTTAGCTGGCATGTGGGTATATATATTAATACTGCCCATAATGGGCACAAGCAATTTTCACCCATTTATTAATTATATGTTTTAAATGTGAGTGTTTCCTGTCCCCTAAACCTCCAGGGATGTACACAGTTTAATACTGGCAACTTCTTATTATGGGAAATACGAAAACGTCTTTTAAAACTACAACTCCCAGTAGAGACGTGCCATAGAGAACATGTTGCGAAACAGAATAGCCAGCATGTGTAGTTCTGGGGACGGGGTGGAGGAGGGGGGACGCGGTGGACCCGTTCAAATCCAGTTTTGGACAGTCTGCTGTGGTTCCATCCCATTTCAAGTGCTGTTCGAGAATCGGCTTAACCCTCGGAGCACACTCTCCAATCACAGAGCTTGAGGACTATCACGGGGTTTGTCAAACAGAGCACATGGTGTAGTCAAAACGATAGCTGGGGATTCTGGGTAGTGTAGTGTCTTCTGCCATCCTTTACTCAGAACAAATATTTGTTTCTCCGAATCGAAGGGGAAAAATACAAAAGCATTGCACATCCGGGTGTACAATTCTCCGTTATCCAATGGGAATGGACGCTCACATTACCTTTAAGGGCAGCTGACACAAACGAATGCTGTGCTTCCATGAGCGTCAAATCCCGACGCAGATGGGAATACATTGCAATCAGTTGAAAGCTATTTGCGTCCCTTTATGATGCTGAAGTAGCCTAGGAGCGTCACAATTGGACGCCACGGACACTGACCAAACGTCGCTATTGGACGCTTACGGAGTGAGAGTGTGTTGCACTGGAAAGACCAGGATGTCCTCTGTACAGTACATCAGGGATTGATAGAGTAGCTCAAAAGAGTAAAAGGAAATGCATATTAACAAAATGTCCACTACAGTGGACATTTTCAATGGGCTGGGTCCCAGTATAAATGGAGAAAGTTCAGCACTGTTGCTTGCTACTCTCCCTTGGAGTGGCCGTCCTGTAAAGATGACTGCAAGAGCACAGCGCAGAATGCTCAATGAGGTGAAGAAGAATCCTAGAGTGTCGGCTAGAGACTTAAAGAAATCTCTGGCACATGCTAACATCTCTGTTGACGAATCTACGATACGTAAAACACTGAACAAGAATGGAGTTCATGGGAGGACACCACGGAGGAAGCCACTGCTGTCCAGAAAATACATTGTTGCAAGTTTGAAGTTTGCAAAAGAGCACCTGGATGTTCCACAGCACTACTGGCAACATATTCTGTGGACAGATGAAACCAAAGTTGAGTTGTTTGGAAGGAACACACAACGCTATGTGTGGAGAATCCAAAGGGTCCACATACTTTTTCTTGCAACTGTAGACTCTTATTGTACTATTTCACATTTTTAAACTATTTTTCTTTTTATATTACTATTTACTTGCACTATATTTTTCTGTGTTTTGTGTTTCTCTGTTGGAGAAGCCTGCGACACAAGATTGTCATCAGCATAACTACACTGTAGCTATGTTCGCATGACTAAATAAAGAACCTTGAACCTACTGAACACTTATTATTCCCCATTATTTTTCTAATAATGAGCATTTCTTCTGTAGCCGACCATAGAGGTAAAACACCTTTCGGCCACGGTAGTATTGCGCCACAGAGGTACCGCCCACTTCCGCATTCCCTTCCCTTAGTACACAATATTTATACAGCTGATACCCCATAGTTTTTTCCTGGGCGGTGGCAACACTGGACTGTGACTGGACGAGAGATGGCAGAGGCAAGTGACGAGGCAGGAAGCGAGTTAGGAGACATGGACGTAGCAGGCGGGAGTTGTGAAAATGGAAAATGGGATATAGTGAGGAGAAAGAAACGTAAAAAGGGAGGAAATACTAATTCGGATGAGAGCAATAGTGAGGTTGAAAGGAGAGAAAGAGTAGTCGGAAATAGGCAACAGGAGTTCATGGTGGTTGTGAAACTTGCGCAAGAGGGAGCTTCGTTCGGCGTGTGGAACCCTATACGCTTAACTAAATCCATCAGGAAAGAAATCGGGGAGGTAATGAGTGCTAAAGTATTGAGGAATGGATCAATGTTGATCAAATGTAGGGATAGAGAGCAACAGGGGAGAGCAATAAAGATGAGTACCGTGGAGGCTAAGAAAGTGGAATGTTCACTGTTCAGTGGTAAAAAGATAGTCAGGGGAGTTGTGACGGGAATCCCCGTCAGAATATTAGCTGATGATGTGAAAGGGAATATAACAAATGCAAAAATAAGTGATGTCAAACGCATGAAAGCAAACCGCAATGGGATTAAAGAAGATAGTCTTTCGGTTCTGATCACCTTTGATGAAAAAAGGCTTCCGGAAAAGATACTTATTGGATATATGTGTTATGATGTGAGACGTATGTTCCACCACCAATAAGATGTTTTAAATGTCAGAGATTTGGACATGTGGCGGCAGTGTGCAAGGGAAAACAAAAGTGTGGCAGATGTGGTGGAGATCATGAATACGGAAAATGTGAAGATGGGGCAAAGCTGAAATGTTGCAATTGTGGAGGGGAGCATAGCTCAGTGTACCGTGGATGTGAGGTTAGCAAGAAAGCAGAAGAGGTGCTGCGAGTCAGGGTGATGCAGGGAGTTAGCTATGCAGAGGCAGGCAGCAAAGACAGTTTCAGGAGGAACGCAGGTTAAAATGGGAAACAAAAATAAGATCAAAGAAACAGGAAAAGTCCACAACTGTGTTAAGTTGAAGGAGGACACTCTGATAGTGAGTAAAAGAGAGTTTGTACTGTTTATGGCAGAGATGATCAACTGTTCAGCGCAGACTACAAGCCGGAATGAAAGAATCAAAAATAATTGTCAAATCAGCTGAAAAGTACCTTGATGTGTAAGGGATGCACTGGGGAAACGTGAAAGATATCCTAAATGATGACGTCCAACAACCTCAGACATGGACTGGATCATCCTGATGGTGTTAATTGTACTGCAGTGGAATGCTAGAAGTTTAATTGCAAATGGACCAGAGTTAAAAAAATATATTGACAACCTTGGAGAGAAACCTAATGTACTTTGTATTCAGGAAACTTGGCTGAAACCACAACTGGATTTTATTGTGAAGGGATATACTGCAGTTAGACGAGATAGGGACTCTGGCAGAGGGGGAGGAGTTGCACTGTTTTTTGAGCACACTTTCTGCGAGGTAAGCGCAGCAGGGTGTGCTCTGTCAGCCACAGCCCAGATTTCTCCTCGGTTACACCCGGGTTAAAGGAGAATGTGGGCAGCAGCTGCTGACCATAAAGCCGGTCAGGTGCAGTAGAGTGGAATGTTGTTGTTGGACGACAGTGCGCGTATACATCGCGGCTCCACCCACTGTACCCATAGAGTCCAGTAGAGGGCGGAGCCTGTGAGAGATATAACGTTGGGTTACGTATTGTAACCTTTGTCATATTAGCACAGGCGGAGCTCTCTACTCAGGGCACTGTCTGTCCTATTCCGCTCGCTGAAGAGAGGTGTAGGATGATAGTCAGGAGACGAGACCTCCTTTTATACGGTGTGATGCGCGCGCATTCAGGTAGGCCCGCCCAAGGCCGGCTACGTCTATAGAAGTCTCAGTGGGAGAATGCTCGCAGGGTAAGGTAGTACCCATAGAGTCCAGTAGAGGGCTCCGCCTGTGCTAATATGACAAGGGTTACAATACGTAACCCAACATTTCCTGCCACACCTGCGCGAATCCAACATATATTAAAATACTGTTGTGAAGAAATGAATAACTGTTTTGGTTACAATATAACGCCCAAGATTTGTCATTGTTTCCAAATCCACATTCATTCCCACCCCCTGCTCTGCTGTTATTCTTGTATGCGACTGCTACTTCAACTTCTGCCCCTCTCCACTCCACCTCCCAGTAACAACATCCAGTCAGCCTCTCTCTACTCAGGACCTGAGGATATAAAGTGAATCTGTCTGGGTGACTAGAATATGACTTTTGTGGTTTCATGTATTTCTGCTCCCCTCAGATAATACCAGCCGTGTGTTTGCTGTGTTTGGATCCAGAGTGATCTCCTGTGAATATTTGAAGAACCCAGCTCTGGTGGCGGGCTCTGCTGCTGACAGTAAAACATCCACTTCAGTCGGTGAGACGTTTGTCCATTCCTCTCTCAGGACGTCCTGTAGTTTGTCTCTGACTGCTGAGAGGGCCGCCGTCACGTCCTCAAAGTAGCTCAGAGGACGGATGTTGATGCTGGAGGAGTGTGTAGGTTCACTGAGGGCTGACAGTGTGGGGTAGCTGTGCAGAAACTGGTTGTGATCCTCTGTGTGAGACAGCAACTTCAGCTCAGCGTCTCTCCTCTTCAGCTCCAGCATAGCAGTGATCAGCAGGAGCAGCTTGGAGTCCAGTCTTCTTCAGCTCCTCCACTAAATCTGCTAGCATGGTGTTTTCCAGCGGGACAGGCCTCGGTGTGAAGCTCTGCCTACACTGAGGGCAGCTGTGGATCTCCTTTCTCATCCTCTCCATCCCAGAAGCCTTTAATACACTTCATGCAGTAGCTGTATCCATATGGAGTCGTCACCGGATCCTTCAGTAGATCCAGACAGATGGAACAAGAGAAGGTTTCCCGGTCCAGCTGAACTCCTTTCTGCGTCATTTCACCTCTCAGTGGCAGCGAGTGCCTGAGTTTCACTTCCTGAGAGCTGAAACTATGTGAGCTGTGATCTGAACAGCATGTGTGTGTGTGAACAGTGAATATGGCCTATCAGCTCTTGTACTTTACCCACATGTTGGTTACACCCATCCTCCTCAGCGTGGATCTGAAGGGGAGGAATTTACAAACGAAGCCTCGCTTACAACCTGCTGTACATTTGAAAACAATCTTCAGCTGTAAAGTATTTGTTTTAAATTCAGGCTTTTGTAGCACACGGCTCCACACTCATGGCCATTATATGAGGGTGGGACAAGTCCCCCCCCACTTTTTCAAATGATTCGTTTAGACCCCCTCACTTTTACCATGTGGAAAGTCCGTGAATTGGTCTATCCACTCGCCGCACTTTGTAGAGCGCTGTGTCAGTGCTTCACTATCAAATCCATTTCACTTGCTTATTGAGAGAATGCCCAAGTCAATGAAACTCCGTTCCATGTTTTCACTGCTACGGTGTACCAAGGCAGATTATCACATACACCGCGCATGTTCAAGGAGTGTTGTCATAGTTGGACAGCTCAGGGGCCTAATTTATAACGCCGTGCGTAGGATTCACGTGGGAAGGTTGCTTACGTAGTATAAATCCAAAAAATAGGTACAGAAATGTTCCGACATTTTCCGATTCACCAAACATTGCGTACCGGCGAGGAAAGTGCGTACAGCACTTCCTACGCTGGTTTCCCTTTATAAATCACAATCGACTCGAAATGTGGTGCAGCTTTTTCGGGCTTCACGTAACGCCCATATTTGCCTATAGATAGTCAAAGAAACACCAATTCATTAATTCATTCATTTTGACTGACTTTATGAAGAAGATCGCAGGAGATGACGACAGAATAGCTAAAAAATAAAATAATTTTGTTTTATAGATTAATGTGTTTGTTACATCCCTAATAAAGTTTAGGGAAATGGCGACAGTAACAAACAACAACCAATAACAATCAGGGTGAAAGAGAACACAAGTTTATTTATTTACACCAAAGAAAATGCCCAGCTGCAAAGGCAGGAAGTGATCAGCTGATTACCAGTGAGAAAAAGGGGGCGAAGAGAAAAGAGCAGGAGGAGGGAAGGTCAGTTCACCTTAAATGAGCAGTGGGTGATCAGCAGGTGAAAGGCAGGACACGGGAACTTGGTCCTGAGGAGATGTAACGATTATTAAACAAGAAATAGTCGAGTCAAGGGGTCAAATAAATGAACATTTCTGATTATTAGTGAATCGGTTGCAGGCGGGTGAAATCAGGCTTAGGGAGTAACGTATTACATGTAACGGCATTAGGTAATCAGGATACAAAATAGACAAATGTATTCCCTTACATACCCTAGGGACCAGAGGGTACAATGGTTGGACATTTACTACCGGCCGCGGTATGCCTAGTGTACAGGGTCCATATAACCGACTTAATGCATAGCGGGAAGTCGGTTATATAGACATCAACAGAATAAGTGTTTAACGGTGATTTAAACTAGTTTATGCGGGGAAAAGAGTGCTCAAAATCGGATTCAACAGGCCATCCACACCAACTCCCATTAAAAGTGATTGAAATGTACAGGAATCTGTCCATTTCAATCACATTTGATGACCCGTCCAGGGTGACTTTCTTCCCCAGGAATTAGTGTCTGAAAGCTGGCTAACATTACTTTAAATACAGTGTGCACATGGCTTTATTACCCATGAAACAGTGTGTGAAAGCTGGGTGAGTTTGATGTGAATTTAAGGAAGATATGGCCCTTTCAAACAGGGAGATGTACAGGCCTTTATTACCCACGAATTAGTGTCTGAAAGCTGGCTAACATTACTTTAAATACAGTGTGCACATGGCTTTATTACCCATGAAATAGTGTGTGAAAGATGGGTAACTTTGCTGTGAATTTAAGGGAGATATGGCCATTTCATCCACACCTCACGACTCCCATTCAAAGTGATTGAAATGTACAGCACTCTGTACATTTCAATCACATTTCACGACCCGACCAGGGTGACTTTCTTCCGCACGAATTAGTGTCTGAAAGCTGGCTAACATTACTTTAAATGCATGGTGCACATGGCTCTGTTACCCATGAATTAGTGTGTGAAAGATGGGTAACTTTGCTGTGAATTTAAGGGAGATATGGCCATTTCATCCACACCTCACGACTCCCATTCAAAGTGATTGAAATGTACAGCACTCTGTACATTTCAATCACATTTCACGACCCGACCAGGGTGACTTTCTTCACCACGAATTAGTGTCTGAAAGCTGGCTAACATTACTTTAAATACAGTGTGCACATGGCTTTATTACCCATGAAATAGTGTGTGAAAGCTGGGTGAGTTTGATGTGAATTTAAGGAAGATATGGCCCTTTCAAACAGGGAGATGTACAGGCCTTTATTACCCACGAATTAGTGTCTGAAAGCTGGCTAACACTACTTTAAATACAGTGTGCACATGGCTTTATTACCCATGAAATAGTGTGTGAAAGATGGGTAACTTTGCTGTGAATTTAAGGGAGATATGGCCATTTCATCCACACCTCACGACTCCCATTCAAAGTGATTGAAATGTACAGCACTCTGTACATTTCAATCACATTTCACGACCCGACCAGGGTGACTTTCTTCCCCACGAATTAGTGTCTGAAAGCTGGCTAACATTACTTTAAATGCATGGTGCACATGGCTCTGTTACCCATGAATTAGTGTGTGAAAGATGGGTAACTTTGCTGTGAATTTAAGGGAGATATGGCCATTTCATCCACACCTCACGACTCCCATTCAAAGTGATTGAAATGTACAGCACTCTGTACATTTCAATCACATTTCACGACCCGACCAGGGTGACTTTCTTCCCCACGAATTAGTGTCTGAAAGCTGGCTAACATTACTTTAAATACAGTGTGCACATGGCTTTATTACCCATGAAATAGTGTGTGAAAGCTGGGTGAGTTTGATGTGAATTTAAGGAAGATATGGCCCTTTCAAACAGGGAGATGTACAGGCCTTTATTACCCACGAATTAGTGTCTGAAAGCTGGCTAACATTACTTTAAATACAGTGTGCACATGGCTTTATTACCCATGAAATAGTGTGTGAAAGATGGGTAACTTTGCTGTGAATTTAAGGGAGATATGGCCATTTCATCCACACCTCACGACTCCCATTCAAAGTGATTGAAATGTACAGAGTGCTGTACATTTCAATCACATTTCACGACCCGACCAGGGTGACTTTCTTCCCCACGAATTAGTGTCTGAAAGCTGGCTAACATTACTTTAAATGCATGGTGCACATGGCTCTGTTACCCATGAATTAGTGTGTGAAAGATGGGTAACTTTGCTGTGAATTTAAGGGAGATATGGCCATTTCATCCACACCTCACGACTCCCATTCAAAGTGATTGAAATGTACAGCACTCTGTACATTTCAATCACATTTCACGACCCGACCAGGGTGACTTTCTTCCCCACGAATTAGTGTCTGAAAGCTGGCTAACATTACTTTAAATACAGTGTGCACATGGCTTTATTACCCATGAAATAGTGTGTGAAAGCTGGGTGAGTTTGATGTGAATTTAAGGAAGATATGGCCCTTTCAAACAGGGAGATGTACAGGCCTTTATTACCCACGAATTAGTGTCTGAAAGCTGGCTAACATTACTTTAAATACAGTGTGCACATGGCTTTATTACCCATGAAATAGTGTGTGAAAGATGGGTAACTTTGCTGTGAATTTAAGGGAGATATGGCCATTTCATCCACACCTCACGACTCCCATTCAAAGTGATTGAAATGTACAGCACTCTGTACATTTCAATCACATTTCACGACCCGACCAGGGTGACTTTCTTCCCCACGAATTAGTGTCTGAAAGCTGGCTAACATTACTTTAAATGCATGGTGCACATGGCTCTGTTACCCATGAATTAGTGTGTGAAAGATGGGTAACTTTGCTGTGAATTTAAGGGAGATATGGCCATTTCATCCACACCTCACGACTCCCATTCAAAGTGATTGAAATGTACAGCACTCTGTACATTTCAATCACATTTCACGACCTGTGTAGACTGGCTTTCTTACCCATTAGGTACACCGACAAAGGCACCTCTTCGGGGCCGCTCCAAGACCCCCAAAACACGGACTGAGGAGCTCCAGGATCCCTCCCATGTACCTCCAGAACCTCGAGCACCTTGGGTCCCCGGGCCCCCGAACTTAAGCACTCCCCCACGGACTAAACCAAGATGATCACACCCTCAAGAATCTCGTGCCCCTGGCTACACTTAAAGGGGGGTGTATTTTGCGGTGCTTTACCGTCCGCCCATAGGCACCCATAGTCGGCCTTCTTCACAGCAGCAGCACCCAACCTCCATGGAGGATGTTTCTCGTGCCCCTGGCTACACTTAAAGGGGGTCTACTTTGCGGTGCTTTACCGTCCGCCCATAGGCACCCATAGTCGGCCTTCTTCACAGCAGCAGCACCCAACCTCCATGGAGGATTTTGCTCGTGCCCCTGGCTACACTTAAAGGGGGTCTACTTTGCGGTGCTTTGCCGTCCGCCCATCGGCACCCATAGTCGGCCTTCTTCACAGCAGCAGCACCCAACCTCCATGGAGGATTTTGCTCGTGCCCCTGGCTACACTTAAAGGGGGTCTACTTTGCGGTGCTTTGCCGTCCGCCCATCGTCACCCATAGTCGGCCTTCTTCACAGCAGCAGCACCCAACCTCCATGGAGGATTTTGCTCGTGCCCCTGGCTACACTTAAAGGGGGTCTACTTTGCGGTGCTTTGCCGTCCGCCCATCGGCACCCATAGTCGGCCTTCTTCACAGCAGCAGCACCCAACCTCCATGGAGGATTTTGCTCGTGCCCCTGGCTACACTTAAAGGGGGTCTACTTTGCGGTGCTTTGCCGTCCGCCCATCGGCACCCATAGTCGGCCTTCTTCACAGCAGCAGCACCCAACCTCAATGGAGGATTTTGCTCGTGCCCCTGGCTACACTTAAAGGGGGTCTACTTTGCGGTGCTTTGCCGTCCGCCCATCGGCACCCATAGTCGGCCTTCTTCACAGCACCACCTGCCCTGCTGGAGGTTCACACTTTAACTTTTTTTACCCTCTTCTACCTTACAAATCATCCCACACTTGAGCACTCCTCACTCGGACTAAACACCTACATGCTACCACCAGAACCAGAATATCGTGCCCCTGGGGATCTTAAAGGAAGAAAACCCATAGTGGGATTTAAAAACAGAAGACTTAGTAATTTTAACAAACTTTATTTACAGTAATATTGACAGTAATAAATACATTCAAACAGGATATAACGTATTTACAAGGGGACTGATTACAACAACACACTGCATATTTACAAGTTGATCACTGGCAACAGTGGGTGAAGTTGGGGCAGAGTATGGCACCCTCTCTTCACCCATGTCTGAGGGGTTGTGTTCGGCCAGTGACTGGTCCCTCTTCGGGACATGTCTTGGTAGGGAGTCTTGGTAGGGAGCCGGGCTGTGCTCCTCTCCAGAGCTGTCACTGTCGATGTCAATACCCGCAAAAGTGTCTTCATTTCCCGCTGCTGCTGCTGTCGATGCCGCCGCCGCTGCTTGCAGTGACTCTGTGAAGAGCAACCGAATGTCCGCAGCCTCCTTCAAAGAAGGATTATTCGCGTAAAATTTGTCCGCAGTTGCAGTGTTGTGACACATGAAATCACTCACTCTTTGGCGGTTGCCTTTGTCTTGAAACCTCTTCGCATTATCGGCGTGGACTGTGCGGAGGTCGGTGAAGTTAATGGGACTGCGGAGCCCCACATCAGCCCATGCCAACCTCAGGGAGTAGGCAAGCTTCCTGAACGGGTTCTTCCCCTCTGTGTACAGAAAGTAACGGCTCTGGGTGCAGGTCAGCGTACCCTTAATTTCCAGCCACCTCTTCATCCATCCAAATTCTTCTACGGTGAGGTACAGCTGCGCCTCCCCGAACGCGTTGGCCGTCTTGTGGTTACTTACCTGTTATGACAGAGATAGAGAGTGTCAATACAATGTCAATCATGCATATAACTGCCAGAATAAATACATTGATTAATAGCACTCACATGAACCAGGTAGCCGAAGGCAGTGCCAGTTGTATCCGCCTTTCGGACCTCGGCGTTGGTCATGTTGGAGTAGACCCCCGGACGGTGGCCATAAATGCAGCTCCAATGAAGAGTCATATACCCATAGAGCAGTGTCCGGGTCGCGGTAGTCGGATTGCTGGCCATCACATCCAGGAGCTGAGGGATGCGAGTGGTGGTCGAAGTCAAGCATGTCATTAGGTCGTTGTGGCTCGGCAGACCTTCCATCTTGTCCCGCTTCACTTGCATCTGGTGGATAAGTACTTTTCTCTTCAGGGACTTCAGGATGGCAACTACTTCCCGTTTGATTAAAATCATGTCGGTTTGGCTGAGCCTGCTCCCCTTGCACGGTGTGTCGGCCATGTACTTGAGAAAGTGTGATATATTCTTGATGTAGAAGTCGGAGGTTGTGACCTGAAGGCTTGACTTCATCAGGCTCCGGGACCACCCGCGTATCCTCTTGAGATCCCTCAAAAAGAGCCAGTCAGACAGGCGATGGAAACCGTGTGCCATGAAACTGAGGAACGACTTCACTCTGCTTAGTTTGGAGACTGTGTTTTCCTGGAGCCTCACTGGTGGGTCGACACCTGCATAATGCTCCCGGTATCCTTGCAGATAATCCTCTGTGAAATATAAACAGTACTTTAATGACAACACATGATGTGTTACAGAAACTGCATGTGTCACATAGCCAAAACACTTACCCATGATCCGTGGGAATGTTATGTCCCGCATTATATTTCCCCGGCCCCTGCCCCGGAACCAGGGGGAATTTATGGGAGGGGAGGTTGACGAGGCCTCGGTATGGATGGATGCAGGCTCTGAGGAGCTGGATGAATGGGTGTGAGAGCCAGTGGGGGACTTGCTGCAGGCGGGAATGGGAGACGTGCTGCAGGCGGGAATGGGAGACGTGCTGCAGGCAGGAATGGGAGACTTGCTGCAGGAGGGACCTTTCGACTTGGACAGCCTCGTTGGTGTCGACTCTGGTCGGGGTCGTTTCTTCAGAATGACCCGCTCTCGTTCCTCCCCATCGAACGCGGGCATGTCCCCGGCCTGCTGATCCATCCTCTGTCGCTTGTCCTTTATCCTCTGCTGCAACTTGCAGCGCAGGGATTTCACCTCAGCAGCATATATGTCCCGCTGAGCCCTTACTGCGTTAGCCTCCAGCCTCCATTCTTTGCAGTCCGGGTTGTCACATTCATTCACCGGGGACAAGGGTGGAGGTTGTGACAGTATATCGTCGTCTGCCACCGTGTCAACAGCCCAAGCGGTAATCATTTCTATGGTGGGGTTTGTCATTCGGAGTTCATAAAGCTCCTTCTTGGCCACTGTCATTAATTTTCATTTGATTTTGAACCACATGTAGTTCCTCCCGGGCCAGCTCAACATGGTCTCTGGCCAAGTGGCGATCCAGCCTTGTGCCGCGGTACTCGCATCCCAGAATGGTACAGGGATGGAGCCTAATGTTGGTCCGTCCGTTGGCCAACAACAACAGCAGAATTTTTCTTTCATCCAAGTTACGCACACCATGGTTCCTCTGTAGGTGCTTGCTCAGGGCACGGTAGGAGCTATTGCAGATCGGACAACGGACCGCCATCCGACCTGTATTCTTGAGCATTTCGGTACCGGGAAATGTCACCAGAATCGTGGGTAAAAAAGAAGGAAGCGTGAAAAGACTCACGAAAGACTCACTCAGCTTATTTTCAAATCAGTGTTTGTTTTCATTTGCATCATGGTGCGGTGTCCCATTTAGGCACTCGTTAGGCGGGCAGAGATCCCTGTAATCTCCCCTCACGTTCCTCCAGAGTCTGATTCTCCCAAAGGATACCCGACAGTTTCGGGTACGACCCAGAGGGCGCACGGTGGACGGCCAGGGCGAGGCCGCCACACCGCGCTGGAGTCAGGGTCCCGGTGAGGCGCAGGACGGAGCACCCGGCAGTAGCCTCCAGCAGACCCCCGCGCGGTTCCCTCGTCCCTCAGAAGAGGTGGAGAGGCGGAGGGGTGGGTCTTTTCATCTGCTGGCGGGTTGCCGGGATAACAGTATCCTCCGGGGAGGCATTGAACCCCTCTCAACTGCCCCCCGGAGGAGGCAGGGGAGTCAGGTACCCAGAGGGTGGACGGCCAGGGCGAGGCCGCCACAACCAGAGAACCAGAGAAAAGGGGTGAAAATGGGAAAAAAGTACCCCAAAATAGTGTTCCATAAGGCGGGTAGAGTCCCCTGACAACTCCCCATACCTTTCTCCAGGGTGGGAAAAAGTTTAAGTCAACTTTTGGAAGAACCAGAGAAAAGGGTGAAAATGGATAAATTGTATCCGAAAATAGTGTTCCAAAAGGCGGGTAGAGTCCCCTGACAACTCCCCATACCTTTCTCCAGGGTGGGAAAAAGTTTAAGTCAACTTTTGGAAGAACCAGAGAAAAGGGTGAAAATGGATAAATTGTATCCGAAAATAGTGTTCCAAAAGGCGGGTAGAGTCCCCTGACAACTCCCCATACCTTTCTCCAGGGTGGGAAAAAGTTTAAGTCAACTTTTGGAAGAACCAGAGAAAAGGGTGAAAATGGATAAATTGTATCCCAAAATAGTGTTCCAAAAGGCGGGTAGAGTCCCCTGAGAACTCCCCCTACCTTTCTCCAGAGTCGGAAAAAGTCTAAGTTAACTTTTTGGAAGAACCATAAAAAGGGGTGAAAATGGATAAAATGTATCCCAAAATAGTGCCTCTTGAGGCGGGTAGAGTCCCCTGACAACTCCCCTTGCATTCCTCCAGAGACCAGTTTGAAAACTTAAAGTTTTGTGAGAACCATGATTGGGGGTCCTCCAGGCAACAATTTCATCCGATCCAAAGTGCTCATGAGGCGGATACATTCCTCCATGATTTCCCCATCATGTGAAAATAGCTCGTTTTTTTCTAAGTGCTCTCAAAAACCGGGTTTCCGATTTCGTGCAGATCGTAGCTTGGAAAAGATGAATGAATTTTTTGGACGGAGGAGGGGAGCTCTCGTTTCCCCTCTCCGTTGTAAATTGCAACGGGGGAGTGCAAAAGTCTCCGGGGCTTCGTTCCGAAGCGCCGAAGACTTGACCCCCTCCCCCGTTGGCACTTAGCCGTTTTTCGAGAATTTTCAAAAACTTCATTTTTGATTATTTTAACATATAATTGACCGTTTTCTTTACTTTTTTTTGCTTTCCACAGGTGGAGGCGCATGGCAGGCCGCATATGAGCTTCCAAATTCGGCCTGGAACGTCCGGGAATTATGGGTTAAGCTCCATATACTGACGACTCCCATTAAAAGTGATTGAAATGTACAGGAATCTGTCCATTTCAATCACATTTGACGACGCATGCAGGGTGACCCTGGCTACACTTAAAGGGGGTCTACTTTGCGGTGCTTTACCGTCCGCCCATCGGCACCCATAGTCGGCCTTATTCACAGCAGCACCACCCAACCTCCATGGAGGATTTTTCTCGTGCCCCTGGCTACACTTAAAGGGGGTCTACTTTGCGGGGCTTTACCATCCGCCCATCGGCACCCATAGTCGGCCTTATTCACAGCAGCACCACCCAACCTCCATGGAGGATTTTTCTCGTGCCCCTGGCTACACTTAAAGGGGGTCTACTTTGCGGTGCTTTACCGTCCGCCCATCGGCACCCATAGTCGGCCTTATTCACAGCAGCACCACCCAACCTCCATGGAGGATTTTTCTCGTGCCCCTGGCTACACTTAAAGGGGGTCTACTTTGCGGTGCTTTACCGTCCGCCCATCGGCACCCATAGTCGGCCTTATTCACAGCAGCACCACCCAACCTCCATGGAGGATGTTATCATGCCCCTGGCAACACTGGTAAACACTGGTAACATCTGTCTAGCCGCTGACAGGAACTTGACATCGGAACTTGACATCGCATTTCCATTGAGCGGACTCCCGTACATGTGAAGGGCAAGTCCCACGGTACCTCCGTTCATAAGGCTGACATTTGCCTTACAGTTACAGAAGCAGCTGACGACCAACACACTTGTGTCTTTTAATAATAATAATAATAATAATTTAAATTTATATAGCGCCTTTCACGAAACCCAAGGACGCTTTACAGTGAGAAGTAACAAAACAAAAGGTAATAATAGACATACAGAGCAATAGCAGGAAATAAGTGACTATAATTTAGTTGAGGCCGAAGGCCTGAGTGAACAGATGGTGTTTGAGGTGTTTTTTAAAAGGTGTCCAGAGTATCTGCATTCCTGATTGCAGAGGGCAGAGAATTCCAGAGGGTGGGGGCTGCGACACTGAAGGCTCTGTTGCCAAATGTTTTTAGCTTGGAGCGCTGGATGGAGAGCAGCCCTTTGTCAGAGGACCGCAGGTGACGAGAGGGGGTGTAGGGCTGAAGGAGGTCAGAGATGTATGGAGGGGCTAGGGAGTGGAGAGATTTGTAGGTTAGCAGGAGGAGTTTGTACTGGATGCGTGACCTGACCGGGAGCCAGTGAAGGTGGATGAGGGTGGGGGTGATGTGTTGCCAGGGTTTAGTGTGGGTGAGGAGCCTGGCTGCAGAGTTCTGGACGTACTGGAGCCTGTCCAGGGCTTTGCTGGTGACCCCGAACAGAACTCCATTGCAGTAGTCCAGACGAGAGGAGATGAAGGTATGAATTAATGTTTCTGCAACGGGGTCGGGGAGAGAGGGGCGGAGTCTGGAGATGTTTCGTAGGTGAAAGAAAGCAGTTTTGACGGTAGACCTGATGTGGGAGTTGAAGGTGAGGCTAGAGTCCAGAGTGACGCCCAGGCTGCGAACCTCAGGGGAAGGGTGGATGGAGCCGCCATCGATGGTGAGGAGCAGAGCTTGAAACGATTACGCCATTTAAATATTTTGTCACAAACTTTGCAGCTCTATTTTTCCTCTCCTGTGTGGACTCTCATGTGTGACTTTAAATTTCCACTCTGTGAAAAAGCTTTCTTACAGACTGAGCAGCTGTGTGGTTTCTCTCCTGTGTGGACTCTCATGTGTTCCTTTAAACGTCCACTATGTGAAAAAGCTTTCTTACAGACTGAGCAGCTGTGTGGTTTCTCTCCTGTGTGGACTCTCATGTGTTCCTTTAAATTCCCACTATGTGAAAAAGCTTTCTTACAGATTGAGCAGCTGTGTGCTTTCTCTCCTGTGTGGACTCTCATGTGTTTCTTTAAATTTCCACTAAGTGAAAAAGCATTCTTACAAACTGAGCAGCTAAAGGGTTTCTCTCCAGTGTGGATTCTCATGTGTGCGGTTAAACTTCCCCTCTGTGAAAAAGCTTGTTTACAGACTGAGCAGCAGTGTGGTTTCTCTCCTGGGTGTGTTGTCATGCGTTTCTTTAAACTTCCACTCTGTGAAAAAGCTTTTTTCGAGACTGAACAGCTGAATGGTTTATGTTCAGCACTACGTTGTGGATCACTGACGGATTCATGTCTATTTTTCAATGAGTTGGAGCCTGATGCAGGTTCTCTGGTCTCTTTACAATCAGTACTGTCTTCAGTGTCAGGTTCAGAAGAGTCTCCAGTGTCAGGTTCCCAAGAGCCTCCAGCGTCGGGTTCAGAAGAGTCTCCAGCGTCAGGTTCCCAAGAGTCTCCAGCGTCAGGTTCCCAAGAGTCTCCAGCGTCAGGTTCAGAAGAGTCTCCAGCGTCAGCTTCAGAAGAGTCTCCAGTGTCAGCTTCAGAAGAGTCTCCAGTGTCAGCTTCAGAAGAGTCTCCAGTGTCAGGTTCAGAAGAGTCTCCAGTGTCAGGTTCAGTCTTTGGTTTTAAACTGCTCTCTGGATCTGAGTTCCTGGCTGGTTCTGGTCCTCGACAGTCATCTCCATCAGCTTCTGTTTCCATGTGTTCAGTTTGTCTTTGATGAGGCTGAAAGGACTGAGGTTTCTCTTTATCATCTTCACTCTTCACAGGGTCAGGAGTGAAAGTGGACTTGGTGATATCAGCCTCCTCCAGCTCCTGAAGCTGTTCTCCCTCCTGTTCCTGCTTAATGTGTGGGGGGGGCTCTGGGTCCTCCTGGTCCAGACTGGTGCTCCATTCCAGCTGGTCAGGGAGAAGCTCTTCTTTAACCACCACCAGTTGCTGGACGTCTGCAGGAAACAGGAAACACAGTCAGAACAAACTGTGAAGTGTTAGCATTTAAGAATATAATCACCATTACAATTGGAGACATTTTGCAGCCCTAATTAATGCCTTTGTTTTTATATTTTCACATTATCTTTCTTAGTCCCACCTATTGTGTATTTGTGTTAGCTCAATTCACCTCATGTAGCCCACCCCCTTTGAAAATGAAAAAGGGTTTTTTCTTGTGGCGTAGCACTAGCCGCAATGTAAACAATGAATTGTATTTGGGATCGTTCACAGATACACTACGCCTACAGTGTAGAATTAAAATACTCTGTTACAAATTAAAATCCTGCATTCAAACCTTATTTAAGTAAAAGTATGCAAGTATTAACAGAACATTTTACAGCACCTTCTTATGTAAAAGTAATGATGGTGCACGTGAGTTTGCTATTGTGGCTCCAAAATGGTGGAATGAGCTCCCCATTGACATCAGGACAGCAGAAAGCCTGCACATCTTCCGGCGCAGACTGAAAACTCATCTCTTTCGACTCCACCACGAGCGATAGAATTACTAACAAAGAACTGCTAACAGAGCACTTATATACTAATAAAGGACTGGCTTATCTATAGCCAGTTGAGTAGCACTTGAAATGTTTGGCTCTATGAAACCTGATGTACTTATATGATTCTGTTTTCTTCAAGGTTGTGTCTTCCTGGTCGAATGTACTTATTGTAAGTCGCTTTGGATAAAAGCGTCAGCTAAATGCAATGTAATGTAATAATGTAATGTAATGTAATGCAGTAAAATGTTCCCTGTCAGTGTTTAATTTATGTTGTTTCTTGATTATTTTGTATGTTGCATTTTACTGCTGTAACTGTTCAAAGTTGCGCTTGTATAAATGATTATAGATGAGGGGACCTACTAAATATTAAAATGTGTGTGTTTTCTATATACAGTACATTACCAGTCAAACGTTTAGACACCTTCTCATTCAATGTTTTTTGTTTATTTTGAATTGGTTTCAGTGTTTACCCTATATACAAATAGCGGCAGCGCAGCTATACAATATGTACGATGTACCACCAGAGGAAAGAATACACTGGATCGGGTGTATTCTAACCTGAAGCATGCCTACAGAGCAGCACCACTCCCGGTCTATCTGACCACCTTTCACTGCTTCTCATCCCAGCTTACACCCCCCTCAGAAGTGACATCAAGTCGGTGGTCAAATATATCAGAACCTGGCCCGAGGGAGCACTCTCACAACTGCAAGACTGCTTCGAACACACAGTATGGGACATATTTGAACAGACAGACTTGGAGGAACACACAGAGCCTGTCTTATCCTACATCAAGTTCTGCACAGACACTGTAACTGTGGAAAAACGCATACGGGTCTACCCAAACCATATACCATGGATGACAAGAGCGGTGCGGACTCTCATGAGTTCCCGTGACACAGCCTTCAGGACGGCTTGGCAAGGGCGAATCTGAGAAGAAGCATCAAGGCTGCAAAGGAGGACTACAAGGAAAAAGAACACATGGTGCGTTTGGCAGGGCCTTCAGTTGCTAACCAACTATAAAGGGCAAAACATCTGGCATTACTACAGCTGACGCCCACCTTGCAGAGGAACTAAACCACTTCTTTGCTCGCTTTGAAGATAGCAGACCCCCCCACTTTTCTACTCTGCCCCTGTCCCTGCAAACTACCAGCTCCATACCACCTCCCACTCTCAAAGAACATCAGGTGACGCTGAGGTATGTGAATCCTGGAAAAGCCGCAGGACCCGATGGAGTACTCGGCAAAGTACTCAAAGCTTATGCTGACCAGCTTTCAGGGGTCCTGACCAGGATATTCAACCTGTCCCTGTCATACTCCATCTCGGGGTGATATGCAGGATGCTCAGCTGCGGACAAGAAAGCCCTGCAGAGAGTGATCAGGATGGCAGAGAAAACCATCCGCTGCCCCCTGTCTTCTCTGGAACACATCTCCACCTCCCGCTGCCCCAACAGAGCTAACAAAATTATAAAGGACAGCTCTCACCCAGGTCACAGAATGTTCTCTCTCCTGCCTTCTGGGAGAAGATACAGGAGCTACAAGTCACGGACAAACAGTTTCGACCACTGGGCCGCCAGGCTGCTTAACCACCACACATAGTGCAATAACCATAACTATTCTCACACATACAAATCTTTTTAATGCACTTTATATACTATTTTTATATCAATAATTGTAACTATTTATTCCCCCGTATGATTGTTTATGTTGTCGGTCCTATTGCAGTGTTTTTTTTACTGTTATGTATGTGTTTGTATTTGTTGCACACCAGGACAGAGTTGCACTCTGAATCTCATTATACTCTGTGTATAATGACACAACAAAACTGTATATACAGAATATATTATAAATACATGTTGGCAATAATTGATTGATGAGATTTTACATTAATTTATATTAATGTTTTAATTACTTAATGACCTTTGTACTAGTTCCCCTATTCTTTATCAAGTAACATTTTATATCTGTTTAATTTATTATTGAACATATTTATTCATTGATTTCTTCATGAATTATTCAAACGCAATTTGAATTCCAAAGTATTTGTTTTTATTTGCTTTTACACATTTAAAAAGAAAAGGTGAATAAAGAAGCACATTAAAACTAAAGTATCAATGTATCACATTTAACCAACTAGTGACTACCTGTATGGGTAATATTTAAATCAGTAGGCCTACATTAAATGGCATTTTATTCAGTGTATGTATTTTTATAAATATATTTATTTTGGTAGGTTTGCGCTTCCGTAATACATTTTAATTATTATAATAGAGTACATGTGTCTAATAATACTTACATACTTTTACTTAAATAAGATATGAATGTAGTACTTTAACTTGCAATGGAGTATGCAGCAAGTGCTGATAAAGGGTCTAAAGTGTTATTAATGTGACAATAAAGTGCTACTGAAGAGTGTAAAGTGTTGATTAAGGGTAAAGGGAACACACAGGGCCGGCCCTGACCAATTTGCCGCCCTAGGCAAGATTTTAGCTGGCGCCCCCCCAAATGCAGACACTCACTATGATTTGCACATGCACGGCTGTGGCATGACCACCAACACAGAAAGATATTGACACAAGATGTGTGCAACTGTATTTAGTTTCCTATCCATTTGAACATGATTTAAGTGGAGGGGGGGGACCCTCACCTCCTCTAGGGGGGTCCGGGGGCATGCACCCCTGGGAAGACTTTTTTTTTTTTAATATTGATGTTACAAGCATCAATCTGGTGCACTTTGAGAGCAACATTAGGAGATATGGATACATCTCTCAACACCCAGATGAAACAGAACTGTAAGCAGATTTTCTTTTTCTTTATGGATATTTTACAAATCACTCCCCTTTCAAACTGTATTCTTGTTTATTAATAACAACTTTTTTGTACTGTCAGTATTTTATACCTGTTTTTCACCTATTCTCTTATTTTTTTATAACTATAATGATCATATAAAGGTGTGCCTTTACCTCACTGAGCTGAGGTTATCAGAGCCTCTCAGTCTTTCATGAGAGCTCTCTAAAGCTCTCCCCCTCGTGGCCGCTTACACAGTAAATTCCAATGTTAATAAAAGCACCGAAAAGCACACAGAAGCTGTGTACGTTTTTTGGGAGTTTGATTTATTTTAAATGAATACAAATACAAAATTAAAACCTATAATTGCACACTAAAACCATTATTTCAAAAAAATAACAATTTCACATAAACCTCTGGTTTTTACTGGGACTGGGGCAGTTCAACTTGATTTTTTGGGTGGGGGTGTGCCAGAGTTTATGGGCGCTGTACGCAATATATGCGTAGTTCTGTTAGTATAAGAGAATTAGATGTACTTTGTTGATCCAAAATCGGGAAATTGTGTTTACATTTTTAAAAATTGTTTAAATGAAAACAATTGTATTAATTTTTTCTAACTTTTTTTTTTTCTTCGGCGCCCCCTATGGGTTGATGCGCCCTTAGCATTCGCCTATACTGCCTATGCCGAGGGCCGGCCCTTGGAACATACCTGCTCTGTGTACCCGAAGCTGAGGCTGTAAAACAGCGTCCAGTAGCTTCTGGAGTCTCTTGTTCTCCTCTTTGGAAAGAGACAGCTCCTCCTCGAGCTCTGCTCAAACAGAGCAAATATCTCTTCATTAGCAGCAGTGACTCGCTGCTTCTTCAACGACAGCAGCATTTGGACTTTACTCATGTTTCCTAGATCCCCTTTTCCTGCAGACTCCGTTAAACACACCGTTTCTCTCTCCATCAAACTCTCACTCTGACTAGCGTTGCTAACGTGTTTCCAGCTAGCATGCTAAGCTAGCTCCTATAGTCTGAGGTAAACGCTCCAGAAAAAAGAGCACACAGTCCACTCAGAGGTTTATCCAAACACACAGATGATGGATCAGTAGTGCTGGAGCTCACACACACTTTCTCGGGAACACAGAGAGAGAGGACCGTAGCGACGAGACGCCACATGGATCCAGGTTCTGCTTCTTCTTCGTCTTCGTCTTTTCTCGGTTTTTGGCGGATTGCAAACAGCTTTAAGGTGCATACCGCCACCTACTGTACAAGAGTGTGTTTCACCATATCATCCTATCACCACTTGTGGAATTATACCACTGTATTTACGTTGTTTTAAATTCTTCCAGTCAATCCTGTTTCACTCAAATACTTAAGAATGGCCTTCCTGGTAGCTCTTACCCCCTCACCTTCTGTTCCCTGTGTCCCCATCAGGCCCCACTCCCTTCCTGCCTCTCTGACCCTGTCTCTCAGTGTTTCCCTGTCTGTTTTGTACATGTTGCAGTGTAATATGATGTGTTCCACATTTTCTTTCACTCCACACCCCCTGCATTCTTCAACTTCGCTTTTTCCCTTTAAAAACATTGTGCCATATAATCCTGTATGATCCAGTCTGAGTCTGATTGTGATCTCCTCCCGTCTGTTTATTTCTGTATAGACTTTATTATGACTGATTTGTGTAACTTGTGGTATCTCCTCCCTTTCTGATCTTCCTCCCACCTTTTCTGTCATATTTCCATACCCTTCTTCTTAATTATTGCTTTTCCTTCTCCTTTTCCAAGTGAAACTGGTATTGCTATTTCCTTTTGTAACGCCTCTTTTGCTAACTTATCAGCATGCTCATTCCCTTGAACCCCCTCATGTGCAGGCACCCAGCATAACTGCACATCTATTCCCCTCCTCTGAAGTCTCAGTTCGCAGTGGTTAACCCTCTGGAGTCTAACGGTATTTTCTCGATTTGTATATGTTTTCTTAAATCACCTTATTTCTTCTAACATGGCACCCCATGTGTTACATATCAAAATGTTCAGGACAATCTCTGGTATTGCTATATATGCAAATTACTCACCTTAGAGCACTGTTTGGTGAGATAAGTAGCTCAAAAACTAGATTAAAGTATATTAGAGGATGCTGGGGGTTCACTGCAAGACAAAGTAATATGGTGTGGGGATTTTAATTCACATAACTCGCTATGGGGAAGCAGTATCACGGATGCAAATGGTGCAGTAGTTGAGGAATGTATAGATGACCACGGGCTAGTGTGCATTAACACTGGAGAAGGAACACGATATAGTTGCACGAATAATATAGAAACAGTACTCGATCTGACATTTGTATCTAGTGCAATAGCAGGTACATGGAATGTGGTAAAGCATACTACAGTGGGCAGCGATCATTATCCGGTGATGATTAAAGTTGGGACCAACATAAGGTTTGAAAAGGAAAAGAAAATTCCTAGATGGAAATTGGGAAAGGCTAATTGGCATGCCTTCCAAGTTGTAAGTACGAATAGATGTAAAACACTTCAAGAGAAAAATTATGATTATATAAATAAATTCAATTATGAGCTGGTTAAGGTAAAGAAACAATTCCGGAAATTGCAGGAGTTAGGCGTACCAAGAGTGTACCCTGGTGGAATGGTGAATGTAACAAATCCATTAAAGACAGAAATAAAGCATTCAGGCAACTCAAAAAACTCAATTCTCAGGAAGCTTTGAATCAGGATAAAAGGGCCCAGCGCCCAGGCTGTAGTAAGGAGAACAATAAGAACATAAAAACGCACTTTTTGGAGGTAATATTCCAATAGTATTGGAAGAGAAATACAACTTGCAGATGTTTGGGGCATGATTAGGAGAATGGGGGGAATTCGAAGGAATTATGAGTTGCCAGTTTTGACATAATGGCACAAACTTAGGAAAGGCTGAACTTCTAGCTCAAACATTTAGGAAAGTTCATAGTTCAGATAACCTTACAGAGGAAGCCAGGCAGTGTAGAAATAATACACTCATGGAAAACCCGAGAATATTTGATAGAGTAGAAGCGTTAGGAGATCAGTTGGTCCTGCATTTTAGTATGTTTGAGTTGAGAAGAGCAATTATTATTGCTCGCCAAAACCACTCCTGGGAAAGATGGTGTTTGTTACAAAATGTTGGAACACATGACGGATAACTCTCTCGTCATTGTGTTAAGGTTGTTTAATAGGGTGTGGGATTCTGGCCAACTTCCTTCAGTGTGGAAACAAGCGATAATAGTGCCCATCCTAAAGCCAGGGAAAGGCCCTTGAAATGTAGATTCAAACTGTCAGTAGCTAAGACGCAGGTCATTTGTTTTACAAAACGGCATAACATTGCTCCAATATCGTTAAAATTGTAAAAAATATGCGTTACAAAAGGAAATAGCAATACCAGTTTCATTTGGACAAGGAGAAGGAAAAGCAATAATTAAGAAGGGTATGGAAATATGACAGAAAAGGTGGGAGGAAGATCAGAAAGGGAGGAGATACCACAAGTTACACAAATCAGTCATAATAAAGTCTATATAGAAAGAAACAGACGGGAGGAGATCACAATCACTAGACTCAGACTGGATCATACAGGATTAAACGGCACAGTGTTTTTAAAGGGAAAAAGCGAAGTTGAAGAATGCAGGGGGTGTGGAGTGAAAGAAAATGTGGAACACATCATATTACACTGCAACATGTACAAAACAGAGAGGGAAACACTAAGAGACAGGGTCAGAGAGACAGGAAGGGAGCGGAGCCAGATGGGGACACTGTGAACAGAAGGTGAGGGGGTAAGAGCTACCAGGAAGGCCATTCTTTAGTATTTGAATGAAACAGGATTGATTGGAAGAATTTAAAACAATGTAAATACAGTGGTATAATTCCACAAGTGGTGATAGGATGATATGGTGAAACACGCTCTTGTACAGAAGGTGGCGGTATGCACCTTAAAGCTGTTTGCAATCCGCCAAAAACCGAGAGAAGAAGAAGAAGCAGAACCTGGATCCATGTGGCGTCTCGTCGCTACGGTCCTCTCTCTCTGTGTTCCTGAGAAAGTGTGTGTGAGCTCCAGCACTACTGATCCATCATCTGTGTGTTTGGATAAACCTCTGAATGGACTGTGTGCTCTTTTTTCTGGAGCGTTTACCTCGGACTATAGGAGCTAGCTTAGCATGCTAGCTGGAAACACGTTAGCAATAGCCTACTAGTCAGATTGAGAGTTTGATAGAGAGAGAAACGGTGTGTTTAACGGAGTCTGCAGGAAAAAGGTGATCTAGGAAACATGAGTAAAGTCCAAATGCTGCTGTCGTTGAAGAAGCAGCGACTCACTGCTGCTGCTGAAGAGATATTTGCTCTGTTTGAAAAGACGATAGCAGAGCTCGAGGAGGAGCTGTCTCTTTCCAAAGAGGAGAACAAGAGACTCGAGAAACTACTGGACGCTGTTTTACAGCCTCAGCTTCGGGTACACAGAGCAGGTATGTTCCCTTTACCTTAATCAACACTTTACACTATTCAGTAGCACTTTATTATCACATTAACACTTTAAGTTAAAGTTAAAGTTAAAGCCTTTTATTGTCACTATACACAAAGTATAACGAGATGCAGAGTGCAACTCTGTCCCGGTGTGCAAAAAATATACAAACAAATACATAACACCAAAAAACACAGCAATAGGACATACAATCATACGGGGGAATAAATAGTTAAAAATATTGACATAAAAAAATAGTATATAAAGTGCATTAAAAGTGTGTGTATGTGTGAGAATGGTTACAGTTATTATTATGTGTGGTGGTTGAGCAGCCTGACGGCCCAGGGGTAGAAGCTGTTGTTGAGTCTGTTTGTCCGTGACTTGAAGCTCCTGTATCTCCTCCCAGAAGGCAGGAGAGAGAACAGTCTGTGACCCGGGTGAGAGCTGTCCTTTATGATTTTATTAGCTCTGCTGCGGCAGCGGGAGGTGGAGATGTGTTCCAGAGAGGGCAGGGGGCAGCCGATGGTTTTCTCTGCCATCCTGATCACTCTCTGCAGGGCTTTCTTGTCCGCAGCTGAGCATCCTGCATACCACCCCGAGATGGAGTATGACAGCACGCTCTCGATGGTCGCCCGGTAGAAGGACACCAGCAGCTTCTTGTTAAGTCGGTTTCTCCGAAGTACCCTCAGGAAGTGTAGTCGCTGCTGGGCCTTCTTAACTGCTGCAGTGGTGTGTGCTGTCCAGCTGAGGCTCTCCGAGATGTGAACCCCCAGGAACTTAAAGGTGGAGACCCTCTCCACTCTCTCTCCATTGAGGTGAAGGGGGGCGTGTTCTGGACGGTGCTTTCTGAAGTCTATGATGATTTCTTTTGTTTTGCTTGTGTTCAGATACAGATTGTTTGCTGAACACCACACAGACAGCTTCAGGATCTCGTCTCTGTATGCCGACTCGTCGTCTCCCTTATGTATTTGGCCGACCACAGTGGTGTCATCTGCAAATTTGATAATGGAGTTAGAGGGGTGAATGGGAGAGCAGTCGTGTGTGTATAGAGAGTGTAGAGTAGAGGGCTCAGCACGCAGCCCTGCGGGGAGCCAGTGCTGAGGGTGCGGGTGGAGGAGCAAAAAGGGCCTATTTTCACTGTCTGAGGACGGTCTGTAAGGAAATTATAAATCCAAGCGCATAAGATGGAAGGTAGTAGATCCTGAAGTAAAAGTACAAACACCACACTGTGAAAATACTCCATTACAAGTTAAAGTACTGCATTCATATCTTATTTAAGTAAAAGTATTATTAGACACATGTACTTTATTATAATAATTAAAATGTATTACGGAAGAGCAAACCTACAAAAATAAATATATTTATAAAAATACATACATTGAATAATATGCCATTTAATGTAGGCCTACTGATTTAAATATTATCCATACATGTAAGCACTAGTTGGTTAAATGTGACATACATTGATACTTTAGTTTTAATGTGCTTTTTTATTCACCTTTTCTTTTTAAATGTGTAAAAGAAAAGAAAAACAAATACTTTTGATTAATTCAAATTGCGCGAGAATAGTTCATGAAGAAATCAATGAATACATATATTCAATAATAAATTAAACACATCTAAAATGTTACTTGATAAAGAATAAGGGAACTAGTACAAAGGTCATTAAGTAATTAAAACATTAATATAAATTAATGTAAAATCTCATCAATCAATTATTGCCAACATGTATTTATAATATATTCTTTATATATATTTAAGTTAAAGTTAAAGCCTTTTATTGTCATTATACACAGAGTATAACGAGATTCAGAGTGCAACTCTGTCCAGGTGTGCAAAAAATACAAACACATACATGACACTAAAAAACACGGCAATAGAACAGACAACATAAACAATCATACTACCATCAAATAAATAGTTAAAAATATTGACATACAAATAGTATATCAAAAGTATGTGTAGCCTATGTGTGAGAATGGTTATGGTTATTGCACTATGTGTGGTGGTTAAGCAGCCTGTCGGCCCAGGGGTAGAAACTGTTTGTCCGTGACTTGAAGCTCCTGTATCTTCTCCCAGAAGGCAGGAGAGAGAACAGTCTGTGACCTGGGTGAGAGCTGTCCTTTATTATTTTGTTAGCTCTGTTGGGGCAGCGGGAGGTGGAGATGTGTTCCAGAGAAGGCAGGGGGCAGCCGATGGTTTTCTCTGCCATCCTGATCACTCTCTGCAGGGCTTTCTTGTCCGCAGCTGATATATTTGTCCCTTATATATTTGGCCGACCTGTTTAGAGTCGGTGAGGTCCTGATAATTTATTCCGGTAAATTACTCTGACCTACTAATTGACCTGACCGAAGTTATTGAGTCTATGTAAGTTTACTGCTTGGCTCAGATCCACCAACGTCAGCAAGATCTCACCTCTATTAACTCCCCAAAGAACCAGGTTCAATTAACTGCTGTTTCAATTCAGACAACTCTTTTAAATCTGTTTAAGGGATCCCGAAGGATTTTGGTATCAGTAAATGAGGTGTGTTCCTACCTAAACGTGAGTGTGGCAGGGTGCAATCTTACCTTTGAAGCAGGAGAGGAGAGCACAGATGTCCTTGAAGTTGTCCCAGTCCAAAAGTTGCGATCAGTTTATTTGAAGAAAAATAGGTCCAAACAGGGTATAATACAGGGTTTTTACCTTCTCTCTTTACAACATTATAATCATAATAAAAAAAAAATGATGCTGTGATCATGTTCAAATATGAAACTTTAATTCACAGTCTTACATTTATTACCAAAATGTTTCACTTCAACTTCCCAATTCAGTTGTGACATTTTAAAATCTCCCGATAGAATTTAGAGGCATTTCCTCATAAAAAGACCGGTGATAATAAAAAACACATTAAACTTTTCATTCACCAAATCAATTCACATCTATTCCATACCTTTTTCCCGTCACAGATGACGGGTACTAACATTCAAAAACCCATTCCTATCCGCATGAATTCGGAGGAAGGTCCTCACAGGTGGCGGGTACTATTACTCACAAACACTTTTTTCTGTCACAGATGGCGGGTACTAACATTCAAAAACCCATTCCTATCCGCATGAATTCGGAGGAAGGTCCTCACAGGTGGCGGGTACTAATACTCACAAACACTTTTTCCCATCAAATCATTCCACTCAGCAAACAAAGAAATTCACTCAGCATTCAAAGAAATTCACTCAGTATTTCATCCAAGAAATTCACTCAGCTTTCATTGAAGAAAATCAAGAGATATTTACCAAGTTTGAGAGAACCTTACCGAGATCTATTAACCCAGCTCTGAAGGACAGAGCTTACCAGGAGAGAGTATACCAGGGGCACCCCCCTCTCTCTCTCGCTCCCTCCAAAAAGCCTGTCCCTTTATGCTCAAAAAACAGGCTAGAAACCCCCATAAACACCTCCTTCATAGCCAACCAATGAAACAAACTGGGCATGGCCCCTGATGTACAGGGCTGGACATGCCCAGACATATTCCATAGCTTATGGCATAAGACACACCTTCCCATGTTTGTGTAAAAAGGACATGACCCCTGTAGGACTTCAAAAATATTATTCTCGGCTATGACCTTTTTGAGGCCTCAATGTGTTTCTCCTTAAGTCAGGAGTCCCCCTCCCTGCTGTGAGAGGAGACTGAAGAAACTGCCTACTCTCTTATCAGAGAGTAAGACATAAATCATTATAGGTCTTACACTCAACTTAACAAACCACTTGTGTATTGTTTATGCTGTAAATATAGAAAAACCTAAAATATGAAGCATTTTCATTGTGGGTTATACAAGAATATAATTGATTATATTTGATTATAACTAACTTTCGTTTTAAGTATTCAACATACTATGAAGTTCTCAACAGACCACAGTGGTATTATCTGCACATTTTATAATGGAGTTGGAGGGGTGAATGGGAGAGCAGTGTGTAGAGAGTGTAGAGTAGAGGGCTCAGCACGCAGCCCTGTGGGGAGCCAGTGCTGAGGGTGTGGGTGGAGGAGCTGTAGGGGCCTATTTTCACTGTCTGAGGACGTTCTGTAAGGAAATTATTAATCCAGGCGCATAAGATGGAGAGGAAACCTCGGCTTGACAGTTTTCCACTACTATGTCAGGTATGATGGTGTTAAAAGCTGAGCTAAAATCGACAAACAGCATCCTTATATAGTTGCCTGGGCCTTCTAGGTGGCTCACAGCTGTGTGAAGGACCGTTGCGATGGCATCATCCGTGGGGCTGTTGGCTCTATAGGCAAACTGATGAGGGTCGAGGGAGGGTGGGAGGCTGTCTTTGATCTAGTCGGCTATCAGTCTTTCGAAACATTTCATCACCGCCGATGTTAGGGCTATGGGCCTGTAGTCGTTGAGCTCTCTGACTGGTGTCTTTTTGGGGACAGGAATGATGGTAGCCGTTTTCAAACAGGATGGAATGCAAGCTTGTGACAGGGACAGGTTGAATATCCTGGTCAGGACCCCTGAAAGCTGGTCAGCACAAGCTTTGAGTACTTTGCCGAGTACTCCATCGGGTCCTACGGCTTTTCCAGAATTCACAGACCTCAGCGTCACCTGATGTTCTTTGAGAGTGGGAGGTGGTATGGAGCTGGTCGTTTGCAGGGACAGGGGCAGAGTAGAAAAGTGGGGAGGTCTGCTAGCCTCAAAGCGAGCAAAGAAGTGGTTTAGTTCCTCTGCAAGGTGGGCGTCAGCTCTAGTAGTGCCTGATGTTTTGCCCTTTATAGTTGGTTAGCTGTTGAAGGCCCTGCCAAACGCACCATGTGTTTTTATGAGTGAGATTTTCCTCCACTTTTTCTTTGTAGTCCTCCTTTGCAGCCTTGATGCCTCTCCTCAGATTCGCCCTTGCCAAGCTGTGTCCCCCATCCTGAAAGCTGTGTCACGGGAACTCAGGAGAGACCGCACCGCTCTTGTCATCCATGGATTTTAGTTTGGGTAGACCCGTATATGTTTTTCCACAGTTACAGTGTCTGTGCAGAACTTGATGTAGGATAAGACAGGCTCTGTGTGTTTCTCCAAGTCTGTCTGTTCAAATATGTCTCATGCTGTGTGTTTGAAGCAGTCTGCAGTTGTGAGAGTGCCCCCTTGGGCCAGGTTCTGATATATTTGACCACCGGCTTGGTGTCACTTCTGAGGGGGGTGTAAGCTGGGATGAGAAGCAGTGAGAGGTGGTCAGACCTAAATGGGGTAGTGGTACCACTCTGTAGGCATGCTTCAAGTTAGAATACATCCGGTCCAGTGTATTCTTTCCTCTGGTGGTACATCGTACATATTATATAGCTGCGCCGCCGCTATTTGTATATAGGGTAAACACTGAAACTAATTAAAATAAACAAAAAACATTGAATGAGAAGGTGTCCAAACTTTTGACTGGTACTATACTGTATATAGAAAACACACACAATTTAATATTTAGCAGGTTCCCTCATCTATAATCATTTATACAAGCGCAACTTTGAACATGTACAGCAATAAAATGCAACATACAAAATAATCAAGAAACAACATAAATTAAACACTGACAGGGAATATTTTACTGCACCATCATTAATTTTACATAAGAAGGTGCCGTAAAATGTTCTGTTAATACTTGCATACTTTTACTTAAATAAGGTTTGAATGCAGGATTTAATTTGTAACAGAGTATTTTAATTCTATACTCTAGGCGAAGTGTATCTGTGAACGATCCCAAATACAATTCATTGTTTACATTGCAGCTAGTGCTACGCCAGAAGAAAAAAACGTTTTTCATTTTCAAAGGGGCTGGGCTACATGAGGTGAATTGAGTCAACACAAATACACAATAGGTGGGACTAAGAAAGATAATGTGAAAATGTAAAAACAAAGGCATTAATTAGGGCTGCAAAATGTCTCCAATTGTAATGGTGATTATATTTTTAAATGCTAACACTTAACAGTTTGTTCTGACTGTGTGTTTCCTGTTTCCTGCAGACGTCCAGCAGCTGGTGGTGGTTAAAGAAGAGCTTCTCCCTGACCAGCAGGAATGGAGCACCAGTCTGGACCAGGAGGACCCAGAGCCACCGCCACACATTAAGCAGGAACAGGAGGGAGAGCAGCTTCAGGAGCTGGAGGAGGCTGATATCACCAAGTCCACTTTCACTCCTGACCCTGTGAAGAGTGAAGATGATAAAGAGAAACCTCAGTCCTCTCAGCCTCATGAAAGACAAACTGAACACATGGAAACAGAAGCTAATGGAGATGACTGTCGAGGACCAGAACCAGCCAGGAACTCAGATCCAGAGTGCAGTTTACAACCAAAGACTGAACCTGACACTGAAGACTCTTCTGAACCGGACACTGGAGACTCTTCTGAACCTGACACTGAAGACAGTGCTGATTGGAAAGAGACCAGAGAACCAGCATCAGGCTCAAACTCACTGAAAAATAGACATGAATCTGTCAGTGATCCACATAGTGCTGAACATAAACCATTCAGCTGCTCAGTCTGTAAGAAAGATTTTTCACATAGTGGACATTTAAAGAGACACATGAGAGTCCACACAGGAGAGAAACCACACAGCTGCTCAGTCTGTAAGAAAGCTTTTTCACGGAGTGCACATTTAAAGGTCCACATGAGAGTCCACACAGGAGAGAAACCATTCAGCTGCTCAGGCTGTAAGAAAGCTTTTTCACAGAGTGGACATTTAAAGGACCACATGAGAGTCCACACAGGACAGAAACCACACAGCTGCTCAGTCTGTAAGAAAGCTTTTTCACGGAGTGCACATTTAAAGGACCACATGAGAGTCCACACAGGAGAGAAAGCACACAGCTGCTCAGTCTGTAAGAAAGCTTTTTCACAGAGTGTACATTTAAAGGACCACATAAGTGTCCACACAGGAGAGACACCATTCAGCTGCTCAGTCTGTAAGAAAGCTTTTTCACAGAGTGGACATTTAAAGGACCACATGAGAGTCCACACAGGAGAGAAACCACACAGCTGCTCAGTCTGTAAGAAAGCTTTTTCACAGAGTGCACATTTAAAGGACCACATGAGAGTCCACACAGGAGAGAAAGCACACAGCTGCTCAGTCTGTAAGAAAGCTTTTTCACGGAGTGTACGTTTAAAGGACCACATGAGAGTCCACACAGGAGAGACACCATTCATCTGCTCACTCTGTAAGAAAGGTTTTTCACATAGTGGAAATTTAAAGCACCACATGAGAGTCCACACAGGAGAGAAACCACACAGCTGCTCAGTCTGTAAGAAAGGTTTTTCACAGAGTGGAAATTTAAAGAGACACATGAGAGTTCACACAGGAGAGGAAAAATAGAGCTGCACAGTTTGTGACAAAAGATTTAAATGGCGTAATCGTTTCAAAAGACACAAGTGTGTTGGTCGTCCGCTGCTTCTGTAACTGTAAGGGAATACATTTGTCTATTTTGTATCCTGATGACCTAATGCCGTTACATGTAATATGTTACTTCCTAAGCCTGATTTCATCAGTGGCCCTCTACCGTCAGTCAGAAGAGTAGTGGAGAGATTCAGCAGATTGGTTGCACTGAACACCTGGCTTTCAACTGTCTGTACTGACCATTCTGTTCATTTTATTGACAATTTTAACTTTTTCTGGGATCGGAGACATCTTTTCAAGGCAAATGGAGTTTGCCTGAACAAGTCAGGAGTGAAATTGTTTATCTCTAACATATTCAACTGCCTGCATCATCAATCTGTTCCCTCTGCCAAGGACAAGCGGCAAGAGGAATCAAAACAGGAGAAAGACACAACACATCGCGCAGAAAACCCTGAAGAATTATCACTGCACCCGCCTGAGGAATGTTCTGATTATGGGACACATGGAGGAGTCTCCACTGCCCGTCACCCCCCCCCCCCCCCCCCTGTCAACGCCTTTGAGGATACTCCGTTCACCCTTTCACCTTCATCCTCGCCCACCCTCCTGGAGATCGCTGAACACACAAAGAAGATACAGAGGGTTGGCACCGATTCCTTCCTGGAGTTCAAAGACCAAACTAAGGCAATACACAGAATTGGCAGCATGTCCTTTACCACCGCTCCTCAACGTCGCCCACCAAAATCACTGGCACCATCTCCCCCGTCCTCATCACCGTGCCTACGTCAACCACCCCCCCCCCCCCCCCCCTGGCAGCATGTCCTCTACCCCCGCACCATCTCCCCGTCTCCATCACCGTGCCTATGTCAACCACCTCCCCTCCCTACTCCAAAGCCTGATAAGGATGTTTGTGTACAAAACAGAACAAACTCTTACTGATATGTGAAGGGTCCAGGCTCAAGGGCGTATGGCACTCTCAACTCTTTCCAGGACATGCCGGGGCCCTGCCTGCCAGTAGCTTTGCCAATATCTGTGTTAATAGGTAATAGATTAAGAGCGGTGAATCATCTTAGAAACGGGAAGCGCTGAAACGTTTGTGTGTTTTTATCTAATTTAGCAGTGATTCCATGTCAGCCACAGCTTGTTAAAAAACATGACTGATAGTGTGTTTAACAAACTTAAACTAGCTTTATTAAATGTCAGGTCTTTGGCAGGAAAAACATTTTTAATCAATGATTTTATCACTGAGCACAATCTCGATTTTATGTTTTTAACAGAAACTTGGATTGAACAAAATAACAGTGCAGCTGTTCTTATCGAATCAACTCCTCCCAACTTTAGTTTTATGAGTCAGGAAAGAATGCATAAGAAAGGGGGTGGAGTTGCTATTCTGTTCAATGATTCCCTTCAATGCAGGAAGACATCGTATGGAAACTTTGATTCTTTTGAATATGTGGCCCTTCAGCTGAAATGCTCCTCTTGAGCTCTGTTCCTAAATATCTAAATACCACCCAAATACTGTGCAAGCTTTTTTGATGACTTTACTGAACAGCTGTCTATAGTGTGTATTGACTTTGACCGTCTAGTCATTGTTCGTGATTTTAACATCCATGTTGACATCCCCCAGGACAGAGGGGCTAAAGAACTGTTTTGTGTTCTTGATAGCTATGGACTGACTCAGCATGTGACGGAGCCCATGCACAATAAGGGGCACACTCTGGACTTAATTATCTCAAAGGGTCTGAATATCTCTAAGGTTGTGGTGACTGATGTTGCAGTCTCTGATCATTTCTGTATTTTCTTTGAGAGCTCTATTTCTGTTCACAAAAAAGTTCAAAAGAGGTAACCACAAAGTGATATTTAACTGAAAATACTAGGAAAATGTTTACTCAGAATTTTTCTACCACACTTGCCCCTGCTAACATCTCAGTAAATGAGCTAGTAGATCATTTTAATTAAAAAATTAAAAATGTTATAGATGCCATTGCTCCAACTAAGGTAAAGGAAGTGTCTGGCAAGAAAATATCTCCATGGAGAAAGGCCATGACCGTTAAAACAGAAAAAAGTGAATGTCGAAAAGCTGAAAGCAGGTGGCGAAAAACAGATCTTCAGGTTCACTTTGAAATCTATAAAGAGAGACTTGGCCTTTATAATTTGGAATTGAAAAACGCATGACAATCGTTTTTCTCTGACATCATTACCAAAAACAAAAACAACGCATGTGCCTTGTTTGCTACCGTCGACAGACTAACTAACCCCCCAGTGTCAGTAGCCTCTGAATTTCTATACACCAGGGCGTGCAATGATTTTGCCTCCTTCTTCACTGACAAAATTCAGAAAATCAGACAAGCATCAGGTACAGCAAATGTGTTGTCCCTGTCCACCTAATATCAATTCAAACACCATGACACAATTCCATCAGATTAATGATAAAAACCTAGAGGACATTATTCAACTTCTGAAATCCTCCTCCTGCTGCCTTGATATTATTCCACCAGGATTTTTCAAAAGATGTTTTTTGTTGCATGGCCTCCGATCTACTTCATATAGTAAACAAATCTCTTCACTCAGGTATCTTCTCTTTAACATCTACATGCTACCACTGGCATAGATAATGAAAAACAACAAAATAAGTTACCATAGCTATGCGGATGACACACAAATGTACGTAACAATTTCACCAGGAGACTATGCTCCAATGCAAACACTGAGCATTGAACAAATCAATGACTGGATGTGTCAGAACTTTCTCCAATTAAACAAAGATAAAACTGAGGTAATGGTTTTTGGAGCCAAGGCAGAACGTATAAAAGTTAGCGCTGAGCTTCTGTCTGCAATGTTCAAAACAACAGATAAAGCCAGAAATCTAGGTGTAGTCATGGACTCTGACCTGAGTTTCAACAGTCACATTAAAACAGTTACATACATTTCTGACCTACTGCTAAATTATGAACCATCCAGATCTCTCAGGTCTTCAGGGACTGGTCAGCTTTCTGTCCCCAGAGTCAGAACTAAACATGGAAAAGCAGCGTTTAGTTATTATGCTCCAAATATCTGGAACAAACTCCCAGAAAACTGCAGGTCTGCTGCAACTCTTACTACTTTTAAATCCAGGCTGAAGACTTTTCTTTTTGTCGCTGCTTTTAATTGAACTATTCACATCTTAATATGCACTGTAACTTTTATCCATGTATTTTTTCTTTTAATGTTTATTTTATTATCTTTTCTTTTTAATGACTGATTTTCTTAATGTCTTTCGTTTTTTGTAAAGCAATTGAATTGCCTTGTGTTGAAAGGTGCTATATAAATAAACTTGCCTTGCCTTACTGTAACTCCAGCTTCTATGAGTATTGGCGTAGCCCTCTAAGTGCTGGGCCCCACTGGCTCCACAAATAGCTAAAGAACAGTTATTTTGTATGGGAGCAGATTGTCGGGCCTCCTTTCTATTTATACCTGAAGGGAGCCCGATGGTGGGGCCCACCTTGCGGGTGGGTGTGGACTACAAGTGTTTCAGTGCTGCGCAGGTGCACAGGGGACTACCCAATAGCGATAGCCTTAGAGGGCTACACCTATACTCATCGAAGCTGGAGTTACAGGAGGTAACTTCAGTACCATGCTGTCATGAACGCGCAGTGCTTTTACTTGTACAAATTGACGTGCTTAATGTGAACAAGCCTTTTGGGGGGCGTGGTTAAAGTTGCGCATGCGCTATGAGCGCACAAACGGGTACTTCTCAGGCATGCCGGGTAATCTGTGACGTTTCACTGACAAAAGTTGGGCCATTTTATCATCATGCTCCAATAGAGAACCGCAGTGACGCGTCCTAAAACCCGGAAATAAGTTAGCATTTTTACCACGTCCGGTTCCTTCAATAAAAAGCACTGCAATTTCTCCATAGGATTTTGGAAAATAGCTCAAAATAAGGTCTGTGGTTGACACAAATTGAAGAGACGGATCACGTTTTGTTCTACGACATTAAATACATCAGCAGTGACCCCGCTGGTGATTTTTGAAGAGTTTACGTGTCTGAAAAATGATGGTTGTTAACAAGTGGCTGAATAGGACTACAGAAGTTGTCCAGGCCGTTTTACGTCATTACACCGAACACGTAAAACACTCCCGCTAAGTTTGTTAGCCCTGTTCTGCTTGAAAGCAAGTACCTGCCTCCTGCAAACTGTTCAAACAAACACTTCAACTTGTACCATTTACAATCTGTATGTTTGAATATGGAACTTAAGTTGGCGTGACGTTGAAGCAGCTTTTTATCAGAATTCTGACTTTCACTAGTAAAGAAAAAGTTGAGGTCTGTGATTTTTATCTGACTTTAAGTTTCACATTTCACCACATGTCCCTAACCCTCTTCCATAGACGCTTCTTCATCTCCATGTTTGGTATAAATAAATTCACTTGTGTTCACTTCCCCCCCGACTCTCTCAATGTTATTTGTTGTTGTGTGTTACTGTTTCAAATTTTGTCCTAGAGCTTATTTGGGGACGTAGCAGTACAAAAAGAACTACATGCATTTAAAATTCAACTCAACTTAGTGAAGCTTCACTGGAGAGGAGAGATCATTCATTTTAAGATTACAAACAAAGAATGAGATTTTCACTTGTGTCCTCTTAGCTCTTTTATTAACAAGAATAACACATTACATTACATTGAGCTGACGCTTTTATCCAAAGCGACTTACAATAAGTACATTCGACCAGGAAGACACAACCCCAACATTTTATTTTGTACAGACATGTAAATGTGGCACTCATCTCACATCTTGAATATAGAAGCACAATTTATAACAAAGTCAACCTGTTAGCTTTTCTTTTAATGTCAATCAATCAATGTTTATTTATATAGCCCAATATCACAAATGTTACATTTGTCTCAGTGGTCTTCACAGTGTGTACAGAATATCAGAATGACAATACGACACCCTCTGTCCTTAGACCCTCACATCGTACAAGGAAAAACTTCCGAAGTGTGTTTTCTTTCCTCCTTCAAACTTTCATTAATGCATTCAACACGTTGAGACTTAGTCAAAACTAAAATACCTATTCAACAAATATTTAGAGAAATGTTTACATTTTCATGCAGAGAAATATCAGTTGAGGTTAACAGAAATCCTCCTGAGCAGTGACAGCCTCCATAGCTAAACAGACACAGGAAGGAGCGCCTCCTAAAGAAACTCTACAGAACAACTCATGAGAAGATGCTAAAGCACATCCCATAATGTTTGATTGACAGCTGATCTCTGTGCAGTGAAGACATGAACAATCAGCTCTCAGCAACAATGATGGACACACAATGAGTTTAAGAAGTAGAAGAGTTCCTCAAATGACTTCCGGCTATTTCAGTTTACACAACTCAGCTGTGGTTTCATTAGGATAAAGCCAAACGCCAGCATGTAGAGGCTGAGTGAATGTGGTCTGGACTCTATGGAGGAGAGTCATGGTTTCAGAGAAGCTGTAGAAGGACAGAACACCTGCTCTGTGATCCAGGTACACTCCTACTCTGGAGGACTGAGGACCTGAGACGGGAGTTTTGATACTGTTGTAAATAAATGATTCACTGTTTTGGTTACAATATAACATCAAAGATTTGTCATTGTTTCCAAATCCACATTCATTCCCACCCCCTACTCTGCTGATATTCTTGTATGCGACTGCTACTTCAACTCCTGCCCCTTTCCACTCCACCTCCCAGTAACAACGTCCAGTCAGACTCTCTCCACTCAGGACCTGAGGATATAAAGTGAATCTGGCTGGCTGACTATAATAAGACTTTTGTGGTTTCATGTATGTTGCTTTTCTGCTCCTCTCAGATAATACCAGCTGTGTGTTTGCTGTGTTTGGATCCAGAGTGATCTCTTGTGAATATTTGAAGAACCCAGCTCTGGTGGTGGGCTCTGCTGCTGACAGTAAAACATCCACTTCAGTCGGTGAGACGTTTGTCCATTCCTCTCTCAGGATGTCCTGTAGTTTGTCTCTGACTGCTGACAGAGCCGCCGTCACGTCCTCAAAGTAGCTCAGAGGACGGATGTTGATGCTGGAGGAGTGTGTAGGTTCACTGAGGGCTGACAGTGTGGGGTAGCTGTGCATAAACTGGTTGTGATCCTCTGTGTGAGACAGCAGCTTCAGCTCAGCGTCTCTCCTCTTCAGCACCAGCATAGCAGTGATCAGCAAGAGCAGCTTGGAGTCCAGTCTTCTTCAGCTCCTCCACTAAAGCTGCTAGCATGGTGTTTTCCAGCGGGACAGGCCTCGGTGTGAAGCTCTGCCTACACTGAGGGCAGCTGTGGATCTTCTTCTCATCCTCTCCATCTCAGAAGTCTTTAATACACTTCATACAGTAGCTGTGTCCATAGGGAGTCGTCACCGGATCCTTCAGTAGATCCAGACAGATGGAACAAGAGAAGGTTTCCCGCTCCCGCTGAACTCCTTTCTGCACCATTTCACCTCTCAGTGGCAGCGAGTGTCTGAGTTTCACTTCCTGAGAGCTGAAACTATGTGAGTTGTGATCTGAACAGCGTGTGTGTGTGTGTGTGTGTGGGTGTGTGTGTGTGTGTGTGTGTGTGTGGTGTGTGTGTGTGTGTGTGTGTGTGTGTGTGTGTGTGTGTGCAGAGAATGTGGCCTATCAGCTCTTGTACTTTACCCACATGTTGGTTACACCCATCCTCCTCAGCGTGGATCTGAAGGGGAGGAATTTACAAACGGAGCGGCGCTTACAACCTGCTCTACATTTGAAAACAGTCTTCAGCTGTAAAGTATTTGTTTTAAATTCAGGCTTTTGTAGCACACAGCTCCACACTTATGGTAGCAGTGGTGTAAGAAGTATTCAGATATTCTACTAAAGCAAAAGTACAAATACTACAGGGTAAAAATACTGTGTTACAAGTAAAAGTACAAAAGCATTGGTATCAAAATGTACTTAAAGTACCAAAAGTATGTGTGTGTTATCACAGTTAGTAAATGTAGAGCTAATTTGAATAACCTTATGTCCTGCTGCTGGATATCTTATCCTATAAATAACTGTCAAGGTGTATTTAATAATTGATTTATATTTTTGAATGATCTAATAATCTATATCTACCTAGTAACTAAAAGCTGTGAAATTAATGCAGTGGATTAAAAAGTACAATACTGTCTTCCGAAATGTAGTAAAGTAGAAGTATAAAGCAGCATAAACTGAGACGTATTGGCATCAACCACTACTTACTACTTACTGTGCGTAATATCCCATTTTAGAATCATATATATTGAATTACTGGATTATTTCATTTTTTATAGATTAATGTGTTTGTTACATCCCTAATAAAGTGTAGGGAAATGGAGAAAGTAACACACAACAACCAATAACAGTCAGGGTGAAAGAGAACAGAAGTTTATTTATTTACACCAAAGAAAATGCCCAGCTGCAGAGGCAGGAAGTGATCAGCTGATTACCTGCAGTGAGAAAAAGGGGGAGGAGAGAAAAGAGCAGGAGGAGGGAAGGTCAGTCCACCTTAAATGAGCAGTGGGTGATCAGCAGGTGAAAGGTAGGACACGGGAACTTGGTCCCGAGGAGATGTAACGATTATTAAACAAGAAATAGTCGAGTCAAGGGGTCAAAGAAATGAACATTTCTGTTTATTAGTGAATCGGTTGCAAGCGGGTGAAATCAGGCTTAGGGAGTAACATATTACATGTAACGGCATTAGGTCATCAGGATACAAAATAGACAAATGTATTCCCTTACAGTTACAGAAGCAGCTGACGACCAACACACTTGTGTCTTTTGAAATGATTAACCATTTAAATATTTTGTCACAAACCGTACAGCTCTATTTTTCCTCTTCTGTGTGGACTCTCATGTGTCTCTTTAAATGTCCACTATGTGAAAAAGTTTTCTTACAAACTGAGCAGCTGTGTGGTTTCTCTCCTGTGTGGACTCTCATGTGGTCCTTTAAACCTATACTCCGTGAAAAAGCTTTCTTACAGACTGAACAGCTGTGTGCTTTCTCTCCTGTGTGGATTCTCATGTGTTCCTTTAAAGTTCCATTCTGTGAAAAAGCATTCTTACAAACTGAGCAGCTGAATGGTTTCTCTCCTGTGTGGACTCTCATGTGTTTCTTTAAACTTCCACTATGTGAAAACGCTTTTTTACAGACTGAGCAGCAGTGTGGTTTCTCTACTGTGTGGATTCTCATGTGTTCCTTTAAAGTTCCACTATGTGAAAACGCTTTTTTACAGACTGAGCAGCAGTGTGGTTTCTCTCCCGTGTGGATTCTCATGTGTTTCTTTAAACATCTACTCTGTGAAAAAGCTTTTTTACAGACTGAGCAGCTGAATGGTTGATGTTCAGCACTATGTCGTGGATCACTGACAGATTCATGTCTATGTTTCAGTGAGATTGAGCCTGATGCTGGTTCTATGGTCTCTTTCCAATCAGCACTGTCTTCAGTGTCAGTTTCAGAAGAGTCTTCAGTACCAGGTTCAGAAGAGTCTCCAGTGTCCTCCTCAGTCTTTGGTTGTAAACTGCTCTCTGGATCTGAGTTCCTGGCTGGTCCTGGTCCTCGACAGTCATCTCCATCAGCTTCTGTTTCCATGTGTTCAGTTTGTCTTTGATGAGGCTGAGAGGACTGAGGTTTCTCTTTATCATCTTCACTCTTCACAGGGTCAGGAGTGAAAGTGGACTTGGTGATATCAGCCTCCTCCAGCTCCTGAAGCTGCTCTCCCTCCTGTTCCTGCTTAATGTGTGGGAGGGGCTCTGGGTCCTCCTGGTCCAGACTGGTGCTCCATTCCTGCAGGTCAGGGAGAAGCTCTTCTTTAACCACCACCAGCTTCGGGACATCTGCAGGAAACAGGAAACACAGTCAGAACAAACTGTTAAGTGTTAGCATTTACAAATCTAATCACCATTACAATTGGGGACATTTTGCAGAACTAATTAATGCCTTTGTTTTTATATTTTTTCTTAGTCCCACCTATTGTGTATTTGTGTTGGCTCAATTCACCTCAAGTAGCCCAGCCCCTTTGAAAATGAAAAAGGTTTTTTTCTTCTGGCGTAGCACTAGCCGCAATGTAAACAATGAATTGTATTTGAGATCGTTCACAGATACACTACGCCTACAGTGTAGAATTAAAATACTCTGTTACAAATTAAAATCCTGCATTCAAACCTTATTTGACTAAAAGTATGCAAGTATTAACAGAACATTTTACGGCACCTTCTTATGTAAAAGGGATGATGGTGCAGTAAAATGTTCCCTGTCAGTGTTTAATTTATGTTGTTTCTTGATTATTTTGTATGTTGCATTTTACTGCTGTACATGTTCAAAGTTGCGCTTGTATAAATGATTATAGACAGGGCTGCACATAACTGGTGCGCACCAAAAAAAGAGCACTGGGTCATTTTAAAAAAGGCGCATTTGCGTACCAACATTGAGAGAGAGAGAGAGAGAGAGAGAGAGAGGAGAGAGAGAAAATAGAGAAGAGAGGAGAGAGAAGAGAAGAGAGATAAAGTTATGTGCGAGTTGCATATGAACTCAGGGCCGGCCCGTAGCACTGGCGTTATAGATGTTCGCCTCGGGCGCCAGAACTGGGGAGGCGCTGCGCTAGCAGTTCTGGGAGGGAAAAAACATTTTTGACCGTTGGGGCTCATCCTAATTTTCGGCCTTGATGTAACAACATTCATAATTAAGTAAATGTAACACCCTTTTCACCCCGGTTTACACGTTTTCATTTGCCCTGTGCGATGGGCGCTGTAAGTGATGAAAATGGGGGATGTTGGCTTATCTGGCGCCCACAGCTCACAGCCAAAGTGTGAGTGAGCGTGAGAGAGAGAGAGAGGGTGCACCGGTTCCGGCGCTGTTGTTATTAGAATCTGGTGCTAGCTACTCTAACGGATGTAAGAAGAAGATGTTTCTACAATGATGTGGAGGGAGAGTCCTCTCCAGTCAGACTGAGAGGCTGATACTACAGCTCAGTGAGGTAAAGGACTCTGAGTGTTTAGATAGTTCACTTTAGTCTAAGTTCAAACGGTTTGATCACAATTTATGTAAACACATATATCCAAGGCACTCCTTTATAATTATTGGGATAAACAGGTTTGAAATCATTCCAATGCATACTATAGGACAGTAAACCAAAAATATCCTTTAAAACTGGAAAGATAAAAAAAAAATGCATAAATAAATAAATGTTAAGGTAAAATAAGATATGAATGAACAACATAAATAAAATAAGTTACATTAATTTGTTATTGGCTATGGTAGGTTATTGGTTATGTTCACATACTTATTTTATTACATCCACTTGTCTAAGATGACAACAGAGACTTTCGACCCAAAACCAGCTGTTGACATGTGGATGCAAGCAGATAATCACAGACTCAACCAGAGATAAAGTAGTAAGCCTACATCATCAGCTACCATGTCTGACAGAGAGGAAGACAGTGAGGAGAACAGTCAGGAGGGAAGTGATGACAGCTTGTAGGATTACTGGTCGTGCTAATGTTGTCTTGTGTTCACCTCTGCATGTGTGTTCTGTGTTCAGTGCCGTGTGTCTGGCAAATAAAGTCAAGACCCCCCTCAAAAGTTATGGTTTATTTCATTTTAAGGATGAGCACCAAGCAACATCTCCAGGTGCTCATTTGAGAACCAGGGCAAAAAAGTTATGTGCACCCCTGATTATAGATGACAATATTAAAATGTGTGTGTTTTCTATATACAGTACAGTCAAACGTTTGGACACCTTCTCATTAAATGTTTTTTGTTTATTTTAATTGGTTTCAGTGTTTACCCTATATACAAATAGAGGCGGCGCAGCTATATAATATGTACCACCAGAGGAAAGATACATTCTAACCTGAAGCATGCCTACAGAGCGGCACCACTCCCCCATTTAGGTCTATCTGACCACCTTTCACTGCTTCTCATCCCAGCTTACACCCCCCTCAGAAGTAACACCAAGCCGGTGGTCAAATATATCAGAACCTGTCCGAGGGGGCCCTCTCACAACTGCAAGACTGCTTCGAACACACAGCATGGGACATATTTGAACGGACAGACTTGGAGGAACACACAGAGCCTGTCTTATCCTACATCAAGTTCTGCACAGACACTGTAACTGTGTAAAAACGCATACGGGTCTACCCAAACCCAAAAACCATGGATGACAAGAGCGGTGCGGTCTCTCCTGAGTTCTCGTGACACAGCCTTCAGGACGGCTTGGCAAGGGCGAATCTGAGGAGAAGCATCAAGGCTGCAAAGGAGGACTACAAGGGAAAAGTGGAGGAGAATCTCACTCATAAAATCCACACGGTGCGTTGCCAGGGCTCTCAACAGCTAACCAACTATAAGGGCAAAACATCTGGCACTACTAGAGCTGACGCCCACCTTGCAGAGGAACTAAACCACTTCTTTGCTCGCTTTGAGGCTAGCAGACCCCCCCCACTTTTCTACTCTGCCCCTGTCCCTGCAAACTACCAGCTCCATACCACCTCCCACTCTCAAAGAAACATCAGGTGACGCTGAGGTCTGTGAATCCTGGAAAAAGCTTGCAGGACCCGATGAAGTACTCGCAAAGTAATCAAAGCTTGTGCTGACCAGCTTTCAGTGGTCCTGACCAGGATATTCAACCTGTCCTGTCACAAGCTTGCATTCCATCCTGTTGAAAACGGCTACCATCATTCTGTCCCCCAAAAAGACACCAGTCAGAGAGCTCCAACGACTACAGGCCCATAGCCCTCCTAACATCGGCGGTGATGAAATGTTTCGAAAGACTGATAGCCGACTTCATCAAAGCCAGCCTCCCACCCTCCCTCGACCCTCATCAGTTTGCCTATAGATCCCAACAGATCACGGATGATGCCATCGCCATGGTCCTTCACACAGCTGTGAGCCACATAGAAGGCCCTGTCAACTATATAAGGATGCTGTTGTCGATTTTAGCTCAGCTTTTAACCTCATCGTACCTGACATACTAGTGGAAAAACTGTCAAGCCTAGGTTTCCCCCTCCATCTTATGCGACTGGATTAATAATTTCCTTACAGACCGTCCTCAGACAGTGAAAATAGGCCCCTACTGCTTCCTCTACCCGCACCCTCCGCCATGGCTCCCCACAGGGCTGTGTGCTGAGCCCTCTACTCTACGCTCTCTACACACATGACTGTTCTCCCATTCACCTCTCCAACTCCATTATCAAATTTGCAGATACACCACTGTGGCCGGCCAAATATATAAGGGAGACGACGAGTCGGCATACAGGACGAGATCCTGAAGCTGTCTGTGTGGTGTTCATCAAATAATCTGTATCTGAACACAAGCAAAACAAAATAAATCATCCTAGACTTCAGAAAGCACCGTCCAGAACCCGCCCCCCCTTCACCTCAATGGAGAGAGAGTGGAGAGGGTCTCCACCTTTAAGTTCCTGGGGGTTCACATTCGGAGAGCCTCAGCTGGACAGCATCCACCACTGCAGCAGTTAAGAAGGCCCAGCAGCGACTGCACTTCCTGAGGGTGCTTCGGAGAAACCGACTTAACAAGAAGCTGCTGATGTTCTTCTACGGGACGACCATCGAGATGTGCTGTCATTACTCCATCTCGGGGCGGTATGCAGGATGCCTCAGCGCGGACAGAAAGCCCTGCAGAGAGTGATCAGGATGGCAGAGAAAACCATCGGCTGCCCCCTGCTTCTCTGGAACACATCTCCACCTCCCGCTGCCCCAACAGCGCTAACAAAATAATAAAGGAACAGCTCTCATCCAGGTCACAGACTGGTCTCTCTCCTGCCTTCTGGGAGAAGATACAGGAGCTTCAAGTCACGGACAAACAGTTTCGACCACTGGGCCGCCCAGGCTGCTTAACCACCACACATAGTGCAATAACCATAACTATTCTCACACATACACATACTTTTATGTCAATATGTTTAACTATTTATTCCCCCGTATGATTGTTTATGTGTCTGTCCTATTGTCGTGTTTTTTAGTGTTATGTATGTGTTTGTATTTTTTGCACACCGGGACAGAGTTGCACTCTGAATCTCGTTATACTCTGTGTATAATGACAATAAAAGGCTTTAACTTAAATATATATACAGAATATATTATAAATACATGTTGGCAATAATTGAATGATGAGATTTTACATTAATTTATATTAATGTTTTAATTACTTAATGACCTTTGTGCTAGTTCCCCTATTCTTTATCAAGTAACATTTTAGATGTGTTTAATTTATTATTGAATATATTTATTCATTGATTTGTTCATGAATTATTCTCGCGCAATTTGAATTAATCAAAAGTATTTGTTTTTATTTGCTTTTACACATTTAAAAAGAAAAGGTGAATACAAAAGCACATTAAAACTAAATATCAATGGTATGTCACATTTAACCAACTAGTGCCTACATGTATGGATACTATTTAAATCAGTACATAAATGGCATATTATTCAATGTATGTATTTTTATAAATATATTTATGTTGGTAGGTTTGCTCTAACGTAATACATTTAAATTATTATAATAAAGTACATGTGTAATACTGTAACTGGAAGTACTGATTGTGGATATTGCATCGACCGACCTGGAAGCACGTCTCCTCGAGGACGCGCACAAATAGAGAGAGATTCTCTCCGACACAGGGTGAGATCGCTCCTTTGTGCCACGCTGATCTTTGTATTTTTCTTTTGTTGATAGCCTGAAAAGGCAGACAAACATTTCTGTTTTTGCCGCCGACGGGGCGGAACAATAGTAGCCTGGATTAGGCAATAAAGACACGTTTGGTTTATCGCAGAGCGACTGTTTAATTTTGCTTGTGTTGTGCTGAAAACTTTCAATATAATGGATCCATGCATGAAATATGTCTCTGTTTATTTTGTTTAAGGAGTAGATTGTCCGTTTATCAGTTCTGTTTACCTTTATAATATTATTTCATTCAAGAACCCCTTGTGCGTTTAATTAACACAACTATTTTAGATAGTTGATGGTTGATCAAGTGTAAAGTGTTGATTAAGGGTAAAGGGAACATACCTGCTCTGTGTATCCGAAGCTGAGGCTGTAAAACAGCGTCCAGTAGCTGCTGGAGTCTCTTGTTCTCCTCTTTGGAAAGAGACAGCTCCTCCTCGAGCTCTGCCATCGTCTTTTCAAACAGAGCAAATATCTCTTCATTAGCAGCAGTGACTCGCTGCTTCTTCAACGACAGCAGCATTTGGACTTTACTCATGTTTCCTAGATCACCTTTTCCTGCAGACTCCGTTAAACACACCGTTTCTCTCTCCATCAAACTCTCACTCTGACTAGTGTTGCTAACGTGTGTCCAGCTAGCATGCTAAGCTAGCTCCTATAGTCCGAGGTAAACGCTCCAGAAAAAAGAGCACACAGTCCATTCAGAGGTTTATCCAAACACACAGATGATGGATCAGTAGTGCTGGAGCTCACACACACTTTCTCAGGAACACAGAGAGAGAGAACCGTAGCGACGAGACGCCACATGGGTCTAGCTTCTTCTTCTTTGTCTTCTTCTTCTTCTTCTCTCGGTTTTTGGCGGATTTCAAACTACTTTAAGGTGCATACCGCCACCTACTGTACAAGAGTGTGTTTCACCATATCATCCTATCACCACTTGTGGAATTATACCACTGTATTTACGTTGTTTTAAATTCTTCCAGTCAATCCTGTTTCACTCAAATACTTAAGAATGGCCTTCCTGGTAGCTCTTACCCCCTCACCTTCTGTTCCCAGTGTCCCCATCAGGCTCCACTCCCTTCCTGCCTCTCTGACCCTGTCTCTTCGTGTTTCCCTCTCTGTTTTGTACATGTTGTAATATCTTGGATATTAACAGACAACGGAACAGTTGGTTATTTAACAGGACTCTTTATTGCTGCCTCCGGTGGTTCTCTCGCCACCCCCACTTACTGTAACTGTCGTAAACATGCCGTAACGTATATATGACAACTCCCCTTGTAGTCAGTTAACAATACTATGACATCTCCCTTTTTCCCTTTTAACAATATAACACATATCAATAACTTAGATATTCTTTCTTCAGTCCATCAGTGTTCCTTGTTGGACCAGGCGAGCCATGTTCTGGGCTCATCTGAATGTCTGGTGTGTTATTCCTGGGATTTGTGTCGTCGTTCGCTGGAGGCCCTGCTACGGGCACCGCTTGGAGATGTCGACGGTTACGTCTGTACAGAGCACCCTGCTCCGTCTCGATGAGATAAGACCTCTGTGTAACACTCTCACCTGCCACTACTGCAGGTGTGGACCAGGTCTTTTGATTGTCCAGTCTGGTGAGAACATGGTCTCCTCGCTGCAGTGGTGTGAGCTCTCTCACGCCATGGCGCTTGTTATAGTAGAAGGCCTGTTTGCTCTTCTCCGCAGCATCTCGAGCTCTGATGTGATGTCTGCTCGGCCACTTTGGTTGCAGGTTCTTGGCCAGAGTGGGCAGCGTCGTCCTGATTTTCCTGCCCATTAGGAGCTCTGCCGGACTGACACCCGTACTGCTGTGTGGAGAAGAACGGTAAACCATTAAAGCAAGTAGGGGGTCCTTTTGTCTCAGAATCCCCTTTGCCGTTTGGACTGCACGTTCAGCATAACCGTTTCCTTGTGGGTTTGTGGGGACTAGAGGTTGTGTGCGTAAAGTCCATGTCACAGGCAAAGCCTCTGAAGACATCGCTGCTGAAACTGCGGTCCGTTGTCACTGACAACCTGCTCCGGTATTCCGTGCCGGGCAAACGTGGCTCTCAGCTTCAAGATCACATGTGCACTAGTCGTGGTAGGCATGTGGAGTATCTCCAGGTATCTAGAGTAGTAGTCAGCTATGACTAGGTAACTCTCTCTCTCATGTTCACATAAATCTATGCCAATTCTCTTCCACGGCCTGTCTGGGAGAGGTGTTGACAGGAGAGGCTCTCTGTTCTGTGCTCTCCTCTGCTCACGACAGTACATGCAGTTCTCGACTTTGTGTGTGATCTGTGTGGCTATGCCAGGCCACCACACCGAAGTGTTGGCCCTGTCTCTGCACTTGTTAAGACCTTGATGGCCCTCATGTATGCGTTCTAGTATCTCTGACCTCAATCTCCCTGGTATCACTATTCTACTCCCTCTGGTCACTACCCCCATCATGCATAGACAGTTCGTTCCTAACGGGAAAGTACTTCCCTAACACAGGTGTTTATGTGTGCTAGGTGTTCAGGCCACCCCGCTTGTATGTACCTGATCACTTCTTGGAGCTGCTCGTCCGCTGCCGTCTCCGCGCGGATGCTGTCTATCTTTTTCGGCGATGCTGGAATGCTGCTCATCACCAGCTGCTACGTAACACTCCACGTCTGTGTCTCTACTGAGCTCCTTGTCTTCCTGTGGGCTCCTGGACAGTGTGTCTGCCACCACCAGGGTTTTCCCCGGAGCATACTCAGCCTCCGGGTTGAACCTCATCAACCGCATGAGGAGTCGCTGGCAGCGGAGTGGCACATTGTCGAGATCCCTGGAGTTCATCAGTGGGATGAGGGGTTTGTGATCCGTAATCAGTTTGAATGCTGGCAGGCCGTAGAGATACATCTGAAACCTCTCACACGCCCACACGCTCGCCAGGCACTCCTTCTCTATCTGAGCGTACCTGGTTTCAGCGTCGCTCAGTCGCCTTGAGCAGTATGCTACCGGTCTCCAGTCCTCGCCATGGAGCTGCAGCAGGACACCGCCTATCCCATAACTGCTTGCGTCTGCTGAGACCACTGTGCTCCTGGTAACATCATAGTACACCAGGGTAGTGTGACGTTGTGAGGAGCTCTTTAACTCGCTCAAAGGCTGCTTGTTGCGCCGGGACCCCACAATCCACACCGAGTCTGCTTTTAGCAGTGCATATAGTGGCTGGCCCACTGTGGAGAGGTCTGGAATATATTTCCCCAGGTAGTTGATCATGCCGAGTGCTCTCTTTAGTTCCTGCACGTTTTCTGGTGGTTCAAGTTTGCTGACTGCAGACACTTTGGCCGGGTCGGGTCGTACACCATCTTTGTTGATCACCTGACCCAGGAAGTGCAGCTCCTCCTTTCTCAGCACACACTTCTCATTGTTCAGCTTCAGGCCAGCAGACTCCAGCCGATCCAGAACCTTCTGCAGCCGCTCATCATGTTCGCTGGTGTTGCTGCCATGGATGATGATGTCGTCCATGTAGACGGCAACGCCATCCAGCCCTTCCAGCGTCTCTACCATCTTCCTCTGAAATATCTCAGGTGCGCTGCTTATCCCAAAGGGAAGACGTTTAAAACAGTACCTTCCGTACGGCGTGATGAAGGTGGTCAACCTCTGGCTGTCTTTGTCCAGTGGGATCTGCCAGAACCCTGACGCTGCGTCAAGTGATGAGAAGACTGTGGAGCCGCTGAGCTGAGCTATCATCCCCTCTGATGTCGGCAAGATGAATCTCTCCCTTTTGACAGCCTTATTAAGCTTCTTTAAGTCCACACAGATGCGTGTTTTTCCAGACTTTTTCTGGACTGGCACCATGGGTGCGCACCACTCTGTTGGGTCAGTCACGGCTTCAATGATGTCGTTGGCTTCCATCCTCTCCAACTCCTCTTTCACTGCACCCAGGAGCGGTATGGGGACCCGGCGTGCTGTGCATACTGCATAGGGCTGGTTATTGTCCTTTAAAGCTATCTTCACAGGCTGTGTTTTCAGTAAGCCAAACTCCTGTTCACTGGTGTTGACCTCGCCCACTCGCTTTACTAACCCCATAGCTACAGCTACTGGCCTGCTGAGTAGGTTATTCACACTCTGCCCTCTAATGACATAGAGCCTGCATGTGTATGTTTTCCCCTTGTAGCTGGTCTGAGTTATAAACTGCCCTAAACAGTTCAATCCACCCCCGGGACCACTCAGCACCTTCTTTGGCCTCTGTAGAACCCTTTTTGGCTCCAGTGTTTTGTACACAGTTTCGCTTATGATACTACAATCGGCTCCAGTATCTATTTTAAATTCTACAGGTGAGCTGCCAATCTCTAATGTGACTGTCCATTCATTATCATTGTGAGGCATGCTATTAACTGAGCCCAGATAATAATACTGTCCATCTTCTGATCCCTCACCCTCAGTCACTTCTCTCACCTGCTTGCTCTTGCACACCCTTTCCCAGTGTCCACTTTTCCCACAATTATTGCAAGTAGACCTCCTTGCTGGGCAGTCATGCTGCTGGCTGTGTGGCATTTTGCCGCACCGCCAGCACTTCCTGTGGTCATTCTCACTCTCTCTCTCTTGGCGCCTCTCTCTCTGTGGATGCCGCCACTTCTGTGTTGCACCTCTGCTATGCCGTTGTGCTACTTCCTGCACGACGTAAGCCCGCTCTCCCTGCTGGTTAACTTGAGCTTTTACCTCTTCTGATTGACGCGCCTCTTGTACCGTCAATCTCCAGAGTGAGGTTAGGGATCAGCTGTAGCCTCTGAGACAGATCCTTGTCTAGAATTCCCACCACGATTCTGTCTCTTATGTTTTCCTCACGAGCCGTTCCGAAGTTGCAATGTTCCGACAGCTCATATAGTGCGCGGATGAATGTCTCTGCTCGCTCTCCCGCGCGCTGCACTCTCTGGTTGAAACATGCCCGTTCATGTATAACGTTGCGTCTCGGGATGAAATATGCGTCAAATTTCGCCAGTACAACATCATACTGCGACTCATTTTCCTCTTCCCCGTAGGTAAAAGAGCTGAGAATGTTCTCTGCTTCCTTCCCGAGCGCATACACCAGCGTGCTTACTTGAACTGGACCTTCTTCTTTGTCCAACTTAGTAGCTGTCCTGTACCGTGTAAACCGTTTCTTCCAGTCTGACCATTCGGCGGGTTTCTCGAAACAAAAACTCTCTGGTGGTTGAAACTTTGCCATCCTCGACCACTTCTGACACCATGTAATATCTTGGATATTAACAGACAACGGAACAGTTGGTTATTTAACAGGACTCTTTATTGCTGCCTCCGGTGGTTCTCTCGCCACCCCCACTTACTGTAACTGTCGTAAACATGCCGTAACGTATATATGACAACTCCCCTTGTAGTCAGTTAACAATACTATGACACATGTTGCAGTGTAATAGGACGTGTTCCACAATTTCTTTCACTCCACACCCCCTGCATTCTTCAACTTCGCTTTTTCCCTTTAAAAACATTGTGCCGTTTAATCCTGTATGATCCAGTCTGAGTCTAGTGATTGTGATCTCCTCCCGTCTGTTTCTTTCTGTATACTTTATTATGACTGATTTGTGTAACTTGTGGTATTTCCTCCCTTTCTTATCTTCCTCCCACCTTTTCTGTCATATTTCCATACCGTTCTTCTTAATTATTGCTTTTCCTTCTCCTTTTCCAAGTGAAACTGGTATTGCTATTTCCTTTTGTAATGCCTCTTTTGCTAACTTATCAGCATGCTCATTCCCTTGAACCCCCTCATGTGCAGGCACCCAGCATAACTGCACAATCTATTCCCCTCCTCTGAAGTCTCAGTAAGCAGTGGTTAACCCTCTGGAGTCTAAGGGTATTTTTCTCGATTTTTAGATTTTTTTCTTAAATCACCTTTTAAATGTATTTCTTCTAACATGGCACCCCATGTGTTAGATATCAAAATGTTCAGGACAATCTCTGGTATTGCAATGTATGCAACTTACTCACCTTAGAGCACTGTCTGATGAGATAAGTAGCTCAAACGCTTAACATTTGACATCCGATTTTCAGAAAATCTTCAAAACTCTTGTGAAAACACAAATTTACTCATGTGATCGAATTGTTTTGGTGTTTTAGATGTGGTTACCAAAGTCTTAGGATCACAAAAGCAGTGAAATATTTGAATTACACTGTATATAAATGTGTTATTCATGTCTAAAATGAAAAAAATGTAATTCGAATTTTGAGTAAAATAGGTGCTATCACTCTACTTTCACCACAGCAGGGATTGAGATACATTAGGACTGAATAATGACTTCATATTACATACCAAGGTTCATGTGATGTGTACAAATACAAATTGAGCATTCAAACTTTTTTTTTAAACCATAAATCTATTATAAATTAGTTTTTTTCAACCAACTATTTATATAAATATAAGAAACTGGAAAATCTCACTATTTGCAATATTGAACATCAGAACTTTCAACCAACTATTCATTATAAATGTAAAGACATTGTCAAGGTCTTTGTCTGTCTTCCAAGACAGTGGATCTGGCTGCTGTGAAGATGGGGGTACAAGTGCTATACGAGACCTCCACGAGACCTCCTTGCAGGCTGGGTTGAAGGTGATGGCTGTGGTGGAGCCTTTGTGCTGAGGTGTATCTTGACCTGGTGGCAGCCGCAGGATGGAGGTGAGGCAGCTGTAGTGATGCTGGTTCTGCTGGTCCTTGGTGGTGATGGCTCTGGTGAAGGGCCCTTGAGCCACGGTAGATCTTTACCTGGGGGCAGGCAACATATGGATGTTCTGGCTGCTGGATAAACGCCGCCTGTGGGCCACTAGGCCCAGGCAGCTGTGAAACATCTCTGTAAAACAAATTAAAATGTAGGACAATAATTACAACTAATTTCATTGAAATACATTTCAAGTAAAATGTTGCTCAAGCACAAATAACAATGCACACATAAAAAGAAAGTTTGGGAGGTTGGACAGGAGTCTCTCTCTCTCTCTCTCTCTCTCTCTCTGGTATTTCCAGTTACTTTACATTCAGTATAAAATCACAGACACACATAGGTTACATCTGATTACAAAGTCTCATCTGTACAGGACGGTAAAATAATAACAGGCACACATAAATAAATCTATGACAAAGTCTCTTCTGTACAGAACAGTATGATAAAATAATCGATGGCAAAAACATGTCACTGTAAATGTCTCCGTTGTGGGACGAATAAATGATTAATTGAATCATCTACACATGTAATCTCACTTTTACACACCAAAATAACGTTAATACAGAGTAAACGTTTGCTAATGGAGAGTCTATTTTGTCCCAAGAAAAAGTTCATGACTATCGATACAAAATATATATCAATAAACCTATTGTTCTTTCTGCGGTATTCCCAATACATTGCCAGAACAATGGATTAGTTTTGTATCATAAAGATAAAACAACACTTTCTCAGAATAAAGCAAAACTATGAGTTTAAAAGAAACAATTAAATACATTTCAAAAATAAAACTATAAGTTGTAGAAAATCATTGATGTGTAAATTAGCATAATTACTTGCTAGCCGCTAGCTGCTAATTGACGTGCTTAATGTGAACGATCCTTTTGGGGGGCGTGGTTAAGATTGTGCATGCGCTATGAGCACACATACTTCTCAGGCATGCCGGGTAATCTGTGACGTTTCGCTCTCTCAAAAGTTGGGCCATTGTATCATCATGAGCCAATGAGCAACTCTCATAGGAATGAATGAGGTCCCGCCTCCCACGCTGTATCCAGTTCTTATTATACATCCATGATTCTAACACAAACCTCCCAGGTGGGCGGGACTTTCAGGGGTGCGTCTCCATTGGCTACTCAGTTTTTGAGTGACAGCCCAGTCCTCCAGCGATTGTACAGTGCAGGCAGCTGCGGTGCGGTAGCTGCCTGATGCCCCGTCTACACTACAGGCATCGAAAAATGCTTTCAACGCTTCGCCCATTCATTTGAATGGGGTGACGTAGAAGATTTTTACATTTCGCTGAACTGCATTGTGGGGAGCATGGCATGGCTTTGCAAGCATCGCGAGCATCTATCGGCATCAAAAGTTGAACAATGTTCAACTTTTGAGGCTCGATGCTTGGCATCAGCCAATCAAAATCCCATTTATGCAATTCCCGCCAGTACAAGCGCTAGCCAATCAAACCGCGTGTATGCTGATACCGCAGTTCTTGACTATTTTCCATATGTCATAAAATGTAGGATAAATTAATCATTGCCGTGGCAAATGTCCCAGTCCTGTATGACTGTACTCTGTTCACCTACCGGGACCTAAACCAGAGGAACCAGGCATGGCGGGAGGTGGCAGAGACAGTTGGTGAAACTGGTAGGTGTTCAACTGTTTGGGGAGTTTATATCCAGTTTACTTCATTTTAACATTAAATGGACAGCTAGTAATGTAGCATAACTACGGAGCCCCTAAAGGGACATGAAGAAGAAAGAAAAAAAACAGAGGGAGAAAAAAAAAAGTCAGGATAACGAGTTAGTATCTCGTGCGCACGAGATACTAACTCGTGCGCACGAGATACTAACTCGTGTGCACGAGAAAGTTTCTGGTGAGCACGAGAAAGTTTCTCATGGTCACCATAAAGTATCGCGCACTTTTTTTTTTGAGAAAGTTACCGGTGCGCTAAGGAGGAAGTGAAGCGCACAGGAGACAACCATTTAATTGCAGACTGTTATGTTTAGGTGGGGAAAATGACAGTGCATACATTATTTGAGATATATATCGTACTTAGAACTTCACTTTAAGGACATTTCGGCCAGGGGTGTGTGGTCACTCCAGGAGGCAGCGGGACGTGTAACTCAGAGAAGAGCAGCACCAGCGCTCAAAGAAGCTTTTACGCACCGCCTACACTGTGTTTACCTACTTCATTCACAGCTATACATGATGGGCGGACAGGGACTAAAAATCAGCCCGGGACTCGCACGCAGCCTAGCCCACGTAAACTGTCAACGGGCGGCCACTTCGGTACCGGCCCAATGGATTCGTCCCGAACGTCCCGATGGCCAGTCCGCCACTGGCTCTGTGGTGTGTGTGTGTGTGTGTGGTGTGTGTGTGTGTGTGTGTGTGTGTGTGTGTGTGTGTGTGTGTGTGTGTGTTGTGTGTGTGTGTGTGTGTGTGTGTGTGTGTGTGTGTGTGTGTGTGTGTGTGTGCGTGCGTGTGCGTGTGCTGTGTGTGAGTGACAGCTGCGGGCAGCAGGTACTCTGAGAGTCACGGACATTAATTCATAGATCAAAGCAGACTGGTTTACAGACTCTCCTGTTTTTTGCCAATCCGGTGCTTAAACCAATAGCTCTACACCCCTGGCCGAAATGTCCATACAATTAAGTCTGACTTCAAAATATATCTCAAATAATGTATGCACTGTCATTTCCCCACGTAAACATAAAAGTCTGCAATGAAATGGTTGTCTCGGGTTCCACTTCCTCCTTGGTGCATCGGTAACTTTCTCAAAAAAAAAATAAAGTCAGGATAACGGATTCGTTTCTCTGCGCACGAGAACGAATCCGTTATCCTGACTTTATTTTTTTTTGTCTCTCTTTCTTTTTTCTTTTTTCCATGTCCCTTAGGGGCTCCGTACATAACATATAATATATATAATATAATAAAAAAAATAAAATAATAATATAAGTATAAGCATAATATATAATCTTATATCTTAATATAATAATTAAAAAATAAAATAATAATATAATAAGCATAATATATAATCTTATATCTTAATATATTAATATAATAATATATTAATATACCAATATATATATATATATATACCAATAATATATAATGTATATATATATATATGTATATGTATAATATACCAATATTACCCTTAATATATAACATAACATATAATACATGCACAGCTATCAAGCATAGACAGTATATTTAGCCAGCATGGAATGTAGCATAAAAATAGCATTCATAAATGGAGGAATAATTTAGTAAATTCAGAAATTCACTTTATTATTTATTAACTTATTATTTCATTTCATTTTATTAGAGGATGTGTGTAAAAAACAGATGGAAGACTCTGAGGGACAGGTTCCGCAAGGAGAAGAATATGGAGAAGGAGGCAAAAAGGGGTACAGGGGGGTACAAGCCCTGGCGTTTTATGGCAGTGATGGGGTTTTAACCCCATTCATCATAGACCGTGAGACGTCCAGCAATGTCCCCCGGCAGACCCTGCCTCCATCCACCCTGGTGGCAGAGGAAGTGAGCCAGCCAGCCAGTCCACCAGTCAGCCCGCCAGTCCAGCCAGCAGCAGCCAGCCAGGTGGAGAATGCTGAGGTCCGGGGCAAAACACGGGGGAGGGAGAGGGAGATGTCCCCGTTCTAAAGAAGTCTCCTGTCTGCTGTCAGCAATTACCCAGCCAACCCCACCAGTGGTGGAGGACGAGGACTTGCAGTTTTTTTAAGAGCTTCTTGCCCACCATGAGGCTGATGACAAGGGGACAGAGGGCAAGAGTCCACCTCGGGATACACCAGCTAATTTTTGACGTGGACCAGGAAACATTTATAATTTAATAAGTTTTCACACATACTGATCCACATAACATTTTTTACACTCATCACACACACTTCACTCACAACATTACCAAATAAAACATTATTTAAAGTATGTTATGTCTATACTGTATCTTCACTTGTTCATGTGGTTTGTCAGTTGCAACATACCAGATGCTTCATATATGTCGGTATATATAATGTGCTTTCTTCTGTAATTGTTCAGTGAAAACCTATTGAAATTATGAGTGGTTTATCAGTAAAACAGGGCTGAAAGAAAAGGTTGTTAGTCATATCATAATATAATAATATCAATTCAAGAAACATGTTTATTAGGAATGTGAATGATTGTGTTATGTGAGAAGTAAAGCTGTGCTATGAAAGTTAGCTTTTGCTAACTTTAGATCCATAACAATGCAAGCTAAGTAGCCTGACAGTTAGCTACATAGCTAGCAATGAGTGCATGTTCAGACACCGGCGCACACACTCAAACGGACTCGTGTGTGTTAAGGGTTGAACCAGTTCATTGTTAAAACAAAATAAATTAAGTTAAAAAGTGTCACCCCGATATTTTTTATTGTTGTCTCTTTAGAAATCATTAAACTGTATTACATTGCAACTGTGTGGTGGACTGATCACTAGAGGGCAATACCACTCGGGAGGATCTAGAACCCTGCAAAGGCAGAAACCTGCCGATTAAATCCTGCAGTTGAGCGACAAAGAAGCTAACATTTCTGCCTCGTGTGTTTTTCATATACAGGTGGGTTCTAAGTCCTACAAATGACACCATAGTCTCCCAGTATAAGGGGTATAAGTGTTATGAGTGTGTTGTGATTGAGTGTGATATGTCTAATCGTTGTTTTAGGCAGTTATGTATAGTTATGTGCAATGTGACGCTAGCGGAGCTAACGGCTAGTGGAGCTAACGCTCAGGTTACACAGTACTATGTAGACACGTGTTGCTTGGTGTATGATATAAATGACTATGAGAGGTAGATTGTGTTTATGCATATAGGTTGTATATGTTTCTTTGAAGTGTGTGTATTGGAATTTGAGTGTGAGGATAACAGTACATTCTGAGTGTGACGATTTTATTGTACATTTCTGTTGTATTTTTACCATGTCATCATCGTTGTTATGTGGATGCTGTTGCCTTATTGATCTCTGGTGTTGTTGCCTCATGGAAATGAGCATGGATAAATGTTGTTGTTGTGGATTGTTTCCAAATGAGCAGATTAAATCCTGCAGTTGAGCTACAAACAAGCTAACATTTCTGCCTCGTGTGTTTTTCATATACAGAGGTAGAGTCTGCTGCTGGCCCAGGTACCCCTAGGCCTGAGGCCAGTAACATGTGCCTGACTCTACCAACATGCTTTCATGATTCTGTTTAGATATGCCAGTATAAGCCATGATAGCTTATTTTATTAACACGCTAATTTGATATGAAAATCAATGGAGGCTGAGTTAACTTTGTAGGAAAACCTACCGTCCAAGACTGCCCCTGAGCTGTGTTTTATTTGTTAACTTCATATTTTTCATTTCCTAAAACTTTATTTCCCTCTCATATTAACAGTGTGGATCATTTATCATATCATCAGCGTAGCGTGGTGTTTTCACTCTTCCTCTGAGGGGACCGAACTGAGGGGGGGGGGGCATGAAGAAAGACCTGCACCAGTTTCATCCACACGTTGTTATCACTGGCTCAGTGTCATTTCATTTGACCAAATGTCTTTACATTTAATATATTTTACTATTATCCACCTTTTGGTTTTATGTCCTTTTATTTAAAACATTCTTTGAGACTTCATCTTCTGGTTCAAATTTCAATAAATGTAATTTGTATAATCACTCTTTTGTCTTTATTCGACATGAAAATGTTAGAGATTCCATTCAAATCTGTTGATTATTCATATCTGCCTCAGGCTAGGAATAGTATGTCGAATTTGTAATGCTAAATGTATATCATTTTCTCACAGGATATAGAATGAGACAACACCGTTTTTATCCATTCTGTATGAATGCTTCAGCTCTTCAGACCAACATAGTAAGATGTGAGCATGTTCCTAATTGTGTAGCAGCCTAGGTCTGGTCTGTTTAATAAAGCAAATCTTCCACTTTATTTTGTAGAATTTGTTAAATTAAAGCAGTCTTTAATTGTTTGTCCCAAACATAGCAATATATGCTTTTGAAATTTAACATGTCTTTGAAAAAATAATAGTATACAGTTTATATTGTGCATCACCTTTAGCTTGAAAATACATTCATGTGTTTTTTTTGTAATGTATAAAATAAATAGACAGACACTATCAATCCCAAATTGGGAAATTATTTAACAGCAGCAGTGTGTTCAGGTATTAAAATATTTAAAGTTGGAATAAAGTATAAACTACACAACACAAGTATAATGCACAGCAATCCATAAGATAAGTCCGATATGTTCATGAAACTCCCCAGGAAACACCAACACTAACGTGACCGAGTGGACTCCGGAGTTTGCTGCATGAGTTGCACTCTATGATCTGTGGTGTAGTGGGCTGTCACTCAAAAACTGAGTAGCCAATGGGGACGCACCCCTGAAAGTCCCGCCCACTTGGGATGTTTGTGTCAGAATCAAAAACAAAAAATGAGGGAGTGCAAACGAGAAGAGCTGCAGCGAGAACAAAAGTCTGTTCATTGAGAAAGAAGAAACAAGAACTGCAAACAAAAAGATATGTTAAAGTGTGATAAGTGTTTTAGTTATTTGTGATCCAGGAAAAACATCTTTAGTAGGTGAGAGTCTCTTGAGATTTCCAATGAATTGTATTTTTATACACATAATGTCTGACCTGTAAATATTTTTAGAAGTCTGTATTTTGGAAATAGTAATTACAATGTTGTCTTTCACTGTCAAATATCATTCTGATAATAACTGCTCTTTACTAGAGTCTAAAATCTGGTTTTAAGCTTCTTCCATGACCACTAAGCATTAGTTATCAAAAGATTTTGCTTAGCAACGGGGGTAATTCGTTCATTGTCTTAGAGCAGATTGACAGGAGAAACTCCTTACATGTTTACCCAACACATCCTCACTCCCAGGTCGGCCTATGTTGACGTTATGTCAAGTCCCCTGTGTCGGCTTTTTCCAACGCAATAGGGGGGGGCCTTATCGTCCATTTTCAGCTTTCCGGGATGTCCATATGCTTCTATGGACGCTCATGGAAGCACGGCATTCGTTTGTGTCGGCCGCCCTTAAAGGCAATGTGAGCGTCCATTCTCATTGGATAACGGAGAATTGTACACCCGGAAGTAAGTATTCCCCTTACTGTCGATTGATTTTACAGTGATATCTGCACTACTCATCGACTAAAAAACACCAGATTATCCTTGTTGATTACACAACATTGATTGGTTTAAATTGTGTGCAATGCTTTTGTATTTTTCCCCTTCGACAAATGTTTTTTCGGAGTAAAGGATGGCAGAAGACACTACACTACCCAGAATCCCCAGCTATCGTTTGGACTACACCATGTCCTCTGTTTGACGTCACGTGATCTTCAAATGTCTCCCTGCAGAAAAAAAAACATGGCCGAATTTCGTTTTATTCTCGGTGTAAAATGCCTATTGTAAAATTAGTTTGGCCATTAAAATGCGTTTTGATGTCATTTGATGCGAGAAATATGAGTTGTTATTTCAGATTATGTGTGCAGTGGATGTACATGATCTTTAGTTTGCTAGTTATTACGAAGATTACTTCAGGAAATTGCGTCCATAACGTTTTCATTGTTACCAAGGTGGTTGCTAGGGACGCTGCTATCGATATTATTTCTGTTATGTTGTGTAACTGTTTAATGGTGTTATCTTTATTGCTACCCCCTTCCCCGTCAATGTATAGTGTTGGTCCACAGTGCAAACGTATTAGTTTAACAAAATCCGCATCTAAAGATAGCCTACGTTATTTTCCCCTGTGCAATTCCAGTCTCACATCTCAGAGCACTTCCTCATTAAAAAAATACCGGAAACAGACCGAAAACATTTAAAAAAAATGAAATAATACTTTATTCCGAGTGTGCTTGCTTTTCTCTTTGAAAGTCATCACATACCGGCATTGTAATACACGGTTCGGCTGCATTAAATATTACATATCTGCCGTAGTTCTGTATTTATAGAGCCCTGATGAGAAGACTTCTAGACAAACATGAGGAAATATATCAGCCATTAAACAACATCTTACATTTCTTTTCACACAATACGTCTCCTTGCAGTATCAACACTAATTCGGCTGACTTTTATATTTGATCCAATTGGTAGATAGGCTGTATTTACACCATAAAGGTGCACAGCTGATATAAAGGGACACCTGGTGGTTAAAGCATATTATTGAATTTAATTATTTTTATTATTAGATATTAATAGGATCCCTATAAAGTATATTCATTACTCGTTATTCTCTACTAATAGTTAATTAAAGACTGTATGTAATGACTATTTTGCACATCCCTTTCAAGATTTCATGATTTTCTAAGGTTTATTGACATATCATATAGGCCTACACAACTATGGTGTAGTTCTGCACTGAATGAAAAACTTGGGTTGCAGGTTCCTCAATAGTGCATTACAAGACATCTATCAATATGTGTGCATACCTCCAGCAATGTTAACTATGTTGAAGCACTTATTTTAACTGATATTATACATATGTATTATACTCTTATAAGATGTATGTAGATATTTCATCTCCGGCCTTGTCAGATATTGAACAATCTATAAATAAAGAACACAGAATTGTTGAATATAAAACACAGAATTTGTGTGATTATACTAAATGATTTACAAATAAACACAACTGCATATTTAACTGTTACACATGCTGATGTAACGCAAATGTTCCAACTTGGGATCAATAAAGTATATCTTATCTTAAGCTGATCGATGGCTACTGCCATATTTGCAAAATGTGCCTCTGAACCTTGACAAGTGCCTGTTTCAGGCTTATCAATTAATGTAATGTAATGTAATGTTATCAATTAACAACAGGAGGGGTCACAAACATAAGACCAGCTGTTAAATAAAGCTCTTCTGACCTTAGCTGGCATGTGGGTATATATATTAATGCTGCCCATTATGGGCACAAGCCATTTTCACCCATTTATTAATTATATGTTTTAAATGTGAGTGTTTTCTATCCCCTAAACCTCCAGGGATGTACACAGTTTAATCTGGGCCGGATTAGTACCTACAGGGGCCCCTGGGCACTGAGCGCTCATGGGCCCCCCCCCCCAACCCAACAAGTAACACCACGCCTACCCAATCCTACCAACATGACCAATATTTAGAATTTTCAGTCAATCTGGCATGTCAAATCGCACACCTATTTGTCAAAAGCAGGGACGCAGCCACATAGTTCAACCAAAGTAGGTCTAGCCTTTTGCCCTTTTAGTCAAACATCACAAGACAAAATACAATGGATAAGATTCCAAGACAGTGTATGGCTCAGGAATACCTAGGTAATATCACTCAAAACCTCAGAGTAGCACCCGACTTAATGCCAAAATATGACTGGCTGGCTGTACACGTACACGAGGACTTTTATTAGTTACAAACATTGAGAGTTACAAAAGTATAATATGTAGTGAAATGGTGTGGTTGCTCAACTAAGTGATCAGTATATATGATGGAAGATAGTGTGTGTGTGTGTGTGTGTGTGTGTGTGTGTGTGTGTGTGTGTGTGTGTGTGTGTGTGTGTGTGTGTGTGTGTGTGTGTGTGTGTGTGTGTGTGTGTGTGTGTGTGTGTGTGTGTGTGTGTGTGTGTGTGTGTGTGTGTGTGTGTGTGTGTGTGTGTGTGTGTGTGTGTGTGTGTGTGTGTGAGGGAGAGAGAGTGAGTGTGTGTGAGAGAGAGAGTGAATGAATGAGTGTATGAGAGACAGTGGATCTTACCTTTTAGAAGTGTTTCTTCCTTGCCTTTCTCTTTGAAAAGTCTGTGATTAGGTCATCAAAATCCAGATCCCTCACAAGATCAGACTCGATGGCTATCAAAGAAAGGGCTGAAAGTCTCTTCTGAGCCATGGTTGTCCTAAGTTCATTTTTGATGCGTTTAAGCTGTGAAAAGGACCTCTCACCCTCGCAGTTGGTTACAGGTAGTGTGAGAAAAATCCTGAGCGCAACAAAAACATTGGGGAATGTTGTCTGTAGTCCATGTTTTAGCACCACCTGCAGTCTGTTTGCAGGAGTTTTATCTGGCTCTGTGCTGACAAAAGCCCTAAACTGGATCAGCTCATCTCCTAATGACTTATCCAAGTCAGTAGGATATGATGAGGAGAGAATATTGGCCCGTCTGCGGAGATCAGTGTCATCACAGCACATGTCAAATAGGACTCCAAAGTGATCATTTATGACTTTGTATGCATCCAGGCGTTTGCTAAGTCCTGAGAGCAACCTGTCAATAATGACATTGAATGTCTCAACCTGGAATGTTGTACTGCCAGTCAGTACCACCTCGTGCTCCACTGTCTCGTCATCAAATACTCGTCTTTTACCAACATGGTGAGTCTCGTGCTGGTATGTCTGTGTCACGCCGGTGACGGCCCGGGCAGATGTCTCAAAGTCCGAAAATGTCCCTCGTAGTGATGCAACATAAGTGCGCAGCGATTCCAAAAGTCGCACAGCTGTCATTAGGTCAATGTCTTTCTTTTGCAAGCCAGTGCTCGTAAGCTTGAATTGGTGCAGTACAGTGTCCCAAAATATTGTCAGCAGAGCAGTCTCTAGTTTCCCAAGTTTGCCACACAGCGCAGAGGCCTCTCGCCGTGTGTCCTGGCGCTCTTCGTCATCAGCCGCCAACATTTGTAAAGCCCCTCTTATTGCAGTGTAATTCTCACAAAGAGCTCTTGTGGAGTCTCCTCTGCAGCTCCATCTTGTACAGGAGAGAGATTTTAGCTTCAGTGTGATGTTTTCAGTGAACACTTTATTCTATCGGTGGGTAGAAGCAGAGCAAAAAGCATAAAGTGCTTGAAGTATATCAAAAAACTGGCTTGCTTCACGACAACTACTTTCAACACAGTTGACACCAACCAAATTCAAGGAGTGTGCTGCGCACGGAATGTAATGTATGAGTGGGTTGCTTTTCTTGAGATGAGCTTGCAGCGCATTATATTTTCCTGACATGTTGGATGCGTTGTCATAAGCCTGGCCACGGCAGTTTGAGAGATCCAGCCCCATATCAATGACCATCTTCATCACGCAGTCAGCCAGACTTGACCCAGTGTGACTGTGAATGGGTTCAAATCCAATAAATCTCTCAATGACTTTTCCTTTCTCACTCACAAATCGGAAAACGAAAGTTAATTGGTCGACGTGAGACATGTCAGGTGTAGAATCTACGATGACAGAGAAATACCTTGCTCGCTGTAGTTCTGTTGCTATTGCTTCCTTTGTTCTGTCACCCATCAAACCAATAAACTCCTCACAGATAGTTTATGACAAGTATGAAGTCCTACCACGTCCCTTCTGGCCAAACTTCTGTAAATGATCCTTTAAAAATGGATCAAACTGCGCGAGCAGCTCCAGGATTCCCAGGTAGTTCCCGTTATGTGCGGATCCTAAAAGTTCGTCATTTCCCCGGAAAGGAAGCCCCCTCTCACTCAAGAATTTAATCACCGCAACTACACGTCTCAATACATCCTTCCAGTACTGACTTTCTGTGTCGACCTGCATCCCTAGAGAAGCATCCACAGTGCCCATGAGTTTAGTGCGATGCATAAGTGAAAGTATGCATTTTCTGTGCTCACCACTCGTCTCATGTTCCGTTATCCTCTCGGGATGCTTCCTATCACTAAAGCCGAGATCAAATGCATTACTTTGGCTGTGAGTGGATACAAGTTTGCAGGCAAAACAATAAATTGCTCCGGTAGATGGAGAATAAATAATCCAATCGCGTTGAACGATTTCTCCATTGTGAAGCTGTCTGGTCAGCATATCATTGGTCAGTGAGCGTGTCCGGCCGCTAGCATCGGTCTCCCTCCGAGATGCTGGATACTTCGTTGCCCGATTATGAAAGTATGAAACGTCTTTCATCAAAGTCTCCTCCCGTACATTTCCAGCAATTAATCCCCATTGTGCAGGGTCCTGAGAGACACAGGGAACTTCCGATGAACTCGAACCTTCACCCTGCTCTGTGACGTCCTCGTCAGGCTCGTCTTTATCTTCCTCTTCTACTCGCTGCTGCGTTAGCATGCTAGGTTCAAGGCTAACATTGCTCGCTAGCTCAACAACATCCTCCGTGACCGCCGCCACTGTTCCTTGTGGTTGTTGCTGGCCTATTTCGTCATTTTTTGAAAAAGCTATTTATTGTTGGCACATTTTTTAATGCAGCCGCCACTCTCTCTTCTTTTTCTTTCTTTTTCTTTCTTTTCGCAGCCCCGCTGGGCGTTTGGCTACCGGCACCATCCATTTTTTCTGCTCACGTGACAAAATGTGACATGAGTGAGGGTGGGGCTGTGATTCGGCTATACACTGCCGCCGCGTAGTAATACATTTGAGCGCATACATAGTGAGACCTACAGTACAGAGACGGTTTCGAAAATATATTAATTTGTACCCCACATCTACACAGCAGCCCATGCACCATCACCCCCATCTTCACAGCAGCCAGACCCACTGTCTTGGAAGACAGACAAAGACCTTGACACTGTCTTTACATTTATAATGAATAGTTGGTTGAAAGTTCTGATGTTCAATATTGTAAATAGTGATATTTTCCAGTTTCTTATATTTATATAAATAGTTGTTTGAAAAAAACATATTTATAATAAATGTATGGTTGAAAAAATAGTTTGAATGCTCAATTTGTATTTGTACACATCACATGAACCTTGGTATGTAATATGAAGTCATTATTCAGTCCTATTGTATCTCAGTCCCTGCTGTGGTGAAAGTAGAGTGATAAACACCTATTTTACTCAAAAAAAATGTGTTATTCATGTCTAACATTTTATTTTAGACATGAATAACACATTTATATACAGTGTAATTCAAATATTTCACTGCTTTTGTGATCCTAAGACTTTGGTAACCAAATCTAAAACACCAAAACAATTCGATCACATGAGTACATTTGTGTTTTCACAAGAGTTTTGAAGATTTTCCGAAAATCGGATGTCAAAGTGTAAGCTTTTGAGCTACTTATCTCATTAAACAGTGATCTAAGGTGAATAATTTGCATATATAGCAATACCAGAGATTGTCCTGAACATTTTTGATATGTTGGGTGGGAGGAAGATCAGAAAGGGAGGAGATACCACAAGTTACACAAATCAGTCATAATAAAGTCTATACAGAAAGAAACAGACGGGAGGAGATCACAATCACTAGACTCAGATTGGATCATACAGGATTAAACGGCACAGTGTTTTTAAAGGGAAAAAGCGAAGTTGAAGAATGCAGGGGGTGTGGAGTGAAAGAAAATGTGGAACACATCATATTACACTGCAACATGTACAAAACAGAGAGGGAAACACTAAGAGACAGGGTCAGAGAGGCAGGAAGGGAGTGGAGCCTGATGGGGACACTGGGAACAGAAGGTGAGGGGGTAAGAGCTACCAGGAAGGCCATTCTTAAGTATTTGAGTGAAACAGGATTGACTGGAAGAATTGAAAACAATGTAAATACAGTGGTATAATTCCACAAGTGGTGATAGGATGATATGGTGAAACACACTCTTGTACAGTAGGTGGCGGTATGCACCTTAAAGTTGTTTGAAATCCGCCAAAAACCGAGAGAAGAAGAAGAAGAAGACAAAGAAGACAAAGAAGAATAAGCTGAATCCATGTGGCGTCTCGTCGCTACGGTTCTCTCTCTCTGTGTTCCTGAGAAAGTGTGTGTGAGCTCCAGCACTACTGATCCATCATCTGTGTGTTTGGATAAACCTCTGAATGGACTGTGTGCTCTTTTTTCTGGAGCGTTTACCTCGGACTATAGGAGCTAGCTTAGCATGCTAGCTGGAAACACGTTAGCAACGCTAGTCAGAGTGAGAGTTTGATGGAGAGAGAAACGGTGTGTTTAACGGAGTCTGCAGGAAAAGGTGATCTAGGAAACATGAGTAAAGTCCAAATGCTGCTGTCGTTGAAGAAGCAGCGACTCACTGCTGCTGCTGCTGAAGAGATATGTGCTCTGTTTGAAAAGACGATAGCAGAGCTCGAGGAGGAGCTGTCTCTTTCCAAAGAGGAGAACAAGAGACTCCAGAAGCTACTGGACGCTGTTTTACAGCCTCAGCTTCGGATACACAGAGCAGGTATGTTCCCTTTACCCTTAATCAACACTTTACACTATTCAGTAGCACTTTGTTGCCACATTAATAACACTTTAGACCTTTATCATCACTTGCTGCAGGTAGTAGATCCTGAAGTAAAAGTACAAACACCACACTGTGAAAATACTCCATTACAAGTTACAGTACTGCATTCATATCTTATTTAAAGTCGACCTATCATGCTATATTTGAATAATATAGTGTAGGACCATACCTATATAAGGCATATTTATACTTTTTATTTTTCAAAATACCTCATGAAAGAAAAAACAAGAAGTAGGATACCCGGCCCGGAGGAAGAGATGGGTCTGTCTGCAGACCGCAGCAAGGAGGCGTTTCCTATAGGGGCGTTTCCTATAGGGGCGTTTCCTAACTTTTTTTATCCAGCTGCTTTTATAAATCCTCGCAGAAGAAGTCATTGTTCTAGTGATGGGAATTCCGGCTCTTCTTGCTGAGCCGGATCATTTGGCTCACCAAGAAGAGCCGGCTCTTTCGGCTCCCAAAGGGCTCTTCAGTTTACCACATATTATACCTTTTAATTAAATCAAATGTAGCGCTGTTTTGACTAATGATTTATATGTGTACACATATATCACTTAAATTATTCAAGACATCCTTTGTACTAAAGTATTCAAAAGTAAAAATGACATGTTTAATATAAATTATTTGCTGTGGCCAATTGTTTTCATTGCATTTACAGACCCGTGTAACTCTCTGATACCACCCAATTAATGCATTGACTTGCTTGTAGAACCACGCTACACAAAACAGATGGCAACACCTATAAAAACCATTTCAAAAAAGGGGCTACTGTATCAACCTATATAAAGTATATAAATATAGTTTTTCTCCCTGCAGGAGAGGGGAGCGTGCTTTGAGAGCAACTGCTAGGCTGCAGCGGGGAGAAGAGGGGGACAAAAAGTAGGAAGAGAAGTAATGGGTCAGAAACCCTCCTTTTTACGCAGCGGTCCAGACATAGACATCATAGCTACGGCGACACATATTCAGTTGCCAGTTACTTTTGGCATTAGGGCAGGGATATCTTTCATGGTTTGACATAATGAATTGTGCTACTTTTAAAGCAAGCAACGATGTTTTCAAATCTGTAATCAAAAAGCTCCTCAAAAACACTATAGAAGCAGTTCCTGCCGTTGTTACGTTAGTTCAAACAGTAACAACGGACTACTTTTCTTAGCGGATGCATGTCAATTTAAATCAATACAAAAAACTATTTTTTAAATCAATAAAATCTTTTTCTAAATCCATAAAAGCATTTCAATTATTATTGGGAGTCATGTCGTTACTTTGTTGAGAATGTGGCCATGTGTAATAAGCGGGATAATGTCCACATTGCACATTGCATAATGTGCCTTCATGCCGATCTAGATCCCTCCGCAAAAACAAAACAAAAAACGTCTCGTTCGCGGGCGAGAGCCGGCTCCCGTCGTTAACTATAGGAAACGCCCCTATAGGAAACGCCTCCTTGCTGCGGTCTGCAGACAGACTCTATTGCGTTGGAAGCCCGGGGTCCCCTTCTGGAGCCAGGCCCAGAAGGAGGACTCGTCGGCGTGAGTCTGGTGGCCGGGCCTTTTTTAAAATAGTTTTTATAGGTGTTGCTATCTGTTTTGTGTAGCGTGGTTCTACAAGCAAGTCAATGCATTCATTGGGTGCTATCAGAGAGTTACACGGGTCTGTAAATGCAATGAAAACAATTGGCCACAGCAAATCATTTATATTAAACGTGTAATTTTTACTTTTGAATACTTCAGGACAAAGGATGTATTGAATAATTTAAGTGATATATGTGTACACAGAGCTGCAAATCGGGTAGTCACAGGCAATGTGGCTGATTTTTGTGCGCGTTCTGGAAAGTGAGAGTACGTTACTACGGAGTCCCTTAAAGATAAACAAATCTGCGGAGTCTAGAAATGTTTTTAAATCGCGATTTTTCGTTTCAGCCATTTCACAAACCGTAGGAAAGTAAAAATGCAAATTAGTCGTTAAAACCGAAAAAATCGCCCAGCCCTACGCCTTGGGATCCCCCAGTCAGAGCTGGTTGATGTCGCCAGGGAAAAGAAAGTTTGGGGCTCTCTGCTGGAACTGATACCTCCACGACCCGACCACGGATAAGCGGGAGAAGATGGATGGATGGATGGAATACCAAACAGATCATGCATTTTAGCCATTCCTCATTTCGCTCAGTTTAACACTGTCTTTTCATGGGCTGATTCTGTGAGAACAGCACCATCTACAGGCCTGGCATATGTAATACAGCGTCTCCAGCGCTTTCGAACGGCAATGTCCGTGGCTGTCTCCTCCTGATTGGTGGAGTTGGCCCAATAGCCGTAGCACCAGTGGCGGTTCTAGACCAATTTGACTGGGGGGGGGGGCCACTGGGGGACCAGTTATTTTCTGAGAGGGGCACAATAAATGCAGGACGAAAAAGAGAACTAGACAGTATGAAGTAATTGCGTATAAGAAAACAATGCAATACAGTTATTGGTATTTGTTTCAGTACACTTATTTATTTCAGATATATCTTATAGTTATTACTGTTAGCTTCAGCTTAAGTTATAGTACAATTTTTGCACTAACACAATATCATATTTATATAAAAATAAAGGCAATGAACAGTTACATCTCTACTTTACATCTACAATTACACGGATACAATAGTTTAACTCACCTTCAATTATTGTGGTAGTCTCTCGAAACGTAGGTTTCAATCAGTCTTTCTTGGATGGAACAGCCTCCGATGATCCGAGATTAAAAGTGTTTGTTTTTCGCGCGCTTCAGCCGGACAGTGAAAGTGAGTGCACCGCTCTAATGGGTCCGACTAGAATGACGAATAACGTTAGTTCCGCCTATTCCGTCATTCAATAAATCGTGTAATAAATCATACATTTTTCATTTTTTTCACTTTTCATTTTTAGGGGGGCCACAGGGGGGTCAGAGGTCACTGTTAGGTGGGCACTGGCCCCCCCCCCTAGAACCGCCCCTGCGTAGCGCCACTTCTGTGACGTCACAGAAGTCTTCAAATCTGGATCAGTCTGTATCGGATCCGTTGCAGCCCCTTTTTAAGAGATTTGGGTATGGAGGAAAAGAGAGAGGGTTGTGTTTTCTGACACTTGGTGAGTTCCCTGGAACACCGGGACCACATATTCATGTATAAAAGACGTACAAAAGTGCATTTTGCATAATAGGTCACCTTTAAGTAAAAGTATGTAAGTATTATTAGACACATGTACTTTATTTTAATATTTAAAATGTATTACGGAAGAGAAAACCTACCAAAATAAATATATTTATAAAAATACATGCATTGAATAATATGCCATGGGTTAGGGAATGCTCCGGTATTGGGACAAAATTAACATGGGATCACTCCGGTCATTGTACGTACTTCGTCTCACTGGAATATTAACGGTCAGATTGAATACAATATCGACCCAATTTCTCCGGGCAATGACGGGAGAGTTTTGAAAGTGACAAAACACTGTTTTCTCACATTTAAAAACACTTAAACAATTAAACAATGTTTACCCAGGATTCAGGCACCTTCCCTGGCTTGTAAAATGTGGTGATGCGCCCTGGAGGTATCAGACTATTTAAAACATGTATACCCAGGATTCAATCACTTTTCCTGGCTTGCAAAGTGCTGTGAAGCAGCCTGTTCTCTGGGTGCAGTCTGGGTGTGCATGGAGGGGTTTAGTCCGAGTGAGGAGTGCTCAAGTGTGGGAGGATGTGTAAGGCAGAGGAGGGTAGAAAAAAAATATGGATGCTGGTGGGCGGACAGTAAAGCACCGTAAAATCCTCGCCCTCCGGGTACCTGACTCCCCTGCCTCCTCCGGGGGCAGGTGTGAGGGGTTCAATGCCTCCTCCCCCCACTGCGGTGAATGCCGGAGCGGGATGGAGCGCCCGGAGGTACTGTTGTCCCCACATTACCATGTTGTCTGGAGGATAGGACCGAGAGATGACATACTCTCTACCCGGGTTACAAGTCACTATTTTCGGACACTTTCTTTGCTTTACCCCGGTTCTATCACTCTTTCCTCCTTTGGCCATAAAACGTACTGCTGGGGTACTGCCTGGTTCCGGGGCACCCCAAACCCTCTCATGGTCGGGCCACCATGAATTGATGCATCGGACCCAATGTTGCCATCACCAGCAATGTTGGTGCGGAGGTGGGACCATTTTGCCAGGTGGTAACCCAAGTCCTCCTTTGGTCCGTGTACCAGGTATTGAAGCATCAAACTTTTGTTGCAATTACCTGTTACGCTAACGCATATAAACGGAGAAACACAACAGAATTTAAATACAATTAACTGTGTCTGTTTCAGTAAGGATGTCGTCCGAATGCAAGGTGTGCAGACTCTTCTATCTGGCTTTGAACAAGCACCTTAAGCACAAACATGCAGTGCAGAACTTGGAGGAAAGAGGCATCATTCTTAAAATGGCCAGTGGCCGAATAAATGTTTGGACCAAACCCTGTCCCATCACAGGGTGTTCGTATGCTGGGAAGAAACTGCACCGTCATGTCACTCATGGCCACCCTGAGTTATCCCGAGATGAAGCACATCAGGTCCTGGCAAGGCTGAAGCATAGTGTGGCCCTGCAATTGCTCCATGACCTCAGACAGACTAATCCCATAATTGGAATGGCTACATCATTGGATATAGACAATGAGGAGGAATACCCAGTGCACCGTCCACCCTTCTCTCCACATACTGAGTGGGACGAAGAGGACTGCAGGCAGGTGATGCTGGAAGGCATTGAGGGCTCAGAAGGATGCCCTCATTGATGAGGTGAAGACCCTGCGCTCCAGGCTGAAAAAGGGGCTAAAACCCAGGCAGCAGTGTGCCACTGCTGCTGTGCTTGAGGAAGAGGAAGAATGTATACGATTTAAGGGCCTGGCAATCTCAAGTACCTCCGGCATAAACACAGCAGACTCCTGTAGTCAGACCCCGGTCAAGACTGTCATGCGGTTTCCAGCAGCCTCCGGTAGTCAGACGCCTCTCAAGACCCCGGTCAAGACTGTCATGCGGTCTCCAGCAGCCTCCGGTAGTCAGACGCCTCTCAAGACCCCGGTCAAGACTGTCATGCGGTCTCCAGCAGCCTCCGGTAGTCAGACGCCTCTCAAGACCCCGCTCAAGACTGTCATGCGGTCCCCAGCAGCCTCCTGTAATGAGGACTGGCCCTCTCCTCACTGGTCCACTGGGAGGGGACGGGGGAATACCATATCATTATTTTATATTTTATTTTTTGATTTCTTATTATTACAATTATTTGTTTAATCTCTCAAAGTGTATCAGTATCCCTTGTTGTGAAGCACTTCGAGATTTGTCTTGGCAGATGAGAAGCGCTATATAAATTAAATATATTATTATTATTACCATGCATGAAATCACGTTGCCTCAAAGCATGGAGACGTACATTCAGACATACAGGCATCATTGTGAGGGTGTCTCACCAACAGTAAAACGGAAAGAAAATTGTCTGTCCAATGTCAGCCGGATAAAGAACTTCCTCGTATTCATGGCCCATGGTGTTAACCGGCTGTCAGATTGGGTCCGTGGCTGGAGCGAGTATATTGTAATGTCTGGCCGGGCAGTCACAACAGCGCTGTTGTTCCTGAAGAATCTGAACCATTTCCTGAGGTACTTGTCTGAGTCAAAGCTTCGGGGGTGCAGGCTCACCCAGTCTGATATGACCCACATTATCAGAGAGGTGAAAGCCAACATGAACAACTTGAAAAAGTCTGTCACTGTCCACCAGTTCAAGATGAAGAGGAACAAGCTAGAGATGACCCGATCACGTGATCGGGGATCGGAGCCGATCACGTGATCGGGGATCGGAGCCGATCACGTGATCGGAGCCGATCACGTGATCGGGGATCGGAGCCGATCACGTGATCGGGGATCGGAGCCGATCACGTGATCGGGGATCGGAGCCGATCACGTGATCGGGGATCGGAGCCGATCACGGGATCGGAGCCGATCACGGGATCGGAGCCGATCACGTGATCGGGGATCGGAGCCGATCACGTGATTTTCAAAAGATCGGAATCGGGAGAAAAAAATCGGGGATCGGGATTTTTTTTTTTTTTTCTTTAATAAAATATTTTTATTTTATTTCATTTTACAAAACAAAAATGACCATGTTCACGTCTTAAAGTCATCCTGAGGCCTTAGTTTTGGTTTAAAATTACACAACATCATGTATGTGTTGCTTCTTTTGGGCTTGTTTTCAGACCTGGTTGCTTATTTCTCTCAAATCTGGCAACAGAGTGGGTGCAGTGTCTAATAGTAGCAGTAAGCTGACGAGAGGCTACGTTCAGCTGGTGACTCGGGAGTCGGGACAGAGAAAATGTCAGCAGTTTGGAAGTATTATAAAATTGAAAGCGAAGGCAGTGTAACAACCAGATGCAATGTTTGCAAGGCGGAGGTTCCTTGTGGTGGAAAGAACAGAGCTACGTTCAACACGACCAATCTAATCGCTACCTGAGAAACAAACACCAACAACAACACGACGAGTACACAGCGGCCACTCAGGTAACGGCACTGAAACAACCAACACTTTCAGAGACTTTTAAAAGGAAAGAGAAACTGCCCCAGAACAGTGAAAAGGCCAAACAAATAACAGCCAAGATAGCTGAATTCATCGCGTTGGATGACCAGCCGTTATCTGTTACCTTTTTTTTCTCTTAATGCATTTCATACAGATCGGATCGGGAAAAATCGGTATCGGCAGATTGTCAAAATCAAATGATCGGAATCGGATCGGGAGCAAAAAAAGGTGATCGGGACATCCCTAGAACAAGCTGGATCATCTGCCGAGCCAGGCGGAGCTTCTCGCCGCCATGGCGGCCGCTGAGAAGCGCATCCCTGATTTACTTGACCTGATGGCTGGCAACCCAACCTCAATCACCCAGTACCTGCTATACAGCTATCTAACCCTCCATTGGAGCCTCCTGTATGGCCACCGTCCGGGTGTGTACGCAAACATGACCAACACTGAGGTGTTAGAGGCGGACATAAGGGGCACTGCTGAGGGCTACATCCTCCATGTGCAGGATCACAAGACTGCCAAGACATTTGGCGAAGCACAGCTGGTGCTTACAGTAAAGGGGTTTAGCTGGGTCATGCGATGGATGGGGATAAAAGAGGGCTTGTCGGGTCCTCAGAATGAATTATTCCTTTTCACAACAAGGAAGCATGCCTCCAGGAACCTGAACGCTCACTTGAAGAGGGCTTGGGCTGATGCTGGGCTAGAAACAGCCGTCACCTTCACAATCCTGCGCACTGCCCTGGCTGACATTATCAAGCATCACCAAGATCCAGAAAGCAGGTCGATTCTCGCCAGGTTTATGTGTCACGACGTAAGCACTGCAGACCGGTTCTACGCGAATACGCCTGGAATGAAGGAGGGATTGAAGATCCGCTCCATGTTCAGGGTGGCAGCAGCTGCAGCAGCAGCATCATCGGAAGGAGTTATACCGCCGTTCGATACCTCCGAAGAGGACTCAGAGGCGGAGACCAGCGATACCACTTCTTCTGGGCCGGTTGATACTCCTGATGTGGGGGCCGTGGACTCAGCTTTTTCCCCCCGGTGCACCGTACAAGTTAGAAGGCTAATATGGCCCCCGGGCCCCCGCTAGTCATGTTTGTATTATGTTTATTGTGTATACTGTTTTTGTCAAAATAATGTGATAATTAAATAAATAAAAAAACATTTTAATAACGTTTAAGGTTCCCAGGGGTTGATACAGTGCCAGGTATCAGACTATTTAAACAAAGTTTACCCAGGATTCAGACACCTTCACTGGCTTTTTAAAATGTGGTGATGCGCCCTGGAGGTATCAGACTATTTTAAACATATTTTCCCCGCCTTTGAAACACTTATTCCTGACTTTTAGCCTGTCATTTTGCAAGATATGATTTAACATTGAAGCTCTCCTGGAAATGGACATATTCTGTCCTTCTCCAAGAGAGCTTCAATGTTAAATGATATCTTGCAAAATGACAGGCTAAAAATCTCTTCCAGATGTTTAAAAACTATTTTCCCGACAATTTAAACATTATTTATGGCTTGTAAAGTGCAGTGGTAGTATCAGACTATTTAAAGGGTTACCAGGAGCATGAGAACATCCTCCACAGTCGGGTGGGTGGGGCTATGAATATGGATGCCGATGGGCGGACGATAAAGCACCGCAAAATCCACCCCCCCTTTAAGGGGCACGAGGTTCTTGAGGGTGTGATCATCTGGGTTTAGTCCGTGGGGGAGTGCTTAAGTTCGGGGGCCCGGGGACCCAAGGTGCACAAGGTTATGGAAGTACGCATGTCAGGGAGCGATGCTGGAGCTAATTAGTCCGTGATTTGGGGGGTCTTGGAGCGGCCACAGAGAGGTGGTTTTCGCGCTCTGTCTCCTGTTAGTGTGAAATAGCCTGTTCGCTCATGTCAGGGAGCGATGCTGGAGCTAATTAGTCCGTCATTTGGGGCTCTGTGAGCCGCCACAGAGAGGTGCTTTTCCCGGTGTATTTCATGGAAGTCTGACATAGTTTGCTCCGATAAGGAAAAGGTCTGCCTTATTGACAGAGTTAACATGGGACTTGTCCTTCAAATGTACACATGTCCGCACAATGGAAATGTGATGTGAACTTCCAATGCAAAGTCCTGCAAATTTGACCAACTGTAAACCAACACTTGGGGGTACTCTATGCATGTGAGGGTAAAATAATCATCATTCTGTATATAAATATGTTTGTCAATATCATGGACATTTCCTTTTAAATTGGGGTCCACGAAGCTGACACAAGATACCCGCAGATAAGTACTCATCTCGGACTAAAATCCTCAATGCATAGCAGTTTTAATGGCATTTTTGTTATTCAGTGTTACCAGGGGCACGAACTTCTGACCGGTGTTCCCTCTTGGTGTAGTCCGTGGGGGAGTGCTTAAATGTGGGTACACAGGTTCGCTTGGTGCACAAGGTTATGGAGGTGGGGGTCTTGCTGGTGCTCAAGTGTCCATATACGTCACCCCATATTCACATAACTTTTACCCGCCTTAAGAGACACTATTTTGTGGTACAATTTATCCATTTTCACCCCTTTTTTTTCTGGTTCTTCCAAAAGTTAACTTAGACTTTTTCTGACTCTGGAGGGATTTAACGGGAGTTGTTGGGACTATATCCGCCTTAAGAGACACTATTTTGGGGTACAATTTATCCATTTTCACCCCTTTTTTCTGGTTCTTCCAAAAATTAACTTAGATTTTTTTTTACCCATGTGCATGACCCTGGATCTCTGCCTATGTGCCTGTGAAATGCCTGTGAAATGCTGCTCTCTCCCTCTGTTCCCATCACTTTTACCCAGCTTTCACACACTTATTGCTGGGTAATTAAACCAGTTTAATGCACTTTTTAACACTGACATACCCAGGATTCAAGCTTCTTTCCTGGGTTACATAGTGCTGTGAAGCAGCCTGTCCTCTGGGTGGGAGAGTGAGGTGCTGGAAGGAGCTCTCTGTCTGGGTCACAGCCTGCTGCTGCTGCTGCTCTCTCCCTCCCTGTATTCACATAACTTTTACCCAGCTTTCACACACTTATTGCTGGGTAAGAAAGCCATGTGCATGACCCTGGATCTCTGCCTGTGTGCGTGCAGGACCCTGCTTACAGCAGTGACTCCTATTTGTATATAGAGTAAACACTGAAACCAATTAAAATTAACAAAAAACATTGAATTAGAAGGTGTCCAAACGTATGACTTGTACTGTATATAGAAAACACACACAATTTAATATTTACCAGGTTCCCTCATCTATAATCATTTTTGCAAGCGCAACTTTGAACATGTACAGCAGTAAAATGCAACATACAAAATAATCAAGAAACGACATAAATTAAACACTGATGGGGAACATTTTACTGCACCATCATTACTTTTACATAAGAAGGTGCCATAAAATGTTCTGTTAATACTTGCATACTTTAACTTAAATAAGGTTTGAATGCAGGATTTTAATTTGTAACAGAGTATTTTAATTCTATACTGTAGGCGTAGTGTATCTGTGAACGATCCCAAATACAATTCATTGTTTACATTGCGGCTAGTGCTACGCGAAAAGAAAAAAAACCTTTTTCATTTTCAAAGGGGGTGGGCTACATGAGGTGAATTGAGTCAACACAAATACACAATAGGTGGGACTAAGAAAGATAATGTGAAAATATAAAAACAATGGCATTAATTAGGGCTGCAAAATGTCTCCAATTGTAATGGTGATTAGATTTGTAAATGCTAACACTTAAAGATCAAATGCAAAGATTTTTTTATAATTGCCAGTAAAATTGAAATCATATAGCTACAACACTATCTAAGATATTGCATTATTAAAATTGGAGATAATATGCGTCTGGCAATGCGCAATATTTATTTTGTTCAACCCCCAACACCAAGTCCGACGATTTATTTCTCAGCCGCTCGTCTCTGCAAGATGGCGTCGCGTGACGTCAGAGTGGCCAAACATATTTCCACCTGGTTTATCGCTCACAGCTGCTTCCGCCGATAGTACAACTTAGTTTCGTTATCATGTCTGATTCTGAGTAGATTATAGACTAAAAGCTTTAGGAATCCAAACTATAACATATAATAAGTACCCTGTATCAAGATTGATGCAAAACAAGGGAAATTTGACCGTTTTAGAGAAGTTTAGAAAAATAAAGTCCAGGCGACCTCTGGGTAATTTGGGAACCATCAGTTCCATTTGAACTTTTTCCCTGTAAAAATCATTTTATTACTTTAAATTATCACTATGTATGCGCAGCTCCACTTGCTTGGAACAATCTTCAGCAAGAATTGAAACTGCATGTTTTTAAAGCTAGGGTAAATGAAATGCTTGCCGATACAATGGGCACTTGTAAATGTCTATAACTATGTATCCTGTAAATATAATGTATAATGTCCTTTATTGTTTTATGTTTCATGTGGAACCTATATGCTGCAGGTCTCCCTTGAAAAAGAGATCTATGATCTCAATGGGACCAATCTGGTTAAATAAAGGTTTGAAATGAAATGAAACTATAGGTATTCATTCCATCCAAATACAACTGTTGTAAAAAAAAAATAAAACATACTCTGTTATCCTCTTAGCCCCACGGACCCGAAATCGCGTCATTTGCCGGAAACTACGTCTAAGGAACCTTAATATTTAATAAACTATGAATATTTTATATCCATATAACGGGAAAAAACTCATTTAACTGATCTTTTTCATTTTTATTTTTTTTTAAAAACACAATGCTAACAGTGAGCCTCTGAATTAGCCCCGAGCGAAAAATGCTAACCTATTACTGCACCGAAAATCACTCCTAGTCCCTTATTACTTATCCTAGCCCCACATCCAACACATTGTTTATGATCGTAAAGACACAGAATCTAATGGTGCCCACCTCAACACTGAAAGATACAAACTTGCAAGGTTATCAACAAAAACGTATATCAAAACATGTGGCGCTAGGTACTAAGTACTAACATGAGCTAGGCTTACCTTCCTCTTTGTCTGGTCTCAAATAGCATTAAAACGATAAAAACGATGATGTAGTTAATATCCAATGGAGCTGTGTCCCCTTTGAAATGTTCTGATAATCTATAAGCAATAAAACTGCAATTCCGTTATCTGCTGTCCGCTCTGTGCTCTGCGCTTTGAAATCAAATCAAAATTTGTTTACCTCAATTCTTTGGCGTTTCTGCATTGCCCGGCTCTTACGTTCTTTCGGTTGTTTTTTGTGCTCAAATATGGAGGGGACGGCTCCGGGTTTCAGCCTCCGATGTACTTTAAATGCTTCTCCACCAACAGACTTGACGATGGCAGGATCAACATCGTATGCATCAGACGTGAAGTGGTCGGAGCACAACTTGCTCCATTTTGTCGGCTGCCAGCCAACACGATTCACTAAATTAATCCTGTTTCGGCGGATGATTTTGTCTTGGGGAAATGAATGAAAAATTCTCCCAGATCCCGCACCGTTCGTACATCCGAAAGCACAACAATAACCCATGTTTTGCGTGTTTTCGCAGATATATTTCAGAGTTTTCTGCAACAGTCCTGAGCGAAAAACACCGCTGACATGTGAACAGCGCACGAGACTGCCGAGTCGGGATATTTGGCCCAGAGACTGTTTGGCCACAATGACATCACGCACGCGGAGGCTGCTGGGAATGACATGTCAGAAATTCAGACGGCTTTAGGTCGAGTTTTGTATCAATAAAAAGCTTTTTTTCGGGTGTATTATCTCGATTTAAATTAAATAAAAAATACAGGCAGTCTTAAAAACAACATTTCTATAAAAATGTAGCATATTTGGAAGCTTTGCATTTGACCTTTACAGTTTGTTCTGACTGTGTGTTTCCTGTTTCCTGCAGACGTCCAGCAGCTGGTGGTGGTTAAAGAAGAGCTTCTCCCTGACCAGCAGGAATGGAGCACCAGTCTGGACCAGGAGGACCGAGAGCCCCCGCCACACATTAAGCAGGAACAGGAGGGAGAGCAGCTTCAGGAGCTGGAGGAGGCTGATATCACCAAGTCCACTTTCACTCCTGACCCTGTGAAGAGTGAAGATGATACAGAGAAACCTCAGTACTCTCAGCCTCATCAAAGACAAACTGAACACATGGAAACAGAAGCTGATGGAGATGACTGTCGTGGACCAGAACCAGCCAGGAACTCAGATCCAGAGAGCAGTTTACAACCAAAGACTGTGGAGGACACGGGAGACTTTTCTGAACCGGACACTGGAGACTCTTCTGAACCTGACACTGGAGACTCTTCTGAACCTGACACTGAAGACAGTGCTGATTGGAAAGAGACCAGAGAACCAGCATCAGGCTCAAACTCACTGAAAAATAGACGACGTAGTGCTGAACATAAACCATTCAGCTGCTCAGTCTGTAAAAAATCTTTTTCACAGAGTGGAAGTTTAAAGGACCACATGAGAGTCCACACAGGAGAGAAACCATTCAGCTGCTCAGTCTGTAAGAAAGCTTTTTCACATAGTGGACATTTAAAGAGACACATGAGAGTCCACACAGGAGAGAAACCACACAGCTGCTCAGTCTGTAAGAGAGCTTTTTCACGGAGTGCACATTTAAAGGACCACATGAGAGTCCACACAGGAGAGAAACCATTCAGCTGCTCAGTCTGTAAGAAAGCTTTTTCACAGAGTGGAAGTTTAAAGGACCACATGAGAGTCCACACAGGAGAGAAAGCACACAGCTGCTCAGTCTGTAAGAAAGCTTTTTCACAGAGTATACGTTTAAAGGACCACATGAGAGTCCACACAGGAGAGACACCATTCATCTGCTCAGTCTGTAAGAAAGGTTTTTCACAGCGTGGAAATTTAAAGCATCACATGAGAGTCCACACAGGAGAGAAACCACACAGCTGCTCAGTCTGTAAGAAAGGTTTTTCACAGAGTGGAAATTTAAAGAGACACATGAGTGTCCACACAGGAGAGGAAACATAGAGCTGCACAGTTTGTGACAAAATATTTAAATGGCGTAATCGTTTCAAAAGACACAAGTGTGTTGGTCGTCAGCTGCTTCTGTAACTGTAAGGGAATACATTTGTCTATTTTGTATCCTGATGACCTAATGCCGTTACATGTAATACGTTACTCCCTAAGCCTGATTTCACCCGCCTGCAAACGATTCACTAATAATCAGAAATGTTCATTTCTTTAACCCTTTGACTCGACTATTTCTTGTTTAATAATCGTTACATCTCCTCAGGACCAAGTTTCCGTGTCCTGCCTTTTACCTGCTGATCACCCACTGCTCATTTAAGGTGGACTGACCTTCCCTCCTCCTGCTCTTTTCTCTTCTCCCCCTTTTTCTCACTGCAGGTAACCAGCTGATCACTTCCTGCCTGTGCAGCTGGGCATTTAAAAAAAAAAAAAATTTAGATTTATAGAAGGACCATGCATACAAAAACATTAATCTCAGCAAAGAGAAGAAATGCAATATGCCAGATTATAGCTAATAGCTAATTTCCATCTGTGGTCCTCAGACAGGTTCATAACAATCAATAAACAAACAATAACATTGCATGATCTCTATCAGTCAAACAATTTTAACACCTGATTTAAGTATAGCTCAATAAATGAATACATAGTACACTTGAAATACACTTACATGATCTCGGTCACTCAAATAATTACAAAGCCTGATTTAAATGCAGGTTACGAAATAACACTTAGTACACTTCAAATACACTTAAATAAAATATCTACGATATAGTATGACAATACAGTTCAAATAAAAAAAATAAAAACTCAGATTACAGTGTAATTAATGTTGGCATGACTGGTAGCTTAATATCATTTTTGTTGCACCATAGGAAAACAAGTTAAATTCAGTACAGGTTTTAAGTTCAACTGGAAGAGTATTCCAGTGCTTGATGGCCGTAAACGAAAATGCTGATCGTCCAAAGGCAGTGCGCCTCAGAGGGATGGTTAGATCTGCATTTGATGCAGATCTGGAGTTTTTGCAACTCTGCTCACGGTGAAACTGAAAAAAGCCCCTCAACGGTGGTGTTGTAGAATTGTGAATGATTCTGAATACCAATCGAACTCGGGAAAGTAGAACAAGACTATCAAAACTGAACAGTTTGTATTTGGACAGTATATTGCAATGATGGTGTTTTAATGACTTTCTATCCATAACTTGTAAGGCTTGTTTATAAAGAACCTCAAGTGGTCTCATAGCAGTCTTAGTTGCTTGGGACCAGCAGGTTATACAGTAGTGAAAATGTGATCGTATCATGGCATGCAAAAAGATTTCCGATGCTTCTATGGTTAATGAGTTCCTAATATGTTTAAATTTGAAAATGTTATATTTCAGCTTTCTATTCATGCTTCTAATATGTCAAATTGGCATCCAAGATCACTCCCAAGTATTTGACCTCATTGACGTTTTCAATTATTTTACCATTCACACGAAGCTGTGGATAAGTGGTTGTTTTTTTCTTATTCGTGAAATACATTGTCACTGTTTTGTTAGTGTTTAAAGTAAGACACGAGTCATTTAACTATTGAGCAACTTTGTGCAGCGTCGACGAGAGCTTGGAGGCAACCTGTTCAGCATCTTTCCCATGAGTGTAAACCACTGTGTCGTCAGTATACATCTGGATGTCCACATCCTCACAAACAGATGGGAGATCATTAATATATATGCTGAACAACAGTGGTCCAAGAATTGAGCCTTGTGGCACTCCGATTGGCTTAGTTTCTGACAGTTTATCATTTATACGGACACATTGAGAACGACCAGCTAAATAAGACCTGACCCATTGTATTGTGCTAACTGACAGGTTGAAATTGTTGAGTTTTGATACAAGTTTGGTATGGTTTACTGTGTCAAATACTTTTCGCAGGTCAAGGAACACTGCTCCAACTATCCCTCCTTTGTCTAACTTAGCCTTGATTCCTTCCACTAAATAGCAACATGCAGTCTCAGTAGAATAATTGGTCCTAAAACCAAACTGCATAGGATGGAGTAGGTTGTTGTAGCTTAGGTGTAACACCAGCTGCTCCGCGACTACTTTTTCAACTACTGTGGACACAACAGGTAGAATACCGATGGGTCTATAGTTGCCTACTTCTTTCTTGTCGCCACATTTAAAAATTGGTGTTACAATAGCAGTTTTAAGAGCTGATGGAAATGTATTATCTTTTATTGATTGATTTGTAATATAGGTGATGGAGCTAGCTAAGTCCTTTTTATGTTTTTTTATAAATACTGTGTCTAGTCCCCAGTGATGTTTAGCCTTACAATTTGATAAGGTGGAAATTATTTTATTCACTTTAGTCTCATTTGTACAGTTGAGTTTGAACACTTTTGTATCGTCAGCTAATGCAAGAAGCGGTTCTGTTACATTGAAACTGTGGGCCAATTCTGAAACAGACTCAATAAAGAAAGTATTAAAATGGTTGGCCACGGCTAGGCTATCCTAGGGTTCCGTTTATCATAAGCTCAGTATTATAATTTTTTGAGAGATCTTTTCCAATAAGTTTGTCAATGGTTTTCCATAGTTTTTGAGAATTCCCTTTTACCTGTCGAATAGTATCTAAAAAGTAATTTGCCCTTGCCTTTATGAATTGAACTGTAACTTTATTTCTAAGACTTTTGTATATTAAGCGATCTGTTTCGAGTCCTGATTTTAAAGATTTCTTTAGAGCTACATCCCTTTTTTTCATTAATTCCCATAGAGCAGTGTTAAACCATGGTAACAGTTGTTTGCCAATACGCTTTTGAGGCATTGTTTTTGTATATTTAGCTACAGTTTGTTTTAAGGTACGTTTCAAATTATCACAGGCCCCCTCACAATTTTCACCATATGTCAAATCAAACCAGTCAGTTTGCGTTATTTCATTCTCCAGAATTCCCATGTCCCGCTTTGGGATGTACGAGATATATTTTTTACCCTTTGTTATATTTAGATTTTTGTAACGAAGCTTGGATAGCTTCCTGGCAACTAGAGTAAGGTTATGATCGGACATGCCAGTAACAAGATTGTATGTTTTTAAGACGCGATCCTCTTTGTTCGTTAAAATTAAATCCAATAATGTTTGTGAAGATTTAGTAATTCTTGTTGCATTTTTAATTAATTGACTCATTTGAAATCTATCACTAATATCCTTTAATTTCTTCCTGCCTTTTTTGTCTAACCAGTTAATATTAAAATCACCCATTAAGATTGTTTCTTTACCATTACACTGTTTGAGAATACTAGTTAAATTATCATAAAAAACAGTCTTTGCTGTAGGTGGTCGATATACAACAATTACATTAAAACACAATTCCTGAGATAGTGAGATAGTTATTCCCACACATTCAGTGCTATCACAGGATAATTTGATTTGTTTACTTTGCAGGCTTTTCTTAACATAAATCATAACACCCCCTCCCTTACCTTGATTGCGATATAGTCTATAAATGTTATATCCTGGGATATTAACAATATCCGACGGAATTGAAGGGTGTAGCCAGGTTTCAGAAAGGCATAACTAATCGAGGTTTGAGTTCGTTAATAATTGCTCCAGTTGTTCCATTTTTGACGTCATGCTTCTGATATTTAAGTGTCCACCGAAAATGCCCTTAGGTTTGACATTTGAGTCCCGTAACACCTTTGCATGATTTACAGTTTGAAACATTTTGGTGTCATGTTGTTTTGTCTTCACATCGCTGCAAATAGTGCGCTGAAAGTTAGAGTGTTGTTTGCCACTGGGTGCGTGAGATGATCGTTCAGAAGTGGTGACAGTTACCTTGTTGAATTGTATCATAAAGCTCCCCTTGGACTCCAGGCACCGGTGTGTCGTTGATAAGAAGCCTGGGTCCGCAGATCAGATGCGGGGTGTCTCCGACAATGTTGTGGCTCGGGTCCAGCTGATTGAAGGGTCGACAATAACAGCATTTTCTTTGGTGTAAATAAATAAACTTGTGTTCTCTTTCACCCCGACTGTTATTGGTTGTTGTGTGTTACTGTCTCCATTTCCCTACACTCTATTAGGGATGTAACAAACACATTAATCTATAAAAAATGAAATAATCCAGTAATTCAATATATATGATTCTAAAATCAATCAATCAATGTTTATTTATATAGCCCAATATCACAAATGTTACATTTGTCTCAGTGGTCTTCACAGTGTGTACAGAATATCAGTATGACAATACGACACCCTCTGTCCTTAGACCCTCACATCGTAAAAGGAAAAACTTCCGAAGAAAACCCAGTTTAAAGGGAAAAATGGGAGAAACCTCAGGGAGAGCAACAGAGGAGGGATCCCTCTCCCAAGACGGACAGATGTGCAATAGATGCCGTGTGTACATTGAAAAGATAATACATTTGCAACATAGGTAGTCCAAATGTTTGGAAATGCATGTGTGTATAATAGGAAGATGAATCCACGAGGATATCCATCCAGGACCGATGATCCAGGACCACAGCCACGACTCGCGATCCAGGACACAGGACCGCAGGATCATCCATGACTCCGGATCCCGGCGTATATAGACACCAAAAATAAAGAAATTTGAGGAAGCTGGGTTAATCGGAACATGAGAGTACACAGGTATAGACAGAGAGAAGGAAGAAGTAAGATGTCCCCCGACAAACTAAGTCTATATCAGAAAAACTAGGGGCTGAATCTAATCAGCCCTAACTATAAGCTTTATCAAAAAGGAAGGTCTTAAGCGCACTCTTAAAAACGGATAGGGTATCTGCCGCCCGAACACAAACTGGAAGCTGATTCCACAAATGTGGAGCTTGATAAGAAAAGGCTCTGGCTCCCATTGTACTTTTAGAGATTCTAGGAACAACCAACAACCCTGCATTCTTGGAACGCAATGCCCTAGTAGGACAGTAGGGTATAATGAGTTATTTAAGGTAAGATGGCGCCTGCCCATTAAGGGCTTTGTAGGCGAGAAGAAGAATTTTAAATGCTATCCTGTGTTCTATAGGGAGCCAGTGTAAGGCAGCCAGAACAGGAGTAATGTGGTCCCTTTTCCTAACTCTGGTTAGTACACGAGCTGTAGCATTTTGAATCAGCTGAAGCGACTTGACTGACTTCTTGGTACTCCCTGATAATAAAGAGTTACAATAATCCAGCCTAGAAGTAACAAATGCATGGACTAGTTTCTCTGCATCGTTTTGAGGCAAGATATGCCTGATTTTTGCAATGTTACGTAGATGGAAGTAGGCGGTCCTTGAAATTGATTTTATGTGGGCGTTAAAGGATCAATCCTGATCAAATATAACACCAAGATTCCTTACAGTCTCACTGGAGGCCAAAGTAATGCCATCCATAGTTAGTATATCTTTAGATAATTTGTTTCGTAGATTCTTCGGGCCAAGTACAATAACTTCAGTTTTGGTCGTGTTTAACATCAAAAAGTTTAAGGTCATCCACGTTTTTAAATCCTTAAGGCAGTCTTGAATTTTATTTAGATGATTAATTTCATCAGGCTTGATTTATAAATATAGTTGAGTATCATCCGCATAACAATGAAAGTTTACAGAATGATTCCTTATAATATTGCCTAACGGAAGCATATATAATGTGAACAAAATAGGTCCGAGCACTGAGCCCTGTGGCACTCCATGGCTAACTTTGGTTTGCGTGGAAGATTCATCGTTAACACGTACAAACTGAGAGTGTTCAGATAGATAGGACCTAAACCAGCCTAAAGCAGTTCCCTGTATGCCAACTAAGTGCTCTAGTCTTTGCAATAGGATATCATGGTCGATAGTATTAAATGCAGCACTGAGATCGAGCAAAACAAGAATAGAGACAAGTCCCTTGTCTGAGGCTATTATAATGTCGTTTGTGACTTTAACCAGAGCTGTCTCTGTGCTATGATGTGTTCTAAAGCCAGACTGAAAATCTTCAAATAAATCATTGTTTTTTAAGTAATCACACAACTGTTTTCCGACCGCTTTCTCAAGAATTTTTGAGAGGAACGGAAGATTAGAAATAGGTCTATAGTTGGCTAAAACCTCTGGATCGAGGTTGTGCTTTTTAAGAAGCGGTTTTATCACTGCTACTTTGAATGATTGTGGAACATAGCCTGATAATAAAGACATATTCATAATATTTAATAAAGAAGTGCTAATTAATGGAAAAACTTCCTTCAACAGCTTAGTTGGAATTGGGTCTAACATGCACGTTGATGGTTTAGAAGAGAGAATCATTGCATGTAATTGTTCAAGGTTTATGGCTGAAAAGCATTCTAGTTTACTATCTAGTGTAATATTAGAACTTACGTTTCCGGGAGCTGTTGATAACACTATACTGGTCAAAGGCAAGAGGTCATTCATTTTGTTTCTAAGAGTAACAATTTTATCGTTAAAAAAGCACATAAAATCCTTACTACTGAGTGCTATGGGAATAGAAGGCTCAGTCGAGCTGTGGCTCTCTGTCAGCCTGGCTACAGTGCTGAAAAGAAATCTTGCATTATTCTTATTCTCATCTATTAATGAAGAGTAGTAGGCTGCTCTCGCTGTACGCAGTGCTTTCTTATATTCATTGAGAGTAATATGCCAAATTAAACGAGATTCTTCAAGTTTAGTGGAACGCCATATCCTTTCAAGTTGTCTAGACTTTTGCTTTATTTTGCGGGTTTCGGCAGTATGCCATGGAGCTAATCTATGTTGTTTTATTTTCTTCTTTTTCAAAGGAGCAACAGAGTCTAATTTTATTCGCAGCGCATCTATAGCACTATCAACAACATGATCAATTTGTTGTGGTGTACATTTTGTATAAGTTTCCTCCCCTACATGCAGACATGCTATCGAGTTAAGTATTGGTGGAATCTCTTCCTTAAATGTGGCTATAGCACTAACAGATAGGTTTCTGCTGCAAGAGCTTTTGACTAATGCTTTGTAGTCTCGTAATAGTACTTCAAAAGTTACTAAGAAATGGTCGGATAAAGCAGGATTATGCGGTTTGACTAATAGTTACTCAATTTCAATACCATAAATCAGAACAAGGTCGAGAGTGTGATTATAGCAGTGGGTTGGTTTATTTACACTCTGACAGAAACCAACATAATCTAATATAGAGTTAAATGCAACAGTAAGGCTATTTTTATCATCGTCAACATGAATATTAAAGTCACCTACGATAATTACTTTGTCTGTTTTAAGAACCAAAGTTTATAAAAACTCAGAGAATTCTGATAAGAATTCTGAATAAGGACCTGGTGCACGATACACTGTAACAAATAAGATTGGCTGCAAAGTTTTCCAGGTCGGATGCGTAAGACTAAAAACGAGGCTTTCAAAGGAGGTATAATTTAATTTTGGTTTAGTATTGATAAGTAAACTTGAGTCAAAGATTGCTGCAACTCCACCTCCTCGGCCCGTGCCTCGAGCAATATGAGTGTTGATATGCTGACATATTCTTCATGTCTCAACCAAGTTTCAGTGAGACAGCATATATCAATATTATAATCTGATATTAAATCATTTACCAATATTGCTTTAGATGCTAGAGATCTTATGTTTAAGAGACCACATTTAATCTTCCTGTTTTTTTGCACTGTAGTAGTTGTTACATTTACTTTTATTAGGTTATTATGTATGACACCTCTATTAGGTTTTACCTTAAATTGTCCTTGGGCAGACACACACACCGCTAATATTGGGTATTTTATTGGGTTCGGGATTCCTATGGATGACTGCCTAGGAGAGAGCGCACAGAAGCGTGTAAGACTGCGACTCCGCCTCCTGGTCTCAACTCCAGTTTGTCATGGATTAAGTCCACGAAGCCCTGAAATGTTTGCCGAAATGAGATCTGCACCTTCCAAAGTAGGATGAATGCCGTCTCTCTTAATCAGACCAGGTTTTCCCCAGAAGGCTGTTCAATTATTTACGAAGCCCACATTGTTTGCTGGGCACCACCAAGACAACCAGCGCTGAAATGATGACATGCGGCTATACATGTCATCATTGATCAGATTGGGGAGGGGACCAGAGAAGATTACGGTTTCCGACATTGTTTTAGCATAACTACACACCGACTCCACATTAAGTTTGGTGCATTCTGGTTGGCGTAAACGAACATCATTACCACCGACGTGAATAATAATCCTACTGTATTTACGTTTATTTTTAGCCAGCAGTTTAAGATGCGCCTCAACGTCGCCCGCTCTGGCCCCCGGAATGCATGTGACTGTGGAGGCTTCGGTCTCTAAATGCACGTGTCTCATAATAGAGCTACCAATAACCAGAGTTGGCTTCTCAGTGGGTGTCTCGCTGAGTGGGGAATATCTGTTAGATACGTGAACGGGTTGGTAGGGACCTGCGGGTTTCGTGTTATGCCTCTTCTGAACAGTCACCCAGTCTCCCTGCTGCTCGGGAGTTGCCGGGGAACGGCTAGAGGAGCTACCGTTGGCCGGTCCGCACTGGCTAACATGGGCTTTACTGTAGCTGAGTTACTTTCTAAGATGCGGAGCCGGGCTTCTATGGCTATGATTCCCGCCTCCAACCTAACAACTATACTACATTTAACACATGTATCCTTACCAGTAAAGGAGGCCGGGAAGTAACCAAACATGAGACAGGAAGAGCAGGAAATAACACCCAAGGGTGGGGAAAGAGCCATGGCTAGCTATCAAGCTAAAGTAGCTACCGTTAGCAAACCCGAAAAGAGTGTAGGCAACTGTGGAGTTACAGTCGCTAAGAGAAGGAGAGTTGTGAGTGCTTAAGCTGTAGTAACGTGTGATTACAACATCAGGCAGTTGCCGTGATCAAGAGTTTTAAAACGATCGATTAAGTTAAGTTAATAAGCTATCAGCAACAGAACAGGCACACAGGATACCCGGAGATGACAACAACAACCGGAAGTTACAACATGCTCATAGGTTCCTCCTTCCGCTTCCGAAGCAAAGGGGATGGCATTGGCAGCTATGGCCCGTGTTATTTGCCTGCACTTGATTTGTCCTCTCTTTTAACAATGTTCTTCCCTCACTTTATCTTCTCTTCACGTGAAGCTCTCCTCAGCTGGTGTAGTGTAAAATGGGACATTACGCACAGTAAGTACTAGTGGTTGATGCCAATACGTCTCAGTTTATGCTGCTTTATACTTCTACTTTAATACATTTTAGAAAACAGTATTGTACTTTTTAATCCACTGCATTAATTTCACAGCTTTTAGTTACTAGGTAGATATAGATTATTAGATCATTCAAAAATATAAATCAATTATTAAATACATCTTGACAGTTATTTATAGGATAAGATATCCAGCAGCAGGACATAAGGTTATTCAAATTAGCTCTATTAGCTCTATCTCCTGTCAGCAGTCAGATACAAACTACAGGACATCCTGAGAGAGGAATGGAAAAACGTCTCACCGACTGAAGTGGATGTTTTACTGTCAGCAGCAGAGCCCGCCATCAGAGCTGGGTTCTTCAAATATTCACAGGTGATCATTCTGGATCCAAACAGAGCAAACACACGGCTGGTATTATCTGAGGGGAGCAGAAAAGCAACATACATGAAACCACAAAAGTCTTATTCTAGTCACCCAGACAGATTCAGTTTATATCCTCAGGTCCTGAGTAGAGAGAGTCTGACTGGACGTTGTTACTGGGAGGTGGAGTGGAGAGGGGCAGAAGTTGAAGTAGCAGTAGCATACAAGAATATCAGCAGAGTAGGGGATGGGAATGAATGTGGATTTGAAAACAATGACAAATCTTGGGCGTTATATTGTGACAAAAACAGTTATTAATTTCTTTAGAACAGTATCAACACTCCCGTCTCAGGTCCTCTGTCCTCCAGAGTAGGAGTGTACCTTGATCACAGAGCAGGTGTTCTGTCCTTCTACAACGTCTCTGAAACCATGACTCTCCTCCACAGAGTCCTGACCACATTCACTCAGCCTCTACATGCTGGGGTTGGGCTTTATTATCCTAATGGAACCACAGCTGACTTTTGTAAACTGAAATAGCCTGAAGTCATTTGAGGAACTCTTCTACTTCTTAAACTCATTGTGTGTCCATCATTGTTGCTGAGAGCTGATTGTTCATTTCTTCACTGCACAGAGATCAGCTGTCAATCTAACATTATGGGATGTGCTTTAACATCTTCTCATGAGTTGTTCTGTAGATGTTGGAGTTTCTTTAGGCGGCGCTCCTTCCTGTGTCTGTATTGGCATGGAGGCTGTCACTGCTCACGAGGATTTCTGTTAACTGATATTTCTCTGCATGAAAATGTAAACTTTGCTCTAACTATTCGTTGAATAGGTCTTTTAGTTTTGACTAAGTCTCAATGTGTTGAATGCATTAATGAAAATTTGAAAAAGGAAAGAAAACACATTCAAAGAAAAGCTGAGTTTTGGTTGAGTTTGTTATAAATTGTGTTTCTATTTTCAAGATGTGAGATGAGTGCCACATTTACAGTAAAAAATAAAATGTTTGGGTTTTTCTTGTTAATAAAAGAGCTAAGAGGACACAAGTGAAATTCTCATTCTTTGTTTGTAATGAATGAAATGATCTCTAAAAAAAAGTTCAGGTACGACCAAAGTGATTTCTATCTGACTTTAAGTTTCACATTTCACCACATGTCCCTAACCCTCTTCCATAGACGCTTCTTCATCTCCATTTTTGGTATAAATGAATGCGCTTGTGTTCACTTTCCCCCCGACTCTCTCAATGTTATTTGTTGTTGTGTGTTACTGTCTCCATTTTTGTCCTAGAGCTTATTTGGGGATGTAGCAGTACAAAAAGAACTACATGCATTTCAAATTCAACTCAACTTAGTGCAGCTTCGCTGGAGAGGAGAGATCATTTCATTCATTACAAACAAAGAAGGAGATTTTCACTTGTGTCCTCTTAGCTCTTTTATTAACAAGAAAATTAGCTTTTCTTTGAATGTGTTTTCTTTCCTTTTTCAAACTTTCATTAATGCATTCAACACATTGAGACTTAGTCAAAACTCAAAGACCTATTCAATGAATATTTAGAGCAAAGTTTACATTTTCATGCAGAGAAATATCAGTTAACAGAAATCCTCCTGAGCAGTGACAGCCTCCATGCCAAAACAGACACAGGAAGGAGCGCCGCCTAAAGAAACTCCAACATCTACAGATCAACTCATGAGAAGATGTTAAAGCACATCCCATAATGTTAGATTGACAGCTGATCTCTGTGCAGTGAATACATGAACAATCAGCTCTCAGCAACAATGATGGACACACAATGAGTTTAAGAAGTAGAAGAGTTCCTCAAATGACTTCAGGCTATTTCAGTTTACAAAAGTCAGCTGTGGTTCCATTAGGATAATAAAGCCCAACTCCAGCATGTAGCGGCTGAGTGAATGTGGTCTGGACTCTGTGGAGGAGAGTCATGGTTTCAGAGATGCTGTAGAAGGGCAGAATACCTGCTCTGTGATCAAGGTACACTCCTACTCTGGAGGACAGAGGACCTGAGACGGGAGTGTTGATACTGTTTTAAAGAAATTAATAACTGTTTTTGTCACAATATAACGCCCAAGATTTGTCATTGTTTCCAAATCCACATTCATTCCCATCCCCTACTCTGCTGATATTCTTGTATGCTACTGCTACTTCAACTTCTGCCCCTCTCCACTCCACCTCCCAGTAACAACGTCCAGTCAGACTCTCTCTACTCAGGACCTGAGGATATAAAGTGAATCTGTCTGGGTGACTAGAATAAGACTTTTGTGGTTTCATGTATGTTGCTTTTCTGCTCCCCTCAGATAATACCAGCCGTGTGTTTGCTCTGTTTGGATCCAGAGTGATTACCTGTGAATATTTGAAGAACCCAGCTCTGGTGGCGGGCTCTGCTGCTGACAGTAAAACATCCACTTCAGTCGGTGACACATTTTTCCATTCCTCTCTCAGGATGTCCTGTAGTTTGTATCTGACTGCTGACAGGAGATAGAGCTAATAGAGCTAATTTGAATAACCTTATGTCCTGCTGCTGGATATCTTATCCTATAAATAACTGTCAAGGTGTATTTAATAATTGACTTATATTTTTGAATGATCTAATAGTCTATATCTACCTAGTAGATGGGGCCTCTTCTCTTTAACATCTACATGCTACCACTGGCTCAGATAATGAAGAACAACAAAATAAGTTACCATAGCTATGCAGATGACACACAAATTTACGTAACAATTTCACCAGGAGACTATGCTCCAATTCAAACACTGAGTAAGTGCATTAAACAAATCAATGACTGGATGTGTCAGAACTTTCTCCAATTAAACAAAGATAAAACTGAGGGAATGGTCTTTGGAGCCAAGGCAGAACGTTTAAAAGTTAGCGCTGAGCTTCAGTCTGCAATGTTCAAACCAACAGATAAAGCCAGAAATCTAGGTGTAGTCATGGACTCTGACCTGAGTTTCAACAGTCACATTAAAACAGTTACTAAATCAGCCTACTATCACCTAAAGAATATATCTAGGATTAAAAGACTAATGTCACAGCAGGATTTGGAAAAACTTGTCCATGCCTTTATCTTCAGTAGACTCGACTACTGCAATGGTGTCTTCACAGGTATCACTAAAAAATCTATTAGAAAGCTGCAGCTGATTCAGAACGCGGCTGCTCGAGTCCTCACTAACACTAAGAAAGTGGACCACATCACTCCTGTTCTGAAGTCTTTACACTGGCTTCCTGTGTGTCAAAGAATAGATTTCAAAATATTGATGCTGGTTTATAAAGCACTGAATGGTTTAGGCCCAAAATACATTACTGACCTCCTGCTAAACTATGAACCATCCAGATCTCTCAGGTCTTCAGGGACTGGTCAGCTTTCTGTCCCCAGAGTCAGAACTAAACATGGTAAAGCAGCATTCAGTTATTATGCTCCAAATATCTGGAACAAACTCCCAGAAACCTGCAGGTCCGCTGCAACTCTGACTACTTTTAAATCCAGGCTGAAGACTTTTCTTTTTGTCGCTGCTTTTAATTGAACTTTTCATATCTTAAACTGCACTGTAACTTTTATCCATGTACTTTTTCTAAACGTAATTAAACTCCATGACATTTATGAGAGGGACTGCTCGAAAGCAGAGATATTTGGAATACCTGGCATCGACTTTGTTATGGAAGCAAAGCAGGGGAGGGGGTGTGTACAGCCTCCTGAGGGTCCGATTGTGGATGTCATGCGAGCAAAATATGGTGAAGAAAGTGTGTCTAAATTAAATCATATTTTAGACTGCACTGTAACTTTTATCCATGTATTTTTCCTTAATGTTTATTTTATTAGCACTGTAACTTTTATCCATGTACTTTTTCTTGTAATGTTTAATTGAACTATTCATATTTTAGACTGCACTGTAACTTTTATCCATGTATTTTTCCTTAATGTTTATTTTATTAGCTTTTCTTTTTTAATGCTTAATGTCTTTCATTTCTTTTTTGTAAAGCACTTTGAATTACCCTGCGTCGAAAAGTGCTATATAAATAAACTTGCCTTGCCTTGCCTTGCCTAGTAACTAAAATCTGTGAAATTAATGCAGTGGATTAAAAAGTACAATACTGTCTTCTAAAATGTATTAAAGTAGAAGTATAAAGCAGCATAAACTGAGACGTATTGGCATCAACCACTACTACTTACTGTGGTGTTAAGAAGTCGTCGCATTCTGGTGAGATCAGGTTGTGTGTGTAATGTCCCATTTTAAAATCATATATATTGAATTACTGGATTATTTCATTTTTTATAGATTAATGTGTTTGTTACATCCCTAATAAAGTGTAGGGAAATGGAGACAGTAACACACAACAACCAATAACAGTCAGGGTGAAAGAGAACACAAGTTTATTTATTTACACCAAAGAAAATGCTGTGATTGTCTACCCTTCAATCAGCTGGACCCGAGCCACGCAGAGCTGTGCGTTGTCCGGAGAGACCCCGCATCTGACCTGCGGACCCAGGCTTCTTATCAACGACACACCGGTGCCTGGAGTCCAAGGGGAGCTTTATGATACAATTCAACAAGGTAACTGTCACCACTTCTGAACGATCATCTCACGCACCCAGTGGCAAACACTCTAACTTTCAGCGCACTATTTGCAGCGATGTGAAGACAAAACAACATGACACCAAAATGTTTCAAACTGTAAATCATGCAAAGGTGTTATGGGACTCAAATGTCAAACCTAAGGGCATTTTCGGTGGACACTTAAATATCAGAAGCATGACGTCAAAAATGGAACAACTGGAGCAATTATTAACGAACTCAAACCTTGATTATTTATGCCTTTCTGAAACCTGGCTACACCCTTCAATTCCGTCGGATATTGTTAATATCCCAGGATATAACATTTATAGACTAGATCGTGATCAAGGTGGGAGGGGGTGTTATAATTTATGTTAAGAAAAGCCTGCAAAGTAAACAAATCGAATTATCCTGTGATACCACTGAATGTGTGGGAATAACTATCTCACTATCTCAGGAAATGTGTTTTAATGTAATTGTTGTATATCGACCACCTACAGCAAAGAGTGTTTTTTATGATAATTTAACTAGTATTCTCAAACAGTGTAATGGTAAAGAAACAATCTTAATGGGTGATTTTAATATTAACTGGTTAGACAAAAAAGGCAGGAAGAAATTAAAGGATATTAGTGATAGATTTCAAATGAGTCAATTAATTAAAAATGCAACAAGAATGACAAATCTTCACAAACATTGTTGGATTTAATTTTAACGAACAAAGAGGATCGAGACTCAAAAACATACAATCTTGTTACTGGCATGTCCGATTATAACCTTACTCTAGTTGCCAGGAAGCTATCCAAGCTTCTTTACAAAAATCCCAATATAACAAAGGGTAAAAGATATATCTCGTACATCCCAAAGCGGGACATGGGAATTCTAGAGAATGAAATAACGCAAACTGACTGGTTTGATTTGACATATGGTGAAAATTGTGAGGGGGCCTGTGATAATTTGAAACATACCTTAAAACAAACCGTAGCTAAATATACAAAAACAATGCCTCAAAAGCGTATTGGCAAACAACCGTTACCATGGTTTAACACTGCTCTATGGGAATTAATGAAAAAAAGGGATGTAGCTCTAAAGAAATCTTTAAAATCAGGACTAGAAACAGATCGCTTAATATACAAAAGTCTTAGAAATAAAGTTACAGTTCAATTAAGAAAGGCAAGGGTAAATTACTTTTTAGATACTATTTGACAGGCAAAGGGGAATTCTCAAAAACTATGGAAAACCATTGACAAACTTATTGGCAAAGATCTCTCAAAAAATTATAATACTGAGCTTATGATAAACGGAACCCTACAACAGGATAGCCTAGCCGTGGCCAACCATTTTAATACTTTCTTTATTGAGTCTGTTTCAGAATTGGCCCACAGTTTCAATGTAACAGAACCGCTTCTTGCATTAGCTGACGATACAAAAGTGTTCAAACTCAACTGTACAAATGAGACTAAAGTGAATAAAATAATTTCCACCTTATCAAATTCTAAGGCTAAAGATCACTGGGGACTAGACACAGTATTTATAAAAAAACATAAAAAGGACTTAGCTAGCTCCATCACCTATATTACAAATCAATCAATAAAAGATAATACATTTCCATCAGCTCTTAAAACTGCTATTGTAACACCAATTTTTAAATGTGGCGACAAGAAAGAAGTAGGCAACTATAGACCCATCAGTATTCTACCTGTTGTGTCCACAGTAGTTGAAAAAGTAGTCGCGGAGCAGCTGGTGTTACACCTAAGCTACAACAACCTACTCCATCCTATGCAGTTTGGTTTTAGGACCAATTATTCTACTGAGACTGCATGTTGCTATTTAGTGGAAGGAATCAAGGCTAAGTTAGACAAAGGAGGGATAGTTGGAGCAGTGTTCCTTGACCTGCGAAAAGTATTTGACACAGTAAACCATACCAAACTTTTATCAAAACTCAACTATTTCAACCTGTCAGTTAGCACAATAGAATGGGTCAGGTCTTATTTAGCTGGTCGTTCTCAATGTGTCCGTATAAATGATAAACTGTCAGAAACTAAGCCATGCTCAATCGGAGTGCCACAAGGCTCAATTCTTGGACCGCTGTTGTTCAGCATATATATTAATGATCTCCCATCTGTTTGTGAGGATGTGGACATCCAGATGTATACTGACGACACAGTGGTTTACACTCATGGGAAAGATGCTGAACAGGTTGCCTCCAAGCTCTCGTCGACGCTGCACAAAGTTGCTCAATGGTTAAATGACTCGTGTCTTACTTTAAACACTAACAAAACAGTGACAATGTATTTCACGAAGAAGAAAAAAACAACCACTTATCCACAGCTTCGTGTGAATGGTAAAATAATTGAAAACGTCAATGAGGTCAAATACTTGGGAGTGATCTTGGATGCCAATTTGACTTTTGAAAGCCATATTAGAAGCATGACTAGAAAGCTGAAATATAACATTTTCAAATTTAAACATATCAGGAACTCATTAACCATAGAAGCATCGAAAACCTTTTTGCATGCCATGATACTATCACATTTTTTTTATCACATGATACTAACCCTTTTTTACTACCGTATAACCTGCTGGTCCCAAGCAACTAAGACTGCTATGAGACCACTTGAGGTTCTTTATAAACAAGCCTTACAAGTTATGGATAGAAAGTCATTAAAACACCATCATTGCAATATACTGTCCAAATACAAACTGTTCAGTTTTGATAGTCTTGTTCTACTTTCCCGAGTTCGATTGGTATTCAGAATCATTCACAATTCTACAACACCACCGTTGAGGGGCTTTTTTCAGTTTCGCCATGAGCAGAATTGCAGAAACTCCAGATCTGCATCAAATGCAGATCTAACCATCCCTCTGAGGCGCACTGCCTTTGGACGATCAGCATTTTTGTTTACGGCCATCGAGCACTGGAATACTCTTCCAGTTGAACTTAAAACCTGTACTGATTTGAACTTGTGATATTAAGCAACCAGTCATGCCAACATTAATTACACTGTAATCTGAGTTTTTTTTTTTTTTTTTTTTAACTGTATTGTCATACTATATCGTAGATATTTTATTTAAGTGTATTTGAAGTGTACTAAGTGTTATTTCGTAACCTGAATTTAAAGGCTTTGTAATTATTTGAGTGACCGATATCATGCAAGTGTATTTCAAGTGTACTATGTATTCATTTATTGAGCTATACTTAAATCAGGTTTTAAAATTGTTTGACTGATAGAGATCATGCAATATTGTTTGTTTATTGATTGTTATGAACCTTTCTGAGGACCACAGATGGAAATTAGCCATTAGCTATAATCTGGCATATTGCATCTCTTCTCTTTGCTGAGATTAATGTTTTTGTATGCATGGTCCTTCTATAAATATTTAAAAAAAAAAATAAAAATGCCCAGCTGCACAGGCAGGAAGTGATCAGCTGGTTACCTGCAGTGAGAAAAAGGGGGAGAAGAGAAAAGAGCAGGAGGAGGGAAGGTCAGTCCACCTTAAATGAGCAGTGGGTGATCAGCAGGTAAAAGGCAGGACACCGAAACTTGGTCCTGAGGAGATGTAACGATTATTAAACAAGAAATAGTCGAGTCAAAGGGTTAAAGAAATGAACATTTCTGATTATTAGTGAATCGTTTGCAGGCGGGTGAAATCAGGCTTAGGGAGTAACGTATTACATGTAACGGCATTAGGTCATCAGGATACAAAATAGACAAATGTATTCCCTTACAGTTACAGAAGCAGCTGACGACCAACACACTTATGTCTTTTGAAACGATTACGCCATTTAAATCTTTTGTCACAAACTGTGCAGCTCTATTTTTCCTCTCCTGTGTGGACTCTCATGTGTCTCTTTAAATTTCCACTCTGTGAAAAACCTTTCTTACAGACTGAGCAGCTGTGTGGTTTCTCTCCTGTGTGGACTCTCATGTGGTGCTTTAACTGTGCACTCCATGAAAGACCTTTCTTACAGACTGAGCAGCTGAATGGTGTCTCTCCTGTGTGGACTCTTATGTGGTCCTTTAAACGTATACTCCGTGAAAAAGCTTTCTTACAGACTGAGCAGCTGTATGGTTTCTCTCCTGTGTGGATTCTCATGTGGTCCTTTAAATTTCCTCTCTGTGAAAAAGCTTTCTTACAGACTGAGCAGCTGAATGGTTTCTCTCCTGTGTGTACTCTCATGTGGTTCTTTAAATGTGCACTCCGTGAAAAATCTCTCTTACAGACTGAGCAACTGTGTCGTTTCTCTCCTGTGTGGACTCTCATGTGTCTCTTTAAACTTCCACTCTGTGAAAAAGCTTTTTTACAGACTGAGCAGCTGAATGGTTTATATTCAGCACTACGTCGTCTATTTTTCAGTGAGTTTGAGCCTGATGCTGGTTCTCTGGTCTCTTTCCAATCAGCACTGTCTTCAGTGTCAGGTTCAGAAGAGTCTCCAGTGTCATGTTCAGAAGAGTCTCCAGTGTCCGGTTCAGAAAAGTCTCCAGTGTCCTCCACAGTGTTTGGTTGTAAACTGCTCTCTGGATCTGAGTTCCTGGCTGGTTCTGGTCCACGACAGTCATCTCCATCAGCTTCTGTTTCCATGTGTTCAGTTTGTCTTTGATGAGGCTGAGAGGACTGAGGTTTCTCTTTATCATCTTCACTCTTCACAGGGTCAGGAGTGAAAGTGGACTTGGTGATATCAGCCTCCTCCAGCTCCTGAAGCTGCTCTCCCTCCTGTTCCTGCTTAATGTGTGGCGGGGGCTCTGGGTCCTCCTGGTCCAGACTGGTGCTCCATTCCTGCTGGTCAGGGAGAAGCTCTTCTTTAACCACCACCAGCTGCTGCACGTCTGCAGGAAACAGGAAACACACAGTCAGAACAAACTGTAAAGGTCAAATGCAAAGCTTCCAAATATGCTACATTTTTATAGAAATGTTGTTTTTAAGACTGCCTGTATTTTTTATTTAATTTAAATCGAGATAATACACCCGAAAAAAAGCTTTTTATTGATACAAAACTCGACCCAAAGCCGTTTTTCTGACATGTCATTCCCAGCAGCCTCCGCGAGTGTGACGTCATTGTAGCCAAACAGTCTCTGGGCCAAATATCCCGACTCGGCAGTCTCGTGCGCTGTTCACATGTCAGCGGTGTTTTTCGCTCAGGACTGGTGCAGAAAACTCTGAATTATATCCGCGAAATCACGCAAAACATGGGTTATTGTTGTGCTTTCGGATGTACGAACGGTGCGGGATCTGGGAGAATTTTTCATTAATTAAAGACAAAATCATCTGCCGAAACAGGATTATTTTAGTGAATCGTGTTGGCTGGCAGCCGACAAAATGGAGCAAGTTGTGCTCTGACCACTTCACGTCTGATGCATACGATGTTGATCCTGCCATCGTCAAGTCTGTTGGTGGAGAAGCATTTAAAGTACATTGGAGGCTGAAACCCGGAGCCGTCCCCTCCATATTTGAGCACAAGAGGATAACAGAGTATGTTTTATTTTTTTTTCACAACAGTTGTATTTGGATGGAATGAATACCTAGAGTGATAATTTAAAGTAATAAAATGATTTTTACAGTGAAAAAGTTCAAATGGAACTGATGGTTCCCAAATTACCCAGAGGTCGCCTGGACTTTATTTTTCTAAACTTCTCTAAAAAGGTCAAATTTCACTTGTTTTGCATCAATCTTGATACAGGGTACTTATTATATGTTATAGTTTGGATTCCTAAAGCTTTTAGTCTATAGTCTACTCAGAATCAGACATGATAAGGAAACTAAATTGTACTATCAGCGGAAGCAGCTGTGAGCGATAAGCCAGGTGGAAATATGTTTGGCCACTCTGACGTCACGCGACGCCATCTTGCGGAGACGAGCGGCTTAGAAATAAATCGTCGGACTTGGTGTTGGGGGTTGAACTAAATAAATATTGCGCATTGCCAGACGCATATTATCTCCAATTTTAATACTGCAATATCTTAGATAGTGTTGTAGCTATATGATTTCGATTTTACTGGCAATTATAAAAAAATCTTTGCATTTGATCTTTAAGTGTTAGCATTTACAAATCTAATCACCATTACAATTGGAGACATTTTGCAGCCCTAATTAATGCCTTTGTTTTTATATTTTCACATTATCTTTCTTAGTCCCACCTATTGTGTATTTGTGTTGGCTCAATTCACCTCATGTAGCCCACCCCCTTTGAAAATGAAAAAGGGTTGTTGTTTTTTTTCTTCTCGCGTAGCACTAGCCGCAATGTAACCAATGAATTGTATTTGGAATCGTTCACAGATAGACTACGCCTACAGTATATAATTAAAATACTCTGTTACAAATTAAATCCTGCATTCAAACCTTATTTAAGTTAAAGTATGCAAGTTTTAACAGAACATTTTACGGCACCTTCTTATGTAAAAGTAATGATGGTGCAGTAAAATGTTCCCTGTCAGTGTTTAATTTATGTTGTTTCTTGATTATTTTGTATGTTGCATTTTACTGCTGCATATGTTCAAAGTTGCGCTTGCAAAAATGATTATAGATGAGGGAACCTGCTAAATATTAAATTGTGTGTGTTTTCTATATACAGTACAAGTCATACGTTTGGACACCTTCTAATTCAATGTTTTTTGTTTATTTTAATTGGTTTCAGTGTTTACCCTATATAAAAATAGTGGCGTCGCAGCTATATAATATGTACGATGTACCACCAGAGGAACGAATACACTGGACCGGGTGTATTCTAACCTGAAGCATGCCTACAGAGCGGCACCACTCCCCCATTTAGGTCTATCTGACCACTAGTGCTGGGGGGAAACGATTATTTCGAAAACGATTAATCGGGCGATTATTTGATCGATTAGTCGACTAATCTAACGATTATTTGTCTGTTGTTCAATTCATAAAAAACGTAATGTAAAAAAAACGTAATGTAAAAAAAAAAAATTTCACAATACTGTGTCTCAGGGGATCTTAATATTTAACAAACTATTAATGTGTTATACCAGATTAACGGTAATAATCTCAGCTAACTGCCGAACAAACCATGTTTACCAAAACAAAACACAAGTCTCATAAGAAGCATCTAAATGAGACATGAGCGAAAAATGCTAACGGACATTGGCACAGAACTCAAGATAAAAGTACCCTTATTACTCATCGTAGCTGCACATACAAGATATCCGATTAAAGCTGAGACTCCACAGATTATGTAGGTATATAGTATCATCACTGAGTGATCCGGACTTGCGACAGGGGAAGCAAATACAGTCATCACAACACGTACCTTTACAGAGCTTCTAGGGAGATCGTCTCACCACCGTAGCTGTCAATTTGATCAAAAGACGTGTTCAATGGCTTTAAAATGAGAAAAAACGCGGCTGAATCGGTTAATCCATAGGTTTTTAACGTCTATGTATAAAAAAATGATTGAATTTATAATCCATAATTCCATTTTTATGTAAAAATCGGAGAGCAAATGCTAGCTGCTAATGGTAGCCACCACAGCTAGCTGCCGCTTTAAATGTTCCAACATAGCCGTTGTGCTTGTGTGATATGCCAACTCCATTTGGCAAAGACTGCAAATGACAATATCTTTGCGTTTTGGACTAACTTTAAAATATTCCCATGCTTTTGAAGACCTAGGGCGAGATGTTTTCGTTTGAGGGCTTCGTGCGCAATCCTGTGAGGAGGTGGTAGCCGTTTCAGTCTCCATTGTGTTTGAAGTGCGATTGCGAACTGCTTGTTGCTTTGTTTACACACCCACGTGTGTGTAGCGACGCGTCGACGCGGAAATATGTCGTCGACGATATTTTGAAGTCGACGCGTCGCTCCAGCACTAGTAAGCGTGCAAGCGTCTTTGAGTTGTAGAAAAGCGCTACGCCTATAGGCTATAAATATAATATTTAGTATTATTATTATTATGTGTAGACATGTGTGGTTGGAATCTGTCTCACAGGCAGGTTGCAGTGTAACATCAGAGGAGACTGGGCCAATTGTACATTCTCAAACTGCACTACTTAGAACTAAACAATGCAGAAATTATTTTTATATAATTGTATTCAATAACCGTAAGAAATTCAACAGTATGAAGTGATTTGTAAATAGGAATACAGATTTGACTTAATGTTTTCATAAATATATTTTTCTCCCAGTTTGTCATGGGACTGATTTACCGGAATCGAGAACCGAAAATAACCGGAATCGAAAAGGATAACCGGAATCGTTAAAATCCAAACGATACCCAACCCTATGTGTGATGCAGTAAAATATTACCGCTCACTTACGTTAGCGGTGTCGTAAAAACCGTGGGAAAATGTAAAATACGATGGCGAAGAAGAAGATTCCAGTGGCCCCAATTTTTGTCCATTCTGGACAAGTGAAAAATGTATTAGGACAAGTAAATTGCCAAACTCACTTGTCCATGGACAAGAACTCTCTAAAAACTTTTTCTCACACTGGTTAATAAAGAAAATATGTATTTAAATGTTGCCTTGGTCTGGTTTGTTTCGAAAAAAACTGAAAAAAATCGAGGTTTAAATCGAAAAGTGTCCATTAGTTAGAAAAAAAATTTTTTTTATTTATTTTTAGGCCAAATCGCCCAGCCCTACCTGGACGCTGCAATCATGTTGTGCACTATCCGTGCTGAGTGTGCTGACTTTTCGTACAATGTCCCACTGTCTGGCTTCCTGCATAAAGTCAAGTGCTCGGCGCAGTTGTGGCGAAATGACACTCCTCTGTTTTCATTTAAACAGCTCCTTATATCCGTTAGCGCAGCTAGCTAGCACCAGATGCTAACAACAACAATGCACGTAAGATCTCTCTCTCGCTCGGGCCACACATACACACACCCTCCAGGTCCTCCAGATGGCCAGTCGATGCCTGCCGGTGAGCGTGGAAGTGTGGTCTGCCACAAGCGGGCGGCAGGAGCGGGGCTGTCAGCATCAGCTTGTAGATGGTATTTTAAACTCGATGCTCTGAAACTACGGCGCGCCCAAGGAAAAAAAATACACATGCGTTAATCGTGTTAAAATAATTAGTGGCGTAAATCTTTTTTTATTATCTTTTATCGGTATCGTACTTCAGAAGCAGGAAGTTATCGGCATCGGTATTGGTTTAAAAAACCCAATATCGTGCATCCCTACACACAACAGTCAGAGTTTTCCGCCCCATAACCCGCAGGCGTAGGGAGGCGACCCTCTCGTCCACTGGGGTAAACTCCAACAACGAAGCACCCAACCGGGGACTTGTGAGTATACCCACACCCGCCCGGCGCCTCACACCTTGAGCAACTCCGGAGAAGAATAGAGTCCAACCCCTATCCAGAAGTAAGGTTCCAGAGCCGACGCTGTGCGTAGAGGTGAGCCCAACCAGATCCAACTGGTAACGCTCCACCTCCCGCACAAGCTCCGGCTCCTTCCCCCCCAGAGAGGTGACGTTCCACGTCCCCAAAGCCAGCTTCTGTCGCCCGGGTCTGGTCCGTCGAGACCCTCTGCTTTCACTGCTACCCTTCTGGCAGCGCACCCGACCCCATTGCTGTTTCCCGTAGGTGGAGGGCCCGCGGGACGGAGAAGCGGAGGTGTTGCCCACATTGCCTTTTCGGGCTGGGCCCGGCCGGGCACCGTGGAAAGCCCGGCCACCAGACTCTCGCCGACGAGTCCTCCTTCTGGGCCTGGCTCCAGAAGGGGACCCCGGGCTTCCTCCGGGCCGGGTATCCTCACTTCTTGTTTTTTCTTTCATGAGGTATTTTGAAAAATAAAAAGTATAAATATGCCTTATATAGGTATGGTCCTACGCTATATTATTCAAATATAGCATGATAGGTCGACTTTAAATAAGATATGAATGCAGTACTTTAACTTGTAATGGAGTATTTTCACAGTGTGGTGTTTGTACTTTTACTTCAGGATCTACTACCTGCAGCAAGTGCTGATAAAGGTCTAAAGTGTTATTAATGTGGCAACAAAGTGCTACTGAATAGTGTAAAGTGTTGATTAAGGGTAAAGGGAACATACCTGCTCTGTGTATCCGAAGCTGAGGCTGTAAAACAGCGTCCAGTAGCTTCTGGAGTCTCTTGTTCTCCTCTTTGGAAAGAGACAGCTCCTCCTCGAGCTCTGCTATCGTCTTTTCAAACAGAGCAAATATCTCTTCAGCAGCAGCAGCAGTGAGTCGCTGCTTCTTCAACGACAGCAGCATTTGGACTTTACTCATGTTTCCTAGATCACCTTTTCCTGCAGACTCCGTTAAACACACCGTTTCTCTCTCCGTCAAACTCTCACTCTGACGAGCGTTGCTAACGTGTTTCCAGCTAGCATGCTAAGCTAGCTCCTATAGTCCGAGGTAAACGCTCCAGAAAAAAGAGCACACAGTCCATTCAGAGGTTTATCCAAACACACAGATGATGGATCAGTAGTGCTGGAGCTCACACACACTTTCTCAGGAACACAGAGAGAGAGAACCGTAGCGACGAGACGCCACATGGATCCAGGTTCTTCTTCTTCTGCTTCTTCTTCTTCTCTCGGTTTTTGGCGGATTTCAAACAGCTGTAAGGTGCATACCGCCACCTACTGTACAAGAGCGTGTTTCACCATATCATCCTATCACCACTTGTGGAATTATACCACTGTATTTACATTGTTTTAAATTCTTCCAATCAATCCTGTTTCACTCAAATACTTAAGAATGGCCTTCCTGGTAGCTCTTACCCCCTCACCTTCTGTTCCCAGTGTCCCCATCAGGCTCCACTCCCTTCCTGCCTCTCTGACCCTGTCTCTTAGTGTTTCCCTCTCTGTTTTGTACATGTTGCAGTGTAATATGATGTGTTCCACATTTTATTTCACTCCACACCCCCTGCATTCTTCAACTTCGATGTGATCGAATTGTTTTGGTGTTTTAGATTTGGTTACCAAAGTCTTAGGATCACAAAAACAGTGAAATATTTGAATTACACTGTATATAAATGTGTTATTCATGTCTAAAATAAAAAAAAATTCATTCGGATTTTGAATAAAATAGGTGTTTATCACTCCACTTTCACCACAGCAGGGACTGAGATACATTAGGACTGAATAATGACTTCATATTACATACCAAGGTTCACGTGATGTGTACAAATACAAATTGAGCATTCAAACTTTTTTTCAACCATACATTTATTATAAATATGTTTTTTTCAACCAACTATTTATATAAATATAAGAAACTGGAAAATCTCACTATTTACAATATTGAACATCAGAACTTTCAACCAACTATTCATTATAAATGTCAAGACAGTGTCAAGGTCTTTGTCTGTCTTCCAAGACAGTGGGTCTGGCTGCTGTGAAGATGGGGGTGATGGTGCATGGGCTACTGTGTAGATGTGGGGTACAAGTGCTATACGAGACCTCCACGAGACCTCCTTGTTGGCTGGGTTGAAGGTGATGGCTGTGGTGGAGCCTTTGTGCTGAGGTGTATCTTGACCTGGTGGCAGCCGCAGATGGAGGTGGCAGCTGTAGTGATGCTGGTCTGCTGGTCCTTGGTGGTGATGGCTCTGGTGAAGGCCCTTGAGCCACAGTAGATCTTGACCTGGGGGCAGGCACAGATGGATGTTCTGGCTGCTGGATAAACGCCGCCTGTGGACCACTAGGCCCAGGCAGCTGTGAAACATCTCTGTAAAACAAATTAAAATGTAGGACAATAATTACAACTAATTTCAGTGAAATAAAGTTCAAGTAAAATGTTGCTCAAGCACAAATAACAATGCACACATAAAAAGAAAGTTTGGGAGGTTGGAAAGGAGTCTCTCTCTTTCTCTCTCACACACACACACAGGTATTTCCAGTTACTTTACATTCGGTATAAAATCACAGACACACAGTGGTGACTGGTCATTCGGGGTAGGTAGGGCACAGCCCCACCTAGTGTCAGCAGCAAGTATTACAAATAATGATTACAACAAAATGCAAAAATAAATAAAAGTATAAAATATATTTTAAGATCATGTTTAATCATCTGATTCGTCTCATTGCTGTTTTAGTCTGTGTTCTTCTAATTAGTGTCTACAGTGTGTGCCTATTGAGCTGTTTAGAGCCATGTGGGACAAAACCCGATCCTGCCCCTCCCTCTCACTGTCTAAGTGAACGGTGACTGTAAAAACTACACTGCGCATGCTCAGAGTATTGTCCTATTTAATGTGTGTGGCAACAAATAATGACCATAGGGGCAGTGAGCTGCCATCCCCACCATACGTCATCTCACATCATTCAGAGCTGATTGGCTGTAAGTATATGTGTGCCGCGAAAAGTGTGGTGTGTGAAGAGCAGACGAGAGATGCGTCCTAAAACCCGGAAGTAAGCTGCGCATGGGTTCCCTCCACAAAAAAGCAATGAGATTTCTCCATAGGATTTTAGAGAAAATAGCTCAAATCTCAGATCTGTGGGAAAGAAGCTGTTAGATAAATGCACGTTTTGTTCAGCAGGATAATATCCACATGTCTACCCTACTTTTATAATTTTCGAATCATAAATCTATCAACTAGTTTCATGATTGACTTTTGAAACTACAAGAAGATAAGGAGAACTTTTATAAAAAAGTAATAGAGATTTTTGTCCAGAGGGATAGGCAAATGGACTTCATCTTCAAGTCAAGGTAAGACAGCAATTTTATTGAAAATAGGATCTTACTAAGAGAGAACAATTCAATATTTAAATGATAAAATTACATTTATTTGGGTATCTTTCTGTTGTTTAAAATTAATCGAAGCATCAGACAAAAAAAGCTTTTGAAAATAATATTATATTTTGATTTAGGTCAAAATATAATATTTGTTATAGAGTTAGTGCCAGTGCCTCACCAGCCATGGACCTCACTGCAGCTCTATCAAAATCATTCGCATTGACCCAAATACACATTATGAGTTGTACACTGTTGGAAAGAGGATATTCCTAGCTTTCTAATGATATGAGGATTGTTTTTGTACTCCAAATATTAAGCGAAATATGTCACATAATGACTGTCACCGAGTAATCATTTTGAGAAAAAGGCCTTCAAAGTGTTCTCTTCTCTGGAATCCATCGATCTGATTGATTATTAGTTGAGCAAATGATCAAAATACTATGGAGGGAAGATATTTTCGTTTGGAGGGTAAGTGCGAGTGTGTGTGTATACGTGTGTGTCTGTGTGTGTGTGTTTGTGTAATTTTGCGTTTGTGTGTATTGTGTTTGTTGTGGAAAACACTCACGAGAAACACCGGCTGTGACGAAGTTACTCCGTTCTCCGCTTGTAATTATGCCGTTACAAGCTTCAAAGTTGTATTTATCATCTGAATTTGCCGAAACAAGTTTAATATTCTGAAAGCCAAGACTTTGTTTATTTGAAATCAGATGAAAACAAACTGTAACGGACCCTGCCGTGTTATTAGGGCCTGAGCACGTAGAGCAAAGAGCTATTGAAATCGTCAGTATTATTATTCTTCTGTTACCGGTTCTGCACTTTCGACCTGTTTTTGAGGGGGTTACGACACTATTCATGTAGCGAGATTTGGCAACGCCGCCAGGACCGGTGAAAATGTTAACATTCTGGATTCGATGAGAGAACATTTTTCAACTTGCTCTCTAGCGCCACCTGTGTAAATTCAGTGTTTCGAAAAATTTACAAAGTCGCAGCGTAAGTCTGACGGACCTGAAATTGTGCACACTTATCCGGGTGGAGCAGCTCTACATATTATCCTCTCATATCCCGAAGCTCCGCCTACTTTGATTTTTTTTAATTAGCATAATGTGAAAAACATTGAAATATTAAGTTAAATTCCAATTTCTTGATTTTCCAAACCAAACTTAGTGCACAGCATTAATGGAGGGGCAGACACATTACCATACAAAATGAGCACGAGGTGTGGAAAAATGTGGCCGACATCAATCAAAACGTATTAGCAAAAGGGTGTGGCCTACACATAAATGCTCACAATTCATCCAAAATGTATCCAAATATCACAGATTTCGGTGGATAGGTTCAGTGTGTCTTGGGGAATAGGCACAACAAACAATGTTCATTTCGAACAATAGGGGGCGCCAAAAACACAACTAATTTATATCTCAAGAACCGATGGACTAAAAAAATATATATTGTCATAGACATACTGGCAGGGTGAGTATAAACTGAGATTTAAAGGGTCGCAACCAATGAAAAATGTGGGCGTGTCCTATTCAGTTTTTTCTCGAAATCGAAGGGTTAAAAAATGTACCGAGCCATAACTAGGGGAGAAAATGAGTTACGGCCTTTAAATTCGGAACGCATGTCACAGCCCACAACCTTTTCCAGACTGTAGAAAAAAATCGGACGTTTTAGCAAATATGTCTCAGTAGCGCCCCCTATTGTGCGGTAGTCAAATATAGTTTCTTCGAACTACCCGAAACTTGGCACAGAGATTCCTCATGGAAATGCAGACATATTTCAAAATGGCTTCCATTATCTCCGTCCCCCATGAAGTCGGCCATTTTGAAATATGTCCATTTTAAGCGCATTTTCGCATACTTGTCCTAGGAAAATGATCGGAAAAATTTCAAACCAGGAAAAGATCAGCCCATATCCAATGTGATGCTAAATTGCGAATGAATAGTCGACTGCTCAAACGGGGAGCTCGTAAGCTAACGGAACATGTACCAATTTTGACGATTTAAATGCCACAAAATCGCTAAAATGACTTTCGGACGCAAAACTTGGAACACACGTCACAACCCACGTCTTTTTCCAGACTGTACAAAAAAAATGTACATTTTTGTACACCAGCTCAGTAGCGCCCCCTATTGTGCGATAGTCACATATAGTTTCTCCAAACTACCCCAATCTTGCCACAGACATTACTGATGGAATTGCGGACATATTTCAAAATAGCTTCCATTAGCCCCGCCCCCCAGAAAGTCGGCCATTTTGAAAAATCTGTGTTATTCATGCATTTTAAGCGCTTTTTCGCAAACACCTCCTCGGGAAAAGATCGGGAAAATTCCAGTCCAGGACAAGTTAAGCCCATATCCAATATCATGTTAAATTGCGAATAAAATAGTTGCTAGCTCAATCGGGGCGAACGTAAGCTAACAGAGAATGTACCATTTTTGACGATTTACATGTCTCAAATGACTCCAAACTACTCGCATATAATTTTCCAGATATTCACGAAACGCTGTATACACATTACTATTAGGATGGCACACAAATTTACCAGCAACAGCTCTGCTTATTAATTTCCCACATTAACCATAAACACCCAATACATATAAAACTCCTAAACAATGTATGGTGAAATGTTTTCCATCTTTGTTTTTCTATCTACGACTACAAACAGTATTTCCACTATAAGCACAACAGTAACACATCTTTCTATGCAATACAATAGAACAGTATGTGTTCACAGCCAATCCATGATTTAATGAGTATTTCCTTTGTGCCAAGAGCTGATTTAGTATATTGCATCAACGACCTTTTCAATTAAATTGACAATTCTTTTGTGTAATTAATAGTGTGTGAAACCAGGCAGAGTGAGTGACATGGTGTTCATTTCCACTATGCCAAAGCAGTTTACAGTTGCTGACGGTGTAAGGTAATATATATTGTAATTGTATGTAGCTGTGTTCAAAGGAGTACACGTTACAAGGCCGTGCGGGGGGAGCTGCCAGACCCAGATGTCCTCAAAGTCAGCGAGGTATACAAGGACCTCTCAGCAGACATCTCACCACGAAAAAAAAACGAATGGCTCACTACTCAACTCAATCTTGTGCACAGAGCCTATAGAACACATAATTTAAACCAGCAGGATGTAAACAGAGGAGAACAGCCGGTCTGATTTAGTGCCATGTGATTATCCTGTAATGAGTAACCTACACAGTGTTGATCGACTATATAAACAGTTCATTTATTGTCTCGATACATGTGTTGTGTAAGACATTTGAATCAATTTGATACGTCAATATTAAATGTACCTTTATTTTGAAAAACTTTATTGTGAATGACAAACCGGATGTCACATTTCCGGTATTTCCGGTTTAGGGAGAGACTTAATTCAGGTAGCTTGCCTTGGCTGTCTGTGTGCGCGAAGGTTTTGTCGTCAACAGACTCATTAAACTACCCACTTCTCGGTACATAGAAACCCTGCTCCACGGTCAAACGTGAGTAATATCGCAATTGGTGTGTTATACTGAAATGTGTTGACCTATACTTTATACTTTATTTATATATATGTATGCTTTTCATTGGAACACGCGGTGGGTGTGTGCAGTGCTAATGCTAATACCTAGCGCCACTTGTTTTGATGTACGTTTTTGTTGGTAACCTCGCTAGTTTGTATCTTTTAGTGTTGAGGTGGGCACCGTTAGATTCTGTGTCTCCTTGCGGTCATAAACAATGTGTTTGATGTGGAGCTAGGATAAGTAATAAGGGAGCTAGGAGTGATTTTCGGTGCAGTAATAGGTTAGCATTTTTCGCTCGGGGCTAATTCAGAGGCTCACTGTTAGCATTGTGTGTTTTTTGTGAAAAAATAAATGAAAAAGATCAGTTAAATTAGTTTTTTTCCCATTCTATGGATATAAAATATTCATAGTTTATTAAATATTAAGCTTCCTTAGACGTTGTTTCCTGAAAATGACGCGATTACGGGTCTGTGGGGCCTAAGACAATAACAGAGTATGTTTTATTTTTATTTTATTTATTTTTTCACAACAGTTGTATTTGGATGGAATGAATACCTATAGTGATAATACAAAGTAATAAAATGATTTTTACAGTGAAAACGTTCAAATGGAACTGATGGTTCCCAAATTACCCAGAGGTGAGGTGGACTTTATTTGTCTAAACCTCTCTAAAAAGGTCAAATTTCACTTGTTTTGCATCAATCTTGATACAGGGTACTTATTATATGTTATAGTTTGGATTCCTAAAGCTTTTAGTCTACTAAACTCATCATTCAAGGGTGGTTTTCACTATAAGTAATGTTTTTTTTTTAGGCGGACATTAGAATTTACATGTTTTTACTATGTTCCATCTCAATTTACTTTAAAATAAAAACATCTCTATTGTACGGTGGCCCTGAAGTGCAAGAAACCACAGCATTTCACAAAACACAACAGAATTTCACAAAACACAACAGCATTTCACAAAACACAACAGCATTTCACAAAACGCCACAGCATTTCACAAATCGCAACAGCATTTCAGAAAACACAACAGCATTTCACAAAACGCCGCAGCATTTCACAAAACACCACAGCATTTCACAAAATGCCACAGCATTTCACAAAACGCCGCAGCATTTCACAAAACACTGCAGCATTTCACATTGGACGGAAAGGGTATTCCTTAGGGAGAACACTTATTGTTTGTGATATTGTTTGTGGACAGAGCCAGCCAGAGAAGCACTGCTGTGATTGGTTGTTTTCGCTGCCAATCAAGAAATGACTTCGTGATTGGACCAACACATCAGCCGTTAGCTGTTAGCACACACTCAGAGCTCACAGCTCCTCATATCTGTTCAGAAACTGGACAAAAGTTAAAGATATGCAAAACACAGACTGTCTATGTCATGGTGAATACAGTCGCTGCTTTATTTATGTCTGTATAATGTTGTTGTGAGTGTGGACGGAGCAGCTACAGGTTAGTTTAGCCTGATCGATCCGATTCCGATTTACATGGAGATCCGGCCCGCCCCCTCTCCAGCGTCTTTTTTGAATCACAGGAGTAAACACAGAATTAATGCTTTATTAATTCATGGTTTTTAAGAGGCTTATCTCCATGTAAATACTATGGTAGACTACCCAGTTACTAAATCAGCCTACTATCACCTAAAGAACATATCTAGGATTAAAAGATTAATATCACAGCAGGATTTGGAAAAACTTGTCCATGCCTTTATCTTCAGTAGACTCGACTACTGCAATGGTGTCTTCACAGGTCTCACTAAAAAATCTATTAGAAAGCTGCAGCTGATTCAGAACGCCGCTGCTCGAGTCCTCACTAACACTAAGAAAGTGGATCACATCACTCCTGTTCTGAAGTCTTTACACTGGCTTCCTGTGTGTCAAAGAATATATTTCAAAATACTGCTGCTGGTTTATAAAGCACTGAATGGATTAGGCCCAAAATACATTACTGACCTCCTGCTAAACTATGAACCATCCAGATCTCTCAGGTCTTCAGGGACTGGTCAGCTTTCTGTCCCCAGAGTCAGAACTAAACCTGGAGAAGCAGCGTTCAGTTATTATGCTCCAAATATCTGTAACAAACTCCCAGAAACCTGCAGGTCCGCTGCAACTCTGACTACTTTTAAATCCAGGCTGAAGACTTTTCTTTTTGTCGCTGCTTTTAATTGAACTATTCATATCTTAAACTGCACTGTAACTTTTATCCATGTACTTTTTCTTGTAATGTTTAATTGAACTATTTATATTTTAGACTGCACTGTAACTTTTATCCATGTATTTTTCCTTAATGTTTATTTGATTAGCTTTTCTTTTTTAATGCTTAATGTCTTTCATTTTTTTTTTGTAAAGCACTTTGAATTGCCTTGAGTTGAAAAGTGCTCTATAAATAAACTTGCCTTGCCTTGCCTTACCCAATATTCGCATCGCTCTAATCGCTTGAGTTTCACCGCGGCTGTCAGCTGTGTTTGCTCCTGTCATTCAAACAAGACGCGCTGGAGAGGGGGCGGGAAGTATCTCCATGTAAATCCTATGGGAGATACCAACTACAACAAAATGAACATATTTGGCAGTGATTTAATTGTAATACACGTTTCAAAGTGATGCCGAAGTAACTAATACTGATAACGGTTAGTAAAAACCATGAATTAATGCTTTGACAAGTCTGCAGACAAGACGGCAGGCGAAAAGCTTTTAAAATGCGTGTTTTCAGAATGGAATCGGATCCATCAGGCTAAACTAACCTGTAGCTGCTCCGTCCACACTCACAACAACGTCATACAGACATAAATAAAGCAGCGACTGTATTCGCCATCTGTGGTTTGTACATATTTAACTTTTGTCCAGTTTCTGAACAGATATGAGGAGCTGTGAGCTCTGAGTGTGTGCTAACGGCTGATGTGTTGGGAGGGACCGGTTGGGACATATTGCGCTGTCGGACGTTGACCAATCACGAAGCGTCATTTCTTCACTGGCAGCAAAAACAACCAATCACAGCAGTGCTGTCTGGCTGGCTCTGTCCAATCATAAACAAGAAGTGTTCTCCCTACGGAATACCCTTTCCGTCCAATGTGAAATGCTGTGGTGTTTTCTGAAATGCTGCTGCGTTTTGTGAAATGCTGTAGCGTTTTGTGAAATGCTGTTGTGTTTTCATTTTAAGTCATACGCTAATATTAACCAATACACAGCTTCAATTATTACTTTACTTACCTTGACCACATAACAGCTGTATTGAAGGTTTGCTTTTTGATCAATAAACACAACAACAAAAAGCAAACTCCACTGGTATGGAACATACATGGCCTAATATCAAGAGGAGATGCGTTTATTGAGTAAACAAACAGTCAAGGGCAGAACGTCTGCACAACCCACTGCACCGCACGCCACGGTTAACCTGTTAAGCCGGCGGGGACCCTGTTTTTTTTTCCACGACACTGTGTCTCAGAGCATCTTAATATTTAAAAACCTATTAATGTGTTATACCAGATTAAAGAGAAGAATCTCAGCTAACTGACGATAAGAACTATTTTTACCGAAACAAAACAAAAGTCTCACAAGAAGCGTTAGCATTAGCCCTTAGCTAAAACGGGCAGATGCTACTTCCGGTGCTAACTAGCAAAAACGACCTTTAAAACTTAATGTTTTCTGCACAAACTACATATCATCTGAAAGCTGATACTCCACAGATTATTTTTGTTATAAGTATCATCACTGTAGGACACAAACTCACTGAGCTATCAGCCAGAACAGAGAAGAAAAAAAACAACAGTTTTCAAAACCATAACAATAAGTATGTCTTACCGTTGCTGTTTTGTGATCAAAGCTCTTGTTCAAGGGAATAAAAACGCTGCTTAAGGTTAATCCAATGTCTCTTAGTCACTTTAGAATTGTTCCTGATAATCTATCATTACATTCATGGCAGCAGAGTAGGTATAAAGTTTTGCAGTCCCGAGTTAATGCTGTCTCACGTGCTGTTTACGCAAACCTCTCTCTACTTGACGTAAGTGTTTAGCGGGACTTACTAACTGTCACTCGATTCTATTGGCTCCAACGGTTCAGAAAAGGTGTCAATCACCCAAATCGACCAATGGGTTCCAAAGATATGATCCTGCGTAGTATAAACTACGCCCGCTCCATTACGCATTACGCAGCCAGAAGGGAGAGCTTCACCACCGAGGCGAGCAGGTGCTAGAGATGCTAGCTGACGATAGCGGGGCTTTGATCATACCAAATGACTCTTCGTCGGATGATGAAGATCTCCTCCAGCCAGACCTGGATCCGGGCAGTAGTGACTCGGATGTTGAACTTCCACCACGGGAAAGGTATGTAATCTCTCTGTTTTTATATATATTACTTATGTGTTTGGTGGAACTGCGTCACAGTGCTAGCTTAGCCACGAAGCTACAGGAATGATTAGGCAAAATGCTAAATAGTTTTACTTGTCTTTTTGGAGTTACATTTTCTAAATGAATGGCCAGTGAATGAATATATACATGCGTTTACTTATTTATTTGGTGTAATATTATTTATTTATAGTCCAATATTATCCTTTTTATATATTACTTTTGTGTTTGGTGGAACTGCATCACAGTGTTAGCTTAGCCAACAGGAATGATTAGCCAAAATGCTAAATAGTGTTACTTGTCTTTTTTGAGTTACATTTTCTAAATGAATGGCCAGTGAATGAATATACATGTGTTTACTTATTTATTTGGTGTAATATTTCATTTATAGTCCAATATTATCCTATAAGTATAAGCCAGTGAATTAATCTAATCTCTTTGTTTTTCCACATTTGTTAGATGCAGCAGGACAAAGCCACACACCCAGAAGACTGTCAGGGAGCAGCTTGCTGCAGAATTGTTGGAGTTTGCTGAAGGCCCTGCTGAAGGACCTGCATCTCCACCACCCCCTCCTCCACCACTCACATGCATGCCCGAGTATTATGGGGAAGATGCAGTCCGGGACACGAACGTTTGCGAAATTACGAACGGCTCATTTCGGAGGACACGCGCGCATCTGCTTGACGCCGGGACGACCAGCGACCCTCCCCTACAGGCGCTCGGACGCGAAGGCCCGCCCACAACTGCGTGCACGTCTGTGACCGCAGTTTTAATCTATGATTACTATACTCTTACATTCATAATTTCAGCCGAAGGGAGGGGGGGCCGCGCTCCAGAAGAGCAGATTGCGAGTGAGAGGTGCCTGTCTTCGTCCCTTTACAAGCTTCAAAAATATATTTATCGTGTGATTTTGGAAATAAAAGTTTCATATTCTGAAAGCCAAGACTTTGTTTGTTTATAATCAACAAAACACCCGAACCCCGAAATAATAGTTTATTATGTAAATCCACGTTTATTTTTTAAATGAGCCGTTGCGACTTCCGACTGATTTCGATAGAGCGGGTCACATTTTGTCCCAAGAAAAAGTTCATGACTATGGATACAAAATATATATCAATAAACCTATTGTTCTTTTTCTCAGTATTCCCCACACATTGCCAGTAATATGGGATTAGTTTTGTATCGACTTTACTCTGAGATCTAGGAATATATAAATTTTTGTATTTATTGTAATGCAAATCTCAGAACTCTGAAACACGGAAGAGGATGAGGACCACATATGGATTTATTTTTTGGATCTGACCAAAACTGATTTTTTCTTTTGAGTAATAAATCAGAGTTCTTACTTAAATCTCAGATCTATGAAGAAGGTTCTGAAGGTTGTCATGAAAATAAATAAAATATATTTTAAGAAAAATCTGATTTCTGAGATTTCAAAAATCTGAAAAAAATGTTTAATTTTTGTATCAGAATTCTGACTTTCACTAGTAAAGAAAAAGTTGAGGTCCGACCAAAGTGATTTGTATCTGACTTTAAGTTTCACATTTCACCACATGTCCCTAACCCTCTTCCATAGACGCTTCTTCATCTCCATTTTTGGTATAAATAAATGCACTTGTGTTCACTTTCCCCCCGACTCTCTCAATAGGCGCATTCACACCGCGGTACTTTTCCCACAAAGGTTCATGCGAACCATGCAAACTCTTTAGTTCACATGAACTAAGTACAGATCACCGGAAAAAGTCCCTGGGGGTGGATTAGGCAAATGAAGCCGCTGACGTCACTTCTTCTTCTTCTGCTTTGGGTTTACTGGCAGGCCGCAAACCACTTCACGGCGAGTACAATCGGTGGTGGTATGCACCTTAAAGTTGCAATCCGCCAAAAACCGAGAGGAGAAGAAGAACCAAGATAAGAACAACAACACAAACTTCCGACCTCAGACATTATGGAGTTGACTGATGTTGTGGTTTTTGTGCTCGTGTTATACAGCCTTGTAACTGAGTTATTCAAGCCACAAAAGCAGATCTACACCACCTCAAATGAAATAGCAACGCTGCTTCGGAAGCGAAGACGGTTAAGAAGCGATATCAAAAGGATTGGACGACAGAATGCACGCTCTCTGGCCTTGTTTCACCGTAGGGCGGCTGAGGATGATGAGCGTTATCACGCCATAAGAACAGCAATGGTAAGTTATCAGTAAATCATAATACAATCTAATGTAGGATTTGTGGAGTTATGTGGGTCATTCCAGAATTGGAGGACATTTCATGTCCCCCATATCAAAAATCTTGGTGACCAACTTGCAAGTCAAATATAACATTTGAAATAGGGATTTTATTTACTTTGGTATTATTCTATTGATATATGTCTCTTGTAATGGTAAAATCAATTTGTTAAATCATAAACATATTTTAAATAACAGTAATTTTGCACAGAAGGTGTGTCCCTCAACATGCGTTTACAATCTTTTCAGTCTTAAAAGAGTGTGGCACTCTGATCCACTCAACCCTGTTACTGATATTATCAGAATAAAGCATATTAATTTCAAAGTTATCTTTCTTGCATTAGATATCCAAGTTTGTCCTTGCCTTGAAAGTAGCATTACATGCTACATCTAGCAATAATTCCTGAGGTTAAAGCTCAAATTAGCATTGATTTTCAACCCTGTTACTTTCAACCTTGTTACTATAATTAGAGTAACCGGGGTAATTCTTCATTGGAAAATATACATTTGATGCCTAGCTGGGCAAATCACTTTTTTTGATGGTTTATTATCTGTTTTTCCTAAATACATATACATTTTTTATCAAATGTAAAGGTTCATTTTTCAAAAATGTTGGTGTCTAAATTGTCCTCCAATTCTGGAATGACCCATGTTGAGCTAATTTGTGCCTTTGTATGTGTTCCAGATATGCGAATACTGCGGTGCGCGTCGTATCCCACACTCTCTCTGGGTGAACAATAGAACCTCGGCCTGGTGACTGGGACTTATGAACAGACAACATCTGTTCGTCGTGCATCTTCCTGCTGGCCATGGCACATCGGTCCTCACTGTCCTTGCTGGCCAGGGCACGCCGGTCCTCCATCGCCGCGATGGTGTCAAGGAAGCTCTCATGCCGAGCCCGCTTTCCTAAGAGGACAAATAAGCAAGATACAAGATCAGTTTATTCTCCATGTAGTTTTACAACATACAAGGAACAAGACAACATTGGACATGGTGCAGGCAGGGACCGTGTAACAAATGCAGGTGTAAAGTAGAAGGTAAGATAGGATCAAATAGCATAATATATACACACACACACACACTTTGTGTGTATATATATATATATATATACACTGTGTGTGTGTGTGTGTGTGTGTGTGTGTGTGTGTGTGTGTGTGTGTGTGTGTGTGTGTGTGTGTGTGTGTGTGTGTGTGTGTGTGTGTGTGTGTGTGTGTGTGTGTGTGTGTGTGGTGCCCTTATTTATTGTTTTGTATTTGTGAAGAGTGCTTAATGTAATAATAATAATAATAATTCCTTACATTTATTATAGCGCTTTTTCAATGACTCAAAGCGCTTTACATATACACACATTACACATATATCATACATGCAATGGTCAGATACTGTGGACAATACCCACAGGAGCAAGTTCAGGTGAAGTGTAATGGATGCTTGAACTAAGTTTTTTGTCAAAAAATCTTAGGAGTTATCTTACCGGAAGTCATGCAACCTCTAGCCCGGAAGTTTACGTTTGTGAGAGAGTGAAAAAAGGCGCTAAAAGTGTAAACGATGTATTTTCACGGTGTTTCCTAATTGTACCAAGACGGAAATAAACGTGATTAGTGGACATCAGTTCGATGCATAACGTTCTTTTCAAGACCAGAGTAGTAAATGTGTTTATATGTACCTTTGCGTTTGGTTGGTGGAAAGGGAGACGAGCGAGGACTGCTGTCCCGATCTGGAGGGGAAAGCTCACTCGTTTCTAGAAAGAGTTGTCCCATCTCTGCCCCTGAAAACACACGATTAGTTAGTGAAGCAAATTACAGAAACATTGCACACTTATTCACAAGTCAAAACGTTTTCATAGCGGACGAGAATAGCTAGCCAGCTAGCTGTTATTAGCCTGCTCAGGGTCGGCATGCTAACAGTGTTAGCCAGTTCAGCCTAGCATGGCCAGCTCGATCTACTGAGCAAATAAAGGTACATATGAGACCAGTATTGTGCAGATTAAAACAGTGCAGTGCATGTAGTTTATTTGTACCTTCTTCGTCGTCGTCGAACACTGAATCCGTCATTTCAGCGGCCTCCCACACCAGCGCGCCCGAATCGATTGTCGACGCTGTGCCGGAGAATGAGGACCTGTGGCCGAGCAGAGCATCCAATATATCGTACCATTTGCTCGTCCTCCGGTCGTTACCACTTTTATTATTGTAGTCCAGCCTGAGCTTCTTTATTTTGCCCCTGCATGAGTTAGCGCTGTGGAAGATTCCCAGGTCGCGTAACTTTCAGTGAACAACGGTCGTACAACTTAGCATTGGAAACTGCCTTTAGCAGAAGCTGCTGGGTCGCGTCCTCGGAGTAAATCGACAGAAGCGCCGACACATCCTCATCACTCCACCGCTCCGATGACTTCTTTGCAATAACTGTTGCCATAACTGCTTTCAAAAACAGTACTCTCTCCGTTGATGCGCTGGGCAATAATGCAATAGAGTCTGGCTGCAGACCGCAGCAAGGAGGCGGATCGTATAGGGGCGGATCCTATAGTGAACGACCGGAGCCGGCTCTCGCCCGCGAACGAGCCGTTTTTTGTTTTGTGGAGGGATCTAGATCGGCATGAAGGCACATTATGCAATGTGCAATGTGGACATTATCCCACTTATTACACATGGCCACATTCTCAACAAAGTAACGAAATGACTCCCAATAATAATTGAAATGCTTTTATGGATTTAGAAAAAGATTGTATTGATTTAAAAAATAGTTTTATGTATTGATTTAAATTGACATGCATCCGCAAAGAAAAGTAGTCCGTTGTTACCGTTTGAACTAACGTAACAACGGCAGGAACAGCTTCTATAGTGTTTTTGGGGTAACTGTGCAGAAACTGGTTGTGATCATCTGTGTGAGACAGCAGCTTCAGCTCAGCGTCTCTCCTCTTCAGCTCCAGCATAGCAGTGATCAGCAGGAGCAGCTTGGAGTCCAGTCTTCTTCAGATCCTCCACTAAAGCTGCTAGCGGGACAGGCCTCGGTGTGTAGCTCTGCCTACACTGAGGGCAGCTGTGGATCTCCTTCTCATCCTCTCCATCCCAGAAGCCTTTAATACACTTCATGCAGTAGCTGTGTCCATATGGAGTTGTCACCGGATCCTTCAGTAGATCCAGACAGATGGAACAAGAGAAGGTTTCCCGGTCCAGCTGAACTCCTTTCTGCACCATTTCACCTCTCAGTGGCAGCGAGTGTCTGAGTTTCACTTCCTGAGAGCTGAAACTATGTGAGCTGTGATCTGAACAGCATGTGTGTGTGTGAGCAGTGAATGTGGCCTATCAGCTCTTGTACTTTACCCACATGTTGGTTACACCCATCCTCCTCAGCGTGGATCTGAAGGGGAGGAATTTACCAACGGAGCCTCGCTTACAACCTGCTCGACATTTGAAAACAGTCTTCAGCTGTAAAGTATTTGTTTTAAATTCAGGTTTTTGTAGCACACGGCTCCACACTCATGGTAGCAGTGGTGTAAGAAGTATTCAGATATTCTACTAAAGCAAAAGTACAAATACTACAGGGTAAAAATACTGTGTTACAAGTAAAAGCATTGGTATCAAAATATACTTAAAGTACCAAAAGTATGTGTGTTTTATCACAGTTAGTAAATGTAGAGCTAATTTGAATAACCTTATGTCCTGCTGCTGGATATCTTATCCTATAAATAACTGTCAAGGTGCATTTAATAATTGATTTATATTTTTGGAATGATCTAATAATCTATATCTACCTAGTAACTAACATCTGTGAAATTAATGCAGTGGATTAAAAAGTACAATACTGTCTTCTAAAATGTAGCAAAGTAGAATTATAAAGCAGCATAAACTGAGACGTATTGGCATCAACCACTACTTACTACTTACTGTGAGTAATATCCCATTTTAGAATCATATATATTGAATTACTGGATTATTTCATTTTTATGATGTAATCCAGATTAATGTGTTTGTTACATCCCTAATAAAGTGTAGGGAAATGGAGACAGTAACACACAGCAACCAATAACAGTCAAGGTGAAAGAGAACACAAGTTTATTTATTTACACCAAAGAAAATGCCCAGCTGCACAGGCAGGAAGTGATCAGCTGATTACCTGCAGTGAGAAAAAGGGGGAGAAGAGAAAAGAGCAAGAGGAGGGAAGGTCAGTCCACCTTAAATGAGCAGTGGGTGATCAGCAGGTGAAAGGCAGGACACGGGAACTTGGTCCTGAAGAGATGTAACGATTATTAAACAAGAAATAGTCGAGTCAAAGGGTTAAAGAAATGAACATTTCTGATTATTAGTGAATCGGTTGCAGGCGGGTGAAATCAGGCTCCGTATTCCATGTAACGGCATCAGGTCATCAGGATACAAAATAGACAAATGTATTCCCTTACAGTTACAGAAACAGCTGACAACCAACACACTTGTGACTTTTTAAACGATTACGCCATTTAAATATTTTGTCACGAACTGAGCAGCTCTATTTTTCCTCTCCTGTGTGGACTCTCATGTGTGACTTTAAATTTCCACTCTGTGAAAAAGCTTTCTTACAGACTGAGCAACTGTGTGGTTTCTCTCCTGTGTGGACTCTCATGTGTGACTTTAAATTTGCACTCTGTGAAAAACCTTTCTGACAGACTGAGCAGCTGAATGGTTTCTCTCCTGTGTGGACTCTCATGTGGTCCTTTAAATGTGCACTATGTGAAAAAGCTTTCTTACAGACTGAGCAGCTGTGTGGTTTCTCTCCTGTGTGGACTCTCATGTGGTCCTTTACATTTCCACTCTGTGAAAAAGCTTTTTTACAGACTGAGCAGCTGAATGGTTTATGTTCAGCACTACGTCGTGGATCACCGACAGATTCATGTCTATTTTTCAGTGAGTTTGAGCCTGATGCTGATTCTCTGGTCTCTTTCCAATCAGCACTGTCTTCAGTGTCAGGTTCAGAAGAGTCTTCAGTGTCCGGTTCAGAAGAGTCTTCAGTGTCCTCCTCAGTCTTTGGTTGTAAACTGCTCTCTCGATCTGAGTTCCTGGCTGGTTCTGGTCCACAACAGTCATCTCCAACAGCTTCTGTTTCCATGTGTTCAGTTTGCCGTTCATGAGGCTGAGAGGACTGAGGTTTCTCTTTATCATCTTCACTCTTCACAGGGTCAGGAGTGAAAGTGGACTTGGTGATATCAGCCTCCTCCAGCTCCTGAAGCTGCTCTCCCTCCTGTTCCTGCTTAATGTGTGGGGGGGGCTCTGGGTCCTCCTGGTCCAGACTGGTGCTCCATTCCTGCTGGTCAGGGAGAAGCTCTTCTTTAACCACCACCAGCTGCTGGACGTCTGCAGGAAACAGGAAACACAGTCAGAACAAACTGTTAAGTGTTAGCATTTAAACATCTAATCACCATTACAATTGGAGACATTTTGCAGCCCTAATTAATGCCTTTGTTTTAATATTTTCACATTATCTTTCTTAGTCCCACCTATTGTGTATTTGTGTTGGCTCAATTCACTTCATGTAGCCCAGCCCCTTTGAAAATGAAAAACGTTTTTTTTCTTCTGGCGTAGCACTAGCCGCAATGTAAACAATGAATTGTATTTGGGATCGTTTCCAGATACACTACGCCTACAGTATAGAATTAAAATACTCTTGTTACAAATTAAAATCCTGCATTCAAACCTTATTTAAGTAAAAGTATGCAAGTATTAACAGAACATTTTACGGCACCTTCTTATGTAAAAGTAATGATGGTGCAGTAAAATGTTCCCTGTCATTGTTTAATTTATGTTAATTTATGTTGTTTCTTGATACAGTACCAGTCAAACGTTTGGACACCTTCTCATTCAATGTTATTTGTTTATTTTAATTGGTTTCAGTGTTTACCCTATATACAAACAGCGGCGGCGCAGCTATATAATATGTACAATGTACCACCAGAGGAAAGAATACACTGGACCGGGTGTATTCTAACCTGAAGCATGCCTACAGAGCGGCACCACTTCCCCATGTAGGTCTATCTGACCACCTCTCACTGCTTCTCATCCCAACTTACACCCCCCTCAGAGGTGACACCAAGCCGGTGGTCAAATATATCAGAACCTGGCCCGAGGGGGCACTCTCACAACTGCAAGACTGCTTCGAACACACAGCATGGGACATACTAGAACAGACAGACTTGGAGGAACACACATAGCCTGTCTAATCCTACATCAAGTTCTGCATACGGGTCTACCCAAACCAAAAATCATGGATGACAAGAGCGGTGCGGTCTCTCCTGAGTTCCTGTAACACAGCTTGGCAAGGGTGAATCTGAAGAGAGGCATTAAGGCTGCAAAGGAGGACTACAAGGAAAAAGTGGAGGAGAATCTCGCTCATAAAAACACACGGTGCGTTTGCCATCTGGCACTACTAGAGCTGACGCCCACCTTGCAGAGGAACTAAACCACTTCTTTGCTCGCTTTGAGGCTAGCAGACCCCCCCACTTTTCTACTCTGCCCCTGCAAACTACCAGCTCCATACCACCTCCCACTCTCAAAGAACATCAGGTGACGCTGAGGTCAGTGAATTCTGGAAAAGCCGCAGGACCCGATGGAGTACTCGGCAAAGTACTCAAAGCTTGTGCTGACCAGCTTTCAGTGGTCCTGACCAGGATATTCAACCTGTCCCTGTCACAAGCTTTCATTCCATCCTGTCTGAAGACGGCTACCATCATTCCTGTCCCCAAAAAGACACCAGTAAGAGAGCTCAACGACTACAGGCCCATAGCCCTAACATCGGCGGTGATGAAATGTTTCGAAAGACTGATAGCCGACTACATCAAAGCCAGCCTCCCACCCTCCCTCGACCCTCATCAGTTTGCCTATAGAGCCAACAGATCCACGGATGATGCCATTGCCACGGTCCTTCACACAGCTGTGAGCCACCTAGAAGGCCCAGGCAACTATATAAGGATGCTGTTTGTCGATTTTAGCTCAGCTTTTAACCTCATCGTACCTGACATACTAGTGGAAAAAATGTCAAGCGGGTAATAACCGGAAAAGCATGACATGGGACCTTTAAGTTCCTGGGGGTTCACATTTCGGAGAGCCTCAGCTGGACAGCACACACCACTGCAGCAGTTAAGAAGGCCCAGCAGCGACTTCACTTCCTGAGGGTGCTTCGGAGAAACCGACTGAACAAGAAGCTGCTGATGTCCTTCTACCGGGTGACCATCGAGAGCGTGCTGTCATACTCCATCTCGGGGCGGTATGCAGGATGCTCAGCTGCGGACAAGAAAGCCCTGCAGAGAGTGATCAGGATGGCAGAGAAAACCATCGGCTGCCCCCTGCCTTCTCTGGAACACATCTCCACCTCCCGCTGCCCCAACAGAGCTAACCAAATAATAAAGGACAGCTCTCACCCAGGTCACAGACTGTTCTCTCTCCTGCCTTCTGGGAGAAGATACAGGAGCTACAAGTCACGGACAAACAGTTTCTACCCCTGGGCCGTTAGGCTGCTTAACCACCACACATAATGAAATAACCGTTACCATTATCACACATACACATACTTTTAATGCTCTTTATATACTATTTTTATATCAATATTTTTAACTATTTATTCCCCCGTATGATTGTTTATGTTGTTTGTCCTATTGCCGTGTTTTTTAGTGTTATGTATGTGTTTGTATTTTTTGCACACCGGGACAGAGTTGCACTCTGAATCTCGTTATACTCTGTGTATAATGACAATAAATATATATACAGAATATATTATAAATACATGTTGGCAATAATTGATTGATGAGATTTTACATTAATTTGTATTAATATTGTAATTACTTAATGACCTTTGTACTAGTTCAAGTAACATTTTAGATGTGTTTAATTTATTATTGAACATATTTTGTTGGAGCTATATATCTCTTTATATTATTTAATAGTTTAACATTTATTTTCTTGCTGTTTTATAGTGTTTATTGTAAATGTACTCTTAGTTAGTCTCATAAGTTAAAGTAGTTTCTATGCTTATATTTTGAAGGCATGTTTGGGCACTCGGTGATTAGAGCACCTGGTGTAATTGTATATATTTGAGACAGGTGGGAGCCAGAGCACTAGTAGGCAAACGGTTTTTTATCAGGGGGGTTCAAGCCAGCAAAAGGAAAGCCATAGGAAAGGCTTAAGGAAAAGGGATATAGGAAACTTGTTCGTTACTGATGTTACGTATTGCACCGAGGCTTCGGAGCGTGTGTCGAGTAATCAACGAAGCTTTTTGTGAAGCCTGAATCGAGGCTTGTATCGTTTTGGGCCAGTGACGTCATCGATGACAAACGAAGCCTCGCTGCCTGTCGATACCACGTGACTGCTTCAGGAAGCGCTTCAGATCGGTTGAACCGTTGAACCACAACGCTCATACCCATGGATCTATAATAAGAACCATATTACCCCTCCTGCACCCGGGCCCGGTGACACGATGGAATCAAGAGAGCTCAGACCCTCACTTATATAGAGTTCGGAACATGTCATAAGTATAAATAGATACATGCATAAATACATGTAGGAATAAAAACATGAATAAATAAATGAATAAATACTGGAATAAATATGTTGCTGTGTTTTCAGGGAGCTTTAGTGTGTGTGCTGTGGCTCAGCTGGAAAGCAGTTGACTCACGACCGCAGGGTCCCTGGTTCAACGACAGAACAATACGTACTTTTTTTTTGTTTATAAAAGTTACAGCTAAATGAGATAATGTAGTTAATAAATGTATTCTTTGATATGGTTTTGCCTTTCTCAGGCTACAACATGGTTAAGTTTACGAATATTATTAAGGAATACAAATCCCTCTTTGCAATGTTTACCAGCCTCCTTAGGCTTTTCAATCACAATCATTAAACTGGAATAAATACAATATTGTTAACATGAACATATGATTTAATGTCCGTTGTTTAGAGTTATTCTAAGGCTTTACTCAATGGGAACTCGGTATGAGATAGAGCACACTGTTGAGATGTCCAATCTGCCTGTGTTACACACTTTGACCAACAGGGGGTTTGTGTTCAAATGAAGCCCATGATGAAGCCTCATGAGATGAACCCTTTTGCGAACCAATTGGCTGGAAAGCTTCAAAGCTTCATAAGGCTTCATCTCACCATCACTACTGTTCGTTGTACTTTGTTATCGGAATAAACTGCACAAATGGAGAATCTTGTCTGGACCTGGATCATTGCCCTGGTAAGATCTGCTAACTAGTGCCTCAGCGGCTGTATTATTTTAAGTTAATTATCTGTTTTATTTCTATATGATTTTGGCCGCTACATATTTATTCATTGATTTCTTCATCAATTATTCTCGCGCAATTTGAATTAATCCTAAGTATTTGTTTTTATTTTATTTTACACATTTAAAAAGAAAAGGTGAATAAAGAAGCACATTAAAACTAAAGTATCAATGATGTAACCAACTAGTGCCTACATGTATGGGTAATATTTAAATCAGTACATTAAATGGCATATTATTCAATGTATGTATTTTTATAAATATATTTATATTGGTAGGTTTGCTCTTCCGTAATACATTTTAATTATTATAATAGAGTACATGTGTCTAATAATACTTACATATTTTTACCTAAATAAGATATGAATGCAGTACTTTAACTTGTAATGGAGTATTTTCACAGTGTGGTGTTTGTACTTTTACTTCAGGATCTACTACCTGCAGCAAGTGCTGATAAAGGGTCTAAAGTGTTAATGTGATAATAAAGTGCTACTGAAGAGTGTAAAGTGTTGATTAAGGGTAAAGGGAACATACCTGCTCTGTGTACCCGAAGCTGAGGCTGTAAAACAGCGTCCAGTAGTTTCTGGAGTCTCTTGTTCTCCTCTTTGGAAAGAGACAGCTCCTCCTCGAGCTCTGCTATCGTCTTTTCAAACAGAGCAAATATCTCTTCAGCAGCAGCAGTGAGTCGCTGCTTCTTCAACAACAGCAGCATCATCATTTGGACTTTACTCATGTTTCCTAGATCACCTTTTCCTGCAGACTCCGTTAAACACACCGTTTCTCTCTCCGTCAAACTCTCACTCTGACTAGCGTTGCTAACGTGTTTCCAGCTAGCATGCTAAGCTAGCTCCTATAGTCCGAGGTAAACGCTCCAGAAAAAAGAGCACACAGTCCATTCAGAGGTTTATCCAAACACACAGATGATGGATCAGTAGTGCTGGAGCTCACACACACTTTCTCAGGAACACGGAGAGAGGACCGTAGCGACGAGACGCCACATGGATCCAGGTTCTTCTTCTTCTTCTTCTTCTTCTCTCGGTTTTTGGCGGATTTCAAACAGCTGTAAGGTGCATACCGCCACCTACTGTATAAGAGTGTGTTTCACCATATCATCCTATCACCACTTGTGGAATTATACCACGTTGTTTTAAATTCTTCCAATCAATCCTGTTTCACTCAAATACTAAAGAATGGCCTTCCTGGTAGCTCTTACCCCCTCACCTTCTGTTCCCAGTGTCCCCATCTGGCTCCACTCCCTTCCTGCCTCTCTCTGACCCTGTCTCTTAGCGCGTTTCCACTGCAGGCCTCACTCGGTTTGGTTAGGCCTTATTAGGCCCGGCTCACTTTAATGCTGCGTTTCCATTACAGTTTAGGAACTGGGGCAGTTACTATAGTAACGCAGTCAGGGGTGAAAGTGGTTTGAATTTCTTGCAGGTACTATAATGCTACCCCGACCTTCATTGGTTCATATTGTTCTCCTCCCGCCCCCAGCTTCATGCATCCCTGAACACAAACTGGCTATATAATGAATATAGGCTGTCCATGAATGCCTGGAAGTCCTTTGTTCCCCCTGTCACATCCAGTGCCTGGTCAACAGCAAGCTCCAGTCTGTGATTAAGGCAGTGCCATAGTATGATGCCTGGGAAGTCATCCTGGAGCAACTTCCCAACACCTGACTTCACTCCCAGCATGACACTGGCCCCATCACTGCAAAATCCAATAAGGATTTCTCTCAGCAACTCAACAGTGAAGCCATTTTTAAGCAAGCAACCCATAATCTGTTCCTTGATATGAGCAGCAGACATACTATCCAGCTCAACCAGGTCCAATGGAAAGGCAATGGGCTCCATGTCTCCATCAACACTAGCCTTCAAGAACACAATTTGTGTTGATTTGTGCCCAACACTGGTTAACTCATCAGCCAATACTGTGATTTTGCTCTTGGTCTCTATTATGTTTTTTAGAAGTTCCTTTTTCATCTGTGATGACACATGCTCAATTATGTCAACACAGACAGTTTTGCTATGCAAAACACGCCCTAAATCAGCAGAATGTGCATGCTGCAGGTCAATCAGACTCTCAAAGTCTGTGAAAGGCTTGTTGTTCTTGGCCACATAATAGGCTGTCATGAATACCTTGGCAGTAGACTCAAACAAAGACTCCTGACTACTCACGTTCATGTTCAGAAGAATATCTTTCTTTGCTGTCTGAAGAATCTTGACTGCTTCATTATGTGCTGCAGAGTTCTTGTGCTCACGGATTTGTTTGCGCAGTGATGAAAGCTGGACATCCCTTGATTGACCAGCTGGGATTATCTTTCCATCAGCCCACTGAATAGCAATATTAACATCACGGGATGCCATGACACCTAGATCCTTCACATCATGGCATGGGGTACAGCCTAGCCTTCCATTGTGAGCATACATCCATTCATGTTTCTGTTTGAACTGTTCATATTGTTCTTCTTTCCATATAGAAGGGTATGCATGCAGTAGGGCTAGCATCACCTGTGGTGGCTTCTGAGGGACCTGCTGCCACTTCTTCTGGCTGAGTCTCCTCTTCCTCCCTCTGGGCCTCAACTGTTATAAATTAGAATACAAATGTATAACTAAATTCAGCAGACAGTCAAAAATGTACAAGTCTCTGTCTTTCTTAGAATTTTCAGAATATTGGTTACATAAATTAAAATACTAATAAAATAAAATGTCTCAAAATGTATGCAACAATGTGCAGATTAAAATAGAAGATATCAAAGCAAAAATATTTAATGTTTATATTTAAGATATACAGTTTTCTAGTTAGCTAACTTATTATACATCACGGCCAGGTTCATTCTCTGGGCTAAATAAGCATCATCACCTGTGTCATCTGTGGGCGTTGTTTTTCTAATTTTAAGCACATTCTGAGTTTCTTCATCTCTCTCCTTTCTCTTAAACATCTGAAGAATCGTCGTTTGCATTTTTGCTTTAATTACCACGTAGCCTAATTTTCTAGCTGTCATTCAGTCACTCTATTCCTTTCTCCTCCCGCTGTTCTGATCAAGTGTGAAAAAGCAAATACCCGCTCTATCAAAATCAGGAAGCAACGTTACTACTCTATAACCGATTATCTTCCGTCACTGCATCGAGACCGAATCGTCCACGTCCGCATCGCAATGCATCGTAGAAAAGATTATTTTCAACACCCCTAATGTGTGTATTAATGCTGCCCATTATGGGCACAAGCAATTTTCACCCATTTATTAATTATATGTTTTAAATGTGAGAGTTTCCTATCCCCTAAACCTCCAGGGATGTACACAGTTTAATACTGGCAACTTCTTATTATGGGAAATACGAAAACGTCTTTTAAAACTATAACTCCCAGTAGAGACGTGCCATAGATAGAGAACATGTTGCGAAACAGAATAGCCAGCATGTGTAGTTCTGGGGATGGGGAGGGGAGGACGCGGTGGACCCGTTCGGTGGATCCGATATGTTCATGAAAACTCCTCAGGAGACACCAACACTAACGTGGCCGAGTGGACTCCGGAGTTGCCGCATGAGTTGCACTGTATGATCTGTGGTGTAGTGGGCTGTCACTCAAAAACTGAGTAGCCAATGGGGACACACCCCTGAATGTCCCGTCCACCTGGGATGTTTGTGTCAAAATCGAAAACAAAAAATGAGGGAGCACAAACGAGAAGAGCTGCAGCGAGAGCAAAATCTGATCATTGAGAAAGATAAAAGAACTGCAAACAAAAAGATATGTTAAAACAAAGAAAAAATACTTATAGTTTACATGAATACACAAATGATTTGTTTGCAACTTATAGTTTCATTTTTGAAATGTATTTTGCTTGACTCAGTTTTTTTCTTTTAAACACAAAGTTTTGCTTTATTCTGAGAAAGTGTTGCTTTCTCTTTATGATACAAAACTAATCCCATAGAACCCATAAGATGTTATATTTTTCAGACCACTGGGAGTTAAAGAATGCAGCTATCATCAGCTTATACTTTAAACCAGAACTTTCTTTGAAGAAATGCTCATTATTAGAAAATAATGGGGAATAATAAGTGTTCAGTAGGTTCAAGGTTCAATGTTCTTTATTTAGTCATGCGAACATAGCTACCGTGTTATGCCGATGACAATCTTGTGTCACAGGCTTCTCCAACAGAGCAACACAAAACACAGATAAACAGAAGAATATAGTGCAAGTAAATAGTAATATAAAAAGAAAAATTGTTTAAAAAAGTGAAATAGTGCAATAAGAGTCCATATGCAAGTTATGAAATATGATATATTAAGTAAATAGATAAATATTGTTTAAGGATGTTTCAACAGATGTTGCTTCAACAGTTCAGGTGTTTAACAGTCTTATGGCCTGTGGGATGAAACTGTCTCTGAATCTGGTTGTTTTAGTCCGGATGCTGCGGTAACGCCTGCCAGACGGCAGCAGACTGAACAGTTTGTGGCTGGGGTGATGGGGGTCTTTTATAATCCGGAGGGATTTCATCCTGAGCCGCTGGGAGTAAATATCCTCCATGGATGGCAACTCTGTTCTGTGCAGTTTTCTGTGCAGTTTTCACCACCCTCTGTAAAGCCTTACGATTGAGGGCAGTGCAGCTGCCGTACCAGGCCGTGATGCAGCCAGTCAGGATGCTCTCTATGGTGCACCTGTAGAAGTTGCAGAGTATCCTGGAGTCCATGTTGAACCTCCTCAGCCTGCGGAGGAAGAAGAGCCGCTGTCAAGCGTTTTTGGTGATGGTGGTGGTGTGAAGAGTCCATGTCAGGTATCAGTGATGTGGACACCGAGGAACCTGAAGCTGCTGACTCTCTCCACCGTAATCCCTCTCTCTGCTGCTTCCTGTAATCCACAATCAGCTCCTTTGTTTTTCTGACGTTGAGATGGAGGTTGTTATCCTGGTAGTATAATGCTCTGATACTTGGTATAATACAGTATAATAATGTAGTGTAATGTTAATGTCAGGCTGAACGTAAGGCCACTTTTAGGTTGAGGTTAATTATTCTTCACATTGCCTGAAGCTAATCGGGTACAAGGTTACGACTGGGAAAAAGACCAGTAGTAAAACTCCCCTCACTTGATGGTGGACCTGGGTGAAGGTAAAACACGGTCAATATGACGGAGCGCCTCCAGGACACGTGTGCGGAAGTGTATATAAATGCAAACGCCTGCGAAAAAGTTGGAGACAAAGAAACTGGGAGGTGGTTTGTCGTCCTTCACCAAGGTCAACCAATAAGGAACAAGAAGGCTTAGCTCTAAAAGTGCTAGAACAACGTTTGTTTAGCAGTTTGATCCCAGGGTCTGCTCTGACTTTGATTTATGTCTTTGACGTATAAAAGCTATTTTGCATCAAACTCTGTCTGCCTCCAGCCACTTCTTCTGAACCTGTTCAAATGTGTTGGTACAGTGTTGAGGAGGTCCGGATCTTCAACTGGCCCAGACCCAGATTTCCTCCAACATTACCACTAAACACATTCAGGATTCACTAAATCCTGTACTTTCTACTTCTTACATTTTCAAAACCAACCCGTTACTTTAGTTTTAATCTGCATTTGGTCGAGGGATCATTATTATTTCGAAACATTGAGAGCCTATCTTTTGGTGGCTATGTCCCAACATTAAGACTAATCACTCAAACATGATAAACGCTATTGTACTGTACATGTTCCTTTTTTTAACAAAGCCTTTTGGGAAGAGGCGTTTGAGGCTCTTAAAAAATAAATCAAACGCATCACAATTCATGCCATCTTTACTTTTGTCTTACGGTTTTCACTTCACTATCTAAGAAGAAAACCGTAACATTATATGTTTAAAAGTCATTACACACTGAATTATCTTTAATGCACTTCTCTCTAAAACCTTGGATTAAAGGACCCTACACACATTGAGATAATCAGACGTAGTTGTTGACTGCGGCGCTATGACGTGTAGATAATTCTTCTTTGATTCAGTTCAACTTTAGAGAGCGTGGGGAAAAGAGGGTCAGAAAGAGGATGAGGGCCACATGGGGACATTTGATTTTAAATTGGACCAAAAATGATTTTTTTTATCTTTTATTCAGAGGAAACTTTTCTGAATTCTGACTTTACTCTGAGATCTAGGAATATATACATTTTTTTATTTATTGTAATGCAAATCTCAGAACTCTGAAACACGGAAGAGGATGAGGACCACATATGGATTTATTTTTTGGATCTGTGTTACGTTCCCTCTTTGCTAGGGGTAAGAAAGGGAAACGACACGACCAGTTTGTAATTGGTATTGGTTACCGGTGGGTTTATTTATGACGGCAACTGAACAAAACGATGATAAACACACGAACAGCCTGGACCAACAACGGACCAACCTGTTACGGGTTAACAACACAGGACTCCAAAAAAGAGTTGCACAGTAGGCTACAAAAGAAAGAACGTACCTCACTTCTAAAGTGGAACAAAACACTAAACAAAAGGAGACTGTGTGGAAACACAGCTGTTGCTGATCAACCAGTGCTAATCACCGGGGTCTGTCCTTCTACCGGGTGACCATCGAGAGCGTGCTGTCATACTCCATCTCGGGGCGGTATGCAGGATGCTCAGCTGCGGACAAGAAAGCCCTGCAGAGAGTGATCAGGATGGCAGAGAAAACCATCGGCTGCCCCCTGCCTTCTCTGGAACACATCTCCACCTCCCGCTGCCCCAACAGAGCTAACAAAATAATAAAGGACAGCTCTCACCCAGGTCACAGACTGTTCTCTCTCCTGCCTTCTGGGAGAAGATACAGGAGCTACAAGTCACGGACAAACAGTTTCTACCCCTGGGCCGTTAGGCTGCTTAACCACCACACATAATGAAATAACCGTTACCATTATCACACATACACATACTTTTAATGCTCTTTATATACTATTTTTATATCAATATTTGTAACTATTTATTCCCCCGTATGATTGTTTATGTTGTCTGTCCTATTGCCGTGTTTTTTAGTGTTATGTATGTGTTTGTATTTTTTGCACACCGGGACAGAGTTGCACTCTGAATCTCGTTATACTCTGTGTATAATGACAATAAATATATATACAGAATATATTATAAATACATGTTGGCAATAATTGATTGATGAGATTTTACATTAATTTGTATTAATATTGTAATTACTTAATGACCTTTGTACTAGTTCAAGTAACATTTTAGATGTGTTTAATTTATTATTGAACATATTTTGTTGGAGCTATATATCTCTTTATATTATTTAATAGTTTAACATTTATTTTCTTGCTGTTTTATAGTGTTTATTGTAAATGTACTCTTAGTTAGTCTCATAAGTTAAAGTAGTTTCTATGCTTATATTTTGAAGGCATGTTTGGGCACTGGGTGATTAGAGCACCTGGTGTAATTGTATATATTTGAGACAGGTGGGAGCCAGAGCACTAGTAGGCAAACGGTTTTTTATCAGGGTGTTTCAAGCCAGCAAAAGGAAAGCCATAGGAAAGGCTTAAGGAAAAGGGATATAGGAAACTTGTTCGTTACTGATGTTACGTATTGCACCGAGGCTTCGGAGCGTGTGTCGAGTAATCAACGAAGCTTTTTGTGAAGCCTGAATCGAGGCTTGTATCGTTTTGGGCCAGTGACGTCATCGATGACAAACGAAGCCTCGCTGCCTGTCGATACCACGTGACTGCTTCAGGAAGCGCTTCAGATCGGTTGAACCGTTGAACCACAACGCTCATACCCATGGATCTATAATAAGAACCATATTACCCCTCCTGCACCCGGGCCCGGTGACACGATGGAATCAAGAGAGCTCAGACCCTCACTTATATAGAGGTCGGAACATGTCATAAGTATAAATAGATACATGCATAAATACATGTAGGAATAAAAACATGAATAAATAAATGAATAAATACTGGAATAAATATGTTGCTGTGTTTTCAGGGAGCTTTAGTGTGTGTGCTGTGGCTCAGCTGGAAAGCAGTTGACTCACGACCGCAGGGTCCCTGGTTCAACGACAGAACAATACGTACTTTTTTTTTGTTTATAAAAGTTACAGCTAAATGAGATAATGTAGTTAATAAATGTATTCTTTGATATGGTTTAGCCTTTCTCAGGCTACAACATGGTTAAGTTTACGAATATTATTAAGGAATACAAATCCCTCTTTGCAATGTTTACCAGCCTCCTTAGGCTTTTCAATCACAATCATTAAACTGGAATAAATACAATATTGTTAACATGAAAATATGATTTAATGTCCGTTGTTTAGAGTTATTCTAAGGCTTTACTCATTGGGAACTCGGTATGAGATAGAGCACACTGTTGAGATGTCCAATCTGCCTGTGTTACACACTTTGACCAACAGGGGGTTTGTGTTCAAATGAAGCCCATGATGAAGCCTCATGAGATGAACCCTTTTGCGAACCAATTGGCTGGAAAGCTTCAAAGCTTCATAAGGCTTCATCTCACCATCACTACTGTTCGTTGTACTTTGTTATCGGAATAAACTGCACAAATGGAGAATCTTGTCTGGACCTGGATCATTGCCCTGGTAAGATCTGCTAACTAGTGCCTCAGCGGCTGTATTATTTTAAGTTAATTATCTGTTTTATTTCTATATGATTTTGGCCGCTACATATTTATTCATTGATTTCTTCATCAATTATTCTCGCGCAATTTGAATTAATCCTAAGTATTTGTTTTTATTTTATTTTACACATTTAAAAAGAAAAGGTGAATAAAGAAGCACATTAAAACTAAAGTATCAATGATGTAACCAACTAGTGCCTACATGTATGGGTAATATTTAAATCAGTACATTAAATGGCATATTATTCAATGTATGTATTTTTATATATATATTTATATTGGTAGGTTTGCTCTTCCGTAATACATTTTAATTATTATAATAGAGTACATGTGTCTAATAATACTTACATATTTTTACCTAAATAAGATATGAATGCAGTACTTTAACTTGTAATGGAGTATTTTCACAGTGTGTTGTTTGTACTTTTACTTCAGGATCTACTACCTGCAGCAAGTGCTGATAAAGGGTCTAAAGTGTTAATGTGATAATAAAGTGCTACTGAAGAGTGTAAAGTGTTGATTAAGGGTAAAGGGAACATACCTGCTCTGTGTACCCGAAGCTGAGGCTGTAAAACAGCGTCCAGTAGCTTCTGGAGTCTCTTGTTCTCCTCTTTGGAAAGAGACAGCTCCTCCTCGAGCTCTGCTATCGTCTTTTCAAACAGAGCAAATATCTCTTCAGCAGCAGCAGTGAGTCGCTGCTTCTTCAACAACAGCAGCATCATTTGGACTTTACTCATGTTTCCTAGATCACCTTTTCCTGCAGACTCCGTTAAACACACCGTTTCTCTCTCCGTCAAACTCTCACTCTGACTAGCGTTGCTAACGTGTTTCCAGCTAGCATGCTAAGCTAGCTCCTATAGTCCGAGGTAAACGCTCCAGAAAAAAGAGCACACAGTCCATTCAGAGGTTTATCCAAACACACAGATGATGGATCAGTAGTGCTGGAGCTCACACACACTTTCTCAGGAACACAGAGAGAGAGAACCGTAGCGACGAGACGCCACATGGGTCTAGCTTCTTCTTCTTTGTCTTCTTCTTCTTCTTCTCTCGGTTTTTGGCGGATTTCAAACAGCTGTAAGGTGCATACCGCCACCTACTGTATAAGAGTGTGTTTCACCATATCATCCTATCACCACTTGTGGAATTATACCACGTTGTTTTAAATTCTTCCAATCAATCCTGTTTCACTCAAATACTAAAGAATGGCCTTCCTGGTAGCTCTTACCCCCTCACCTTCTGTTCCCAGTGTCCCCATCTGGCTCAACTCCCTTCCTGCCTCTCTCTGACCCTGTCTCTTAGCGCGTTTCCACTGCAGGCCTCACTCGGCCTCGCTCGGTTTGGTTAGGCCTTATTAGGCCCGGCTCACTTTAATGCTGCGTTTCCATTACAGTTTAGGAACTGGGGCAGTTACTATAGTAACGCAGTCAGGGGTGAAAGTGGTTTGAATTTCTTGCAGGTACTATAATGCTACCCCGACCTTCATTGGTTCATATTGTTCTCCTCCCGCCCCCAGCTTCATGCATCCCTGAACACAAACTGGCTATATAATGAATATAGGCTGTCCATGAATGCCTGGAAGTCCTTTGTTCCCCCTGTCACATCCAGTGCCTGGTCAACAGCAAGCTCCAGTCTGTGATTAAGGCAGTGCCATAGTATGATGCCTGGGAAGTCATCCTGGAGCAACTTCCCAACACCTGACTTCACTCCCAGCATGACACTGGCCCCATCACTGCAAAATCCAATAAGGATTTCTCTCAGCAACTCAACAGTGAAGCCATTTTTAAGCAAGCAACCCATAATCTGTTCCTTGATATGAGCAGCAGACATACTATCCAGCTCAACCAGGTCCAATGGAAAGGCAATGGGCTCCATGTCTCCATCAACACTAGCCTTCAGGAACACAATTTGTGTTGATTTGTGCCCAACACTGGTTAACTCATCAGCCAATACTGTGATTTTGCTCTTGGTCTCTATTATGTTTTTTAGAAGTTCCTTTTTCATCTGTGATGACACATGCTCAATTATGTCAACACAGACAGTTTTGCTATGCAAAACACGCCCTAAATCAGCAGAATGTGCATGCTGCAGGTCAATCAGACTCTCAAAGTCTGTGAAAGGCTTCTTGTTCTTGGCCACATAATAGGCTGTCATGAATACCTTGGCAGTAGACTCAAACAAAGACTCCTGACTACTCACGTTTTTTATTTTTATTTATCCTTTATTTATCCAGGAATGTCCCATTGAGATACAAGATCTCTTCTTCCAGGGAGTCCTGACGTTCATGTTCAGAAGAATATCTTTCTTTGCTGTCTGAAGAATCTTGACTGCTTCATTATGTGCTGCAGAGTTCTTGTGCTCACGGATTTGTTTGCGCAGTGATGAAAGCTGGACATCCCTTGATTGACCAGCTGGGATTATCTTTCCATCAGCCCACTGAATAGCAATATCAACACCACGGGATGCCATGACACCTAGATCCTTCACATCATGGCATGGGGTACAGCCTAGCCTTCCATTGTGAGCATACATCCATTCATGTTTCTGTTTGAACTGTTCATATTGTTCTTCTTTCCATATAGAAGGGTATGCATGCAGTAGGGCTAGCATCACCTGTGGTGGCTTCTGAGGGACCTGCTGCCACTTCTTCTGGCTGAGTCTCCTCTTCCTCCCTCTGGGCCTCAACTGTTATAAATTAGAATACAAATGTATAACTAAATTCAGCAGACAATCAAAAATGTACAAGTCTCTGTCTTTCTTAGAATTTTCAGAATATTGGTTACATAAATTAAAATACTAATAAAATAAAATGTCTCAAAATGTATGCAACAATGTGCAGATTAAAATAGAAGATATCAAAGCAAAAATATTTAATGTTTATATTTAAGATATACAGTTTTCTAGTTAGCTAACTTATTATACATCACGGCCAGGTTCATTCTCTGGGCTAAATAAGCATCATCACCTGTGTCATCTGTGGGCGTTGTTTTTCTAATTTTAAGCACATTCTGAGTTTCTTCATCTCTCTCCTTTCTCTTAAACATCTGAAGAATCGTCGTTTGCATTTTTGCTTTAATTACCACGTAGCCTAATTTTCTAGCTGTCATTCAGTCACTCTATTCCTTTCTCCTCCCGCTGTTCTGATCAAGTGTGAAAAAGCAAATACCCGCTCTATCAAAATCAGGAAGCAACGTTACTACTCTATAACCGATTATCTTCCGTCACTGCATCGAGACCGAATCGTCCACGTCCGCATCGCAATGCATCGTAGAAAAGATTATTTTCAACACCCCTAATGTGTGTATTAATGCTGCCCATTATGGGCACAAGCAATTTTCACCCATTTATTAATTATATGTTTTAAATGTGAGAGTTTCCTATCCCCTAAACCTCCAGGGATGTACACAGTTTAATACTGGCAACTTCTTATTATGGGAAATACGAAAACGTCTTTTAAAACTATAACTCCCAGTAGAGACGTGCCATAGATAGAGAACATGTTGAGAAACAGAATAGCCAGCATGTGTAGTTCTGGGGATGGGGAGGGGAGGACGCGGTGGACCCGTTCGGTGGATCCGATATGTTCATGAAAACTCCTCAGGAGACACCAACACTAACGTGGCCGAGTGGACTCCGGAGTTGCCGCATGAGTTGCACTGTATGATCTGTGGTGTAGTGGGCTGTCACTCAAAAACTGAGTAGCCAATGGGGACACACCCCTGAATGTCCCGTCCACCTGGGATGTTTGTGTCAAAATCGAAAACAAAAAATGAGGGAGCACAAACGAGAAGAGCTGCAGCGAGAGCAAAATCTGATCATTGAGAAAGATGAAAGAACTGCAAACAAAAAGATATGTTAAAACAAAGAAAAAATACTTATAGTTTACATGAATACACAAATGATTTGTTTGCAACTTATAGTTTCATTTTTGAAATGTATTTTGCTTGACTCAGTTTTTTTCTTTTAAACACAAAGTTTTGCTTTATTCTGAGAAAGTGTTGCTTTCTCTTTATGATACAAAACTAATCCCATAGAACCCATAAGATGTTATATTTTTCAGACCACTGGGAGTTAAAGAATGCAGCTATCATCAGCTTATACTTTAAACCAGAACTTTCTTTGAAGAAATGCTCATTATTAGAAAATAATGGGGAATAATAAGTGTTCAGTAGGTTCAAGGTTCAATGTTCTTTATTTAGTCATGCGAACATAGCTACCGTGTTATGCCGATGACAATCTTGTGTCACAGGCTTCTCCAACAGAGCAACACAAAACACAGATAAACAGAAGAATATAGTGCAAGTAAATAGTAATATAAAAAGAAAAATTGTTTAAAAAAGTGAAATAGTGCAATAAGAGTCCATATGCAAGTTATGAAATATGATATATTAAGTAAATAGATAAATATTGTTTAAGGATGTTGTTTCAACAGATGTTGCTTCAACAGTTCAGGTGTTTAACAGTCTTATGGCCTGTGGGATGAAACTGTCTCTGAATCTGGTTGTTTTAGTCCGGATGCTGCGGTAACGCCTGCCAGACGGCAGCAGACTGAACAGTTTGTGGCTGGGGTGATGGGGGTCTTTTATAATCCGGAGGGATTTCATCCTGAGCCGCTGGGAGTAAATATCCTCCATGGATGGCAACTCTGTTCTGTGCAGTTTTCTGTGCAGTTTTCACCACCCTCTGTAAAGCCTTACGATTGAGGGCAGTGCAGCTGCCGTACCAGGCCGTGATGCAGCCAGTCAGGATGCTCTCTATGGTGCACCTGTAGAAGTTGCAGAGTATCCTGGAGTCCATGTTGAACCTCCTCAGCCTGCGGAGGAAGAAGAGCCGCTGTCAAGCGTTTTTGGTGATGGTGGTGGTGTGAAGAGTCCATGTCAGGTATCAGTGATGTGGACACCGAGGAACCTGAAGCTGCTGACTCTCTCCACCGTAATCCCTCTCTCTGCTGCTTCCTGTAATCCACAATCAGCTCCTTTGTTTTTCTGACGTTGAGATGGAGGTTGTTATCCTGGTAGTATAATGCTCTGATACTTGGTATAATACAGTATAATAATGTAGTGTAATGTTAATGTCAGGCTGAACGTAAGGCCACTTTTAGGTTGAGGTTAATTATTCTTCACATTGCCTGAAGCTAATCGGGTACAAGGTTACGACTGGGAAAAAGACCAGTAGTAAAACTCCCCTCACTTGATGGTGGACCTGGGTGAAGGTAAAACACGGTCAATATGACGGAGCGCCTCCAGGACACGTGTGCGGAAGTGTATATAAATGCAAACGCCTGCGAAAAAGTTGGAGACAAAGAAACTGGGAGGTGGTTTGTCGTCCTTCACCAAGGTCAACCAATAAGGAACAAGAAGGCTTAGCTCTAAAAGTGCTAGAACAACGTTTGTTTAGCAGTTTGATCCCAGGGTCTGCTCTGACTTTGATTTATGTCTTTGACGTATAAAAGCTATTTTGCATCAAACTCTGTCTGCCTCCAGCCACTTCTTCTGAACCTGTTCAAATGTGTTGGTACAGTGTTGAGGAGGTCCGGATCTTCAACTGGCCCAGACCCAGATTTCCTCCAACATTACCACTAAACACATTCAGGATTCACTAAATCCTGTACTTTCTACTTCTTACATTTTCAAAACCAACCCGTTACTTTAGTTTTAATCTGCATTTGGTCGAGGGATCATTATTATTTCGAAACATTGAGAGCCTATCTTTTGGTGGCTATGTCCCAACATTAAGACTAATCACTCAAACATGATAAACGCTATTGTACTGTACATGTTCCTTTTTTTAACAAAGCCTTTTGGGAAGAGGCGTTTGAGGCTCTTAAAAAATAAATCAAACGCATCACAATTCATGCCATCTTTACTTTTGTCTTACGGTTTTCACTTCACTATCTAAGAAGAAAACCGTAACATTATATGTTTAAAAGTCATTACACACTGAATTATCTTTAATGCACTTCTCTCTAAAACCTTGGATTAAAGGACCCTACACACATTGAGATAATCAGACGTAGTTGTTGACTGCGGCGCTATGACGTGTAGATAATTCTTCTTTGATTCAGTTCAACTTTAGAGAGCGTGGGGAAAAGAGGGTCAGAAAGAGGATGAGGGCCACATGGGGACATTTGATTTTAAATTGGACCAAAAATGATTTTTTTTATCTTTTATTCAGAGGAAACTTTTCTGAATTCTGACTTTACTCTGAGATCTAGGAATATATACATTTTTTTATTTATTGTAATGCAAATCTCAGAACTCTGAAACACGGAAGAGGATGAGGACCACATATGGATTTATTTTTTGGATCTGTGTTACGTTCCCTCTTTGCTAGGGGTAAGAAAGGGAAACGACACGACCAGTTTGTAATTGGTATTGGTTACCGGTGGGTTTATTTATGACGGCAACTGAACAAAACGATGATAAACACACGAACAGCCTGGACCAACAACGGACCAACCTGTTACGGGTTAACAACACAGGACTCCAAAAGAGAGTTGCACAGTAGGCTACAAAAGAAAGAACGTACCTCACTTCTAAAGTGGAACAAAACACTAAACAAAAGGAGACTGTGTGGAAACACAGCTGTTGCTGATCAACCAGTGCTAATCACCGGGGTCTAAGCAATATACACAAATGCTGATCTACAGGCGCTAAGCTAACCTGGGTCTAAGCTGTTTCACAATGTCACTAATCTAAATGCGGGTCTACAGGAGCTAAGCAACCTGGATCTACGCAACACACACACCAACCCTACTCTAAACACAGAATACCAAGACACACTGCTAACCAGTGAGATCGCACAGAACCCTACAGACTATACTGCTAAGCAGTCTAACGAGGCACAGAACATACACTGCTACGCAGTCTAACAGAATCACAGGATGAAGGCTTTGTCACAAGTAGAGGGTTGAGGCATCTGTCACAAAATACAGGGCCTCCAGACGGATGTTCGTGCCCAGCCTTTATCCTCCTCCCCCGGATGACGTGGCAGAAGCGGGCAGGGCTTGAGTGACGTCTGTCCAATCCCCGCGAATGTTGCGAGGTCGGGACGGCCACTGACAGCAGAGGAAGGCACAGCTCATTTGCATACACACAACGTTAAAGGCACAAGGTAGCAGCGGCTGTAACAATCTGACCAAAACTGATTTTTTCTTATTGAGTAATAAATCAGAGTTCTTACTTAAATCTCAGATCTATGAAGAAGGTTCTGAAGGTTGTCATGAAAATAAATAAAATATATTTTAAGAAAAATCTGATTTCTGAGATTTTCTTGAAAAAAAAAATTAAAAATGTGAAAAAAAGGTTTAATTTTTTTATCAGAATTCTGACTTTCACTAGTAAAGACAACGTTGAGGTACGACCAAAGTGATTTCTATCTGACTTTAAGTTTCACATTTCACCACATGTCCCTAACCCTCTTCCATAGACGCTTCTTCATCTCCATTTTTGGTATAAATAAATGCACTTGTGTTCACTTTCCCCCCGACTCTCTCAATGTTATTTGTTGTTGTGTGTTACTGTCTCCATTGTTGTCCAAGAGCTTATTTGGGGACGTAGCAGTACAAAAAGAACTACATGCATTTAAAATTCAACTCAACTTAGTGCAGCTTCGCTGGAGAGGAGAGATCATTCATTTTAAGATTACAAACAAAGAATGAGATTTTCACTTGTGTCCTCTTAGCTCTTTTATTAACAAGAAAAACCCAAACATTTTATTTTGTACAGACATGTAAATGTGGCACTCATCTCACATCTTGAAAATAGAAACACAATTGATAACAAACTCAACCTATTAGCTTTTCTTTTAATGCGTTTTCTTTCCTTTTTCAAACTTTCATTAATGCATTCAACACATTGAGACTTAGTCAAAACTAAAATACCTATTCAACAAATATTTAGAGCAACGTTTACATTTTCATGCAGAGAAATATCAGTTAAGAGAAATCCTCCTGAGCAGTGACAGCCTCCATGCCAAAACAGACACAGGAAGGAGCGCCGCCTAAAGAAACTCCAACATCTACAGAACAACTTATGAGAAGATGTTAAAGCACATCCCATAATGTTAGATTGACAGTTGATCTCTGTGCAGTGAAGACATGAACAATCAGCTCTCAGCAACAATGATGGTCACACAATGAGTTTAAGAAGTAGAAGAGTTCCTCAAATGACTTCAGGCTATTTCAGTTTACACAACTCAGCTGTGGTTCCATTAGGATAAAGCCAAACGCCAGCATGTAGAGGCTGAGTGAATGTGGTCTGGACTCTGTGGAGGAGAGTCATGGTTTCAGAGACGCTGTAGAAGGACAGAACACCTGCTCTGTGATCTTGAGTCGTGGCTGTGGTCCTGGATCATCGGTCCTGGATGAATATCCTCGTGGTTTCATCTTCCTATTATACACACATGCATTTCCAACACACTTGTGTCTTTTTAAACGATTGCGCCATTTAAATCTTTTGTCACAAACTGTGCAGCTCTATTTTTCCTCTTCTGTGTGGACTCTCATGTGTGACTTTAAATGTCCACTATGTGAAAAAGCTTTCATACAGACTGAGCAGCTGTGTGGTTTCTCTCCTGTGTGGACTCTCATGTGTATCTTTAAATTATAACTCCGTGAAAAAGCTTTCTTACAGACTGAGCAGCTGTGTGCTTTCTCTCCTGTGTGGAGTCTCATGTGTGCCGTTAAATTTACACACTTTGAAAAAGATTTGGTACAAACTGAGCAGCTGAATGGTTTCTCTCCTGTGTGGATTCTCATGTGTGCCGTTAAATTTACACTCTTTGAAAAAGATTTGGAACAAACTGAGCAGCTGAATGGTTTCTCTCCTGTGTGGATTCTCATGTGTGCCGTTAAATTTCCACTCTGTGAAAAATCTTTTTTACAGACTGAGCAGCTGAATGGTTTATGTTCAGCACTACGTCTTGGATCACTGACAGATTCATGTCTATTTTTCAGTGAGTTTGAGCCTGATGCAGGTTCTCTGGTCTCTTTCCAATCAGCACTGTCTCCAGTGTCCAGTTCAGAAGAGTCTTCAGTGTCATGTTCAGTCTTTGGTTGTAAACTGTTCTCTGGATCTGAGTTCCTGGCTGGTTCTGGTCCTCGACAGTCAACTCCATCAGCTTCTGTTTCCATGTGTTCAGTTTGTCTTTCATGAGGCTGAGAGGACTGAGGTTTCTCTTTATCATCTTCACTCTTCACAGGGTCAGGAGTGAAAGTGGACTTGGTGATATCAGCCTCCTCCAGCTCCTGAAGCTGCTCTCCCTCCTGTTCCTGCTTAATGTGTGGCGGGGGCTCTGGGTCCTCCTGGTCCAGACTGGTGCTCCATTCCTGCTGGTCAGGGAGAAGATCTTCTTTAACCACCACCAGCTGCTGGACATCTGCAGGAAACAGGAAACACACAGTCAGAACAAACTGTAAAGGTCAAATGCAAAGCTTCCAAATATGCTACATTTTTATAGAAATGTTGTTTTGAAGACTGCCTGTATTTTTTATTTATTTTAAATCGAGATAATACACCCGAAAAAAAGCTTTGAATTAATCCAAAGTATTTGTTTTTATTTGCTTTTACACATTTAAAAAGAAAAGGTGAATAAAGAAGCACATTAAAACTAGAGTATCAATGTATGTCACATTTAACCAACTAGTGCCTACATGTATGGGTAATATTTAAATCAGTACATTAAATGGCATATTATTCAATGTATTTTTATAAATATATTTATTTTGGTAGGTTTGCTCTTCCGTAATACATTTTAATTATTATAATAATATGTGTAATAATACTTACATACTTTTACCTAAATAAGATATGAATGCAGTACTTTAACTTGTAATGGAGTATTTTCAGTGTGGTGTTTGTACTTTTACTTCAGGATCTACTACCTGCAGCAAGTGCTGATAAAGGGTCTAAAGTGTTAATGTGACAATAAAGTGCTACTGAAGAGTGTGTGACAGTCGCAGATTGATCTAAGTGTTTCTTATAAAATGTAGTGGCAGGGGAAAAGGTTAAGGCATGTGGTTTATATTGAAATGAAATGAAAACTATGATACATGTGTATTATCCTCGTAACTAAAGTTGTTAAATGTCCACTTTTATGTACGGTTTGAGGGTGTGGTTCTGCAAGCCTCATCTGCATATGCACCTGTAGCGCCCCGCCCAGAGGCTTTTTAGTGGGCGCGTCAACAGGATGCCCGAGTGTGGTTCTATTTCGTATATGGCTTCGCCCTTTAAGGCTATCGCTATTGGCTAATCCCCCTGCGCACCCCCGCAGCACTGAAACACTTGTAGTCCATGCCCCCACCCTCGGGCTTCCTTCCGGTATAAATAGGAAGGAGGCCCGACAATCTGCTCCCTCTTTTCTTCAGCAAACCAGCACAGTTACTGAAGCACAAGAGACACTTCAATTGCAGAGTAAACATGAGTAACAATTGTGCAGAGATTGTTCCTCATGTGTCTCTGGGTTCATAATGAGTTATGACCAGCACAGACAAAAGCAGTATGCGAATCCTGCCTGGGGTCAGAGCAGGTAGCATGCGCACACACTGCGCCCGTCTCCCCTCGGGCGACAGGAAGCGGCGAGCGGACGCTCTTGCTGCTGCGGCCGAGGAGGACGATTGGCCCGTCCAGGCTTACGAGGCCGCGGACGGGGGCCGAGTGCCAGGCAGGAGTCCGAGCAACTCCTGCCCCGCCTCCCTCCACGGTTCAGTTCTCCCCTCCCTCCTATCCCCCGGCCGGGGGAGACAGAGTCGGAGCAGGGTGCCAGCTTGGCGGCCGAACATGCCGGGTGCACCAGTGTGCCTTTCAGGTGGCGGTGAATAACATCGCGCTGCTCTCCAATTCGGTGGTGACACTGGTAGAGCGGTCCACCACCGAGGCAGAGGAAATCAGCAAGGCGGCCAGCACGGCGCTCACTCTGTACGCGTCCATCGCTGTCTCCCAGGCGAGGATTTCCGTGTGGGTGACACAGATCCAGCACCACCTCTGGCTGCAGCATGCCTCTGTTACGGAGACGGCCAGAAAAGGGCTACTGGACACTCCAATGAGCCCGGACGGGCTATTCGGACCCCAGTTCCACGCCATGGTGGAGACCATGAAGACGGCTGCGGAACAGGCGGACGGCATTCGCCAGCATGTACAGCTGGCTTCAACCTGCTGAGCAGCCGCGGCGTCCACGCCGGCCACAACAGGCCGCAAGTGGAGAGACGCCCACAGCAACCGCCTCGGCGTCAGACTCGCCCTTCGGCGGCTGCAGGGGCTCCGTCCCACGTCTCCGCTCCCCGGCCACCCCAGAGACAGGGTCTCCCGGCGGCAAGTCTAAGGGGAGTGAGGCTCCCCCTCTCCTGGTCTGCTCCGCGAGAGCCTCCAAGGAAGCAGAGCCGGTAATTAAGCCGGCTGCCACTAATCTGTTGATTAAGTAGACAGCAGGGCTCCCTGCAGAAGCCTGCCGGCTTTAACCTATCGGTTAAAGCAGAGCTCGCGGCATTCCTCTGTCCGAGATACGCCTCCTACACACGGTCATAATAACCCATGAGCGCCGTTATAACACCTCATGTGGACAGCACTGCACACACCTCCACTCATCTCCTGAGCGTGTACACGCCTCATGATGACAGCCGGAGTGAAACACAGCGTGTGGAGGCTTCCTCGCTGCCCTTTCGCCTTACGGGCAGCGGCGGCGAGGGCAATGGCGTGGCTCGTCACCATGACGACCATTACAGCACATCACAGAGAAGCCAGAACGGGGGAATGAGCAGTATTCCAGGCTGAGTGCCCCCAACGGCAGCGCCAAGGCGTCAGCGCTCGCTGCAGAAGCCTGCTGGTTTTAACCTATCGGTTAATTAACTGCAGAGCTCGCTAATTAAGCCGGCTGCCACTAATCTGTTGATTAAGTAGACAGCAGGGCTCGCAGCAGAAGCCTGCCGGTTTTAACCTTGGTTAATAACCTGCAGAGCTCGCGGCATTCCTCTGTCCGAGATACGCCTCCTACACACGGTCATAATAAACCCATGAGCACCGTTATAACGCCTCGTGTGGACAGCACTGCACACCCCTCCACTCATCCCCTGAGCGTGTACGCGCCTCATGATGAGAGCCAGAGTGAAACGCAGTGTGTGGAGGCTCCCTGGCGTGGCTCGTCGCCATGACGACCACAGAACATCTCGAGCATGTGCGCCTGCTCTCAGAGTTTTTCTCAGAGTGGCAGCGCGTGGACAGATGGATGAGCAGGCTGATGAGCAGAGGATACGTCCTGCAGTTCACCTCTCCCCCCCCACAGTTCAATGGGATACAGGAAACACTCCTGTCCTCCCAGAAGCTATGTCTTGCGCTCCAATCCGAGCTGCTGGAACTCCTGTTGAAAGAGGATATTTCCAGGGTTCCTCAAAGGGAGGAAAATCAGGGGTTTTCCCTCCCGTTATTTTTCTAATCCCGAAAAAGACTGGGGCAATGAGACATCCTCGATCCGTCAGTATTCCACATGCTGACGATCAAACAGGTGCTGGAATGTGTTCACCAGGACGACTGGTTCACTTCCACCTGAAGGATGCATACTTCCACGTACCCATCATCTCGAAACACAGGAAATTCCTGCGTTTTCCATTTCAGGGAATATCAGACCAGACAATCGTCTGCCGTTCGGATATTTCCTGGCTCCTCGCATTTTTGTGTAGAGAAGGCTGGAGCCACTACACAGAAGAGGGATGAGTGTGGTTTTCTTTGGACGACCTGCTATTTGCTGGCTCGCTCCAGGGAGGAAGTCGCTTTACAGACGGTACATCTCGTATCGCATCTGTCAAAGCCTGGGTTTCATAATAAATTGGAAGAAGAGTTGTCCTCTTCTCTCCTGCGGCTGGGCTGTCAGAAGAAAAACAATGTTAATGGAATCTCTGCCGCACGGTTCCCTCGTCCCTTGGAAGAGGCGGAGAGGTGGGTGTTTTTCATCTGCTGGTGGACAGTCCGGAGAGATATACTACAGGGTTGGGTTGTAACGGAATACATGTAACGGCGTTACGTAATCAGAATACAAATATCAAGTGTATTCAGCGTGCGTTACATTTGAAAAACGAGTAATCCGATTACAGTTAATTTCGTAAACCTGAAGTGAATACATTTTGGAATACTTATTGGAATTATTGGTGGAAAAGTTTCCTCACAAAATGTAATATTCATTACCGGCAGAACTGTGTGCACACTGCACAGTGCTGCAGCATGTCTGTGAGTGAGAGAGATGCAGCGTGTCTGTGAGGCCCCGCCCCCTTACGCAGATGAGAGAGAGAGATCTCTTTTAAAATATATTGAAAGTTAGAAAAGGAGATGATTAGATAAAATGTGCAAGATAACGTTTTTGTAGCATTTCTTTATTGTCGAAATGATGACATTTATAACGGGATCAAATCAAAGTGAATGGCCTGCTGCTGCTGAATGCATGGGACAAGTGACTGGAAAAAGTTTGAAAAGTTATTACATCGGTTCAGATAATAATAATAATGATAATTCATTCTATTTAGGGGCACCTTTCAAAGCACCCAAGGACACCTTACAATTCATAACATATTCCAAGGAAAGGTTTTAACACAGTACAAAGAATGCAGTCCGGGTGATGTGTTTTGTATGTGGGGTGCAGATGAGAGAGCTGTCCAGAATGACACCAAGATGTTGTGTTTGTGCTCTTGATAAGCCATTAAAACAGTAAAATACGTGTCTCCTGTTCACCAAAACATACCCATCTGTTATGGAAAGTATTCCAAAAGTATTCTAAAAGTAATCTGCCACTAGTACGAGCGGGGATTGTTGTTAGCTTCTGATGCGCAGAAGAAAGATCTGGCCCACCCTATTTTTTACAGGCCCACCCTAAAGTACATTTCTGCCTACGCTACTGGGTGGGGCACAAAAAACTTAGATGTCTATATATATATAAGCTTCTGCAGTGAGGTTCATGGCTGGTGAGGCACTGGCACTGACTCTTCAGGTTTACAAATATTATATTTTGACCTAAATCAAAATATTATTTTCAAAAGCTTTTTTTGTCTGATGCTTCAATTAATTTTAAACAGACAGTTCAACAAAAGGATACCCAACATTTTTAATTTTATCATTTAAATATTGAATTGTTCTCTCTTAGTAAGATCCCATTTTCAATAAAATTGCGGTCTTACCTTGACTTGAAGATTAAGTCCATTGGCCTATCCTTCTGGACAAAAATCTCTTACTTTTTGGAAAAGTCCTCCTTATCTTCTTGTAATTTCAAAAGTCTATCATAAATCTAATCTAATCAATAGATTTATGATTCGAAAATGATAAAAGTAGGGTAGACATGTGGATATTATCCGGCTGAACAAAAGGTGCATTTATCTAACAGGTACGTTTCCCACAGATCTTATTTACAACCCTATGGAGAAATCTCATTGTTTTTTCGTCGAGGGAAGCCATGCGCAGCTTACTTTTACATTACATTACATTTAGCTGACGCTTTTATCCAAAGCGACTTACAATAAGTACATTCGACCAGGAAGACACAACCTTGAAGAAAACAGAATCATATAAGTACATCAGGTTTCATAGAGCCAAACATTTCAAGTGCTACTCAACTGGCTTTAGATAAGCCAGTCCTTTATTAGTATATAAGTGCTCTGTTAGCAGTTCTTTGTTAGTAATTGTATCGCTCGAGGTGGAATCAAAAGAGATGAGTTTTCAGTCTGCGCCGGAAGATGTGTAAGCTTTCTGCTGTCCTGATGTCAATGGGGAGCTCATTCCACCATTTTGGAGCCAGGATAGCAAACCCAAGTGTTTTTGCTGATGGGAACTTGGGTCCCCCTCGCAGCGAGGGTGCAGCGAGTTGTTTGGCTGATGCAGAGCATAGTGCACGTGCTGGGGTGTACGGTTTAACCATGTCCTGGATGTAGGAAGGGCCAGATCCATTCACAGCATGGTACGCAAGTACCAGTGTCTTGAAGTGGATTCTAGCAGTTACCGGAAGCCAGTGAAGGGAGCGGAGGAGCGGAGTGGTGTGGGAAAATTTAGGAAGGTTGAAGACCAGACGAGCCGCTGCATTCTGGATGAGCTGCAGAGGTCGGATGGCACATGCAGGTAGACCAGCCAGGAGGGAGTTGCAGTAGTCTAGGTGTGAGGTGACGAAAGCCTGGACCAGAACCTGCGTCGCTTTCTGTGTCAGCTGGGACGCGTCCTCCTGATGTTGTAGAGCGTGTATCTGCAGCAGCGGGTTGTAGCAGCGATGTTTGCAGTGAAGGACAGGTTGTTATCTAGGATCACACCCAGATTCCTTGCAGTCTGGGTCGGGGAAACAACAGAGGGGCCGATGTTGATTGTTAGGTCAAGAGTGGGACGACCTGGGTCTCTGAGCGGGAAAGGACAGAATTAATTGGGTGTCGTCAGCGTAGCAGTGGTATGAAAAACCATGCGGGCTAATGACAGATCCGAGCGAGTTGTGTACAGGGAGAAGAGGAGGGGACCAAGAACAGAGGGACCCCTGTAGTTAATTGACAAGGGTCGGACTCGGACCCTCTCCAAGTTACCCTGTAGGTACGGTCTTTGAGGTATGAGGTGTGGAGGGAAAGTGCAGAGCCTGAGACTCCAAGTTCTTGGAGAGTGCGAAGGAGGATCTGATGGTTCACCGTGTCGAATGCAGCAGACAGGTCCAACAGGATGAGGACAGAGGAGAGGGAGGCTGCTTTAGCAGTGTGCAGTTCCTCAGAGACAGCAAGGAGAGCAGTTTCTGTGGAGTGACCTGCCTTGAAACCAGACTGGTGCGGATCCAGAAGGTTGTTCTGATGGAGATAGCAGGAGAGTTGTTTAAAGACAGCGCGTTCAAGTGTTTTAGACAGGAACGGGAGGAGAGAGACAGGCCTGTAGTTTATAACATCAGACGGGTTGAGAGTGGGTTTCTTCAGGAGAGGGTTTACTCTCGCCTCCTTGAGACTGTTTGGAAAGTGACCAGAAGTTAGAGAAGTGTTGATGAAATGGGTGAGAAACGGTAGAATATCAGGAGCGATAGTCTGAAGGAGGTTTGAAGGGATAGGGTCCAGAGGACAGGTGGGAAGGCGGGCAGAGGTAACGAGGGTAAGAACCTCACTTGGCGAGAGAGGGGTAAAGGAGGTTAGTGTGTGAGTGGAAGGAGGGTCTGGTGACCCATCAGTGAGGAAAGGTGAGTCAGAAAAAGAAGAGCGAATATCATCAACTTTTTTTCAAAGTGGTTAACAAAGTCGCTTGACGGAAGTGAGGAGGGGGAGGGGCTTTGGGGGGGTCCAAGAGGGTGGAGAAGATGGAAAATAGTTTTTTAGGATTGGAATAGGAAGATTGGATCTTATCTTGAAAGAAAGTGCTTTTTGCCTGAGAGATCGAAGCAGAGAAAGAGGAGAGGAGAGCCTGATAGGTTAGGAGGTCGTCGCAGTGTTTGGATTTCCACCGTTTCCGCTCTGCTGCCCTAAGGACGGTTCTATTAGCACGCAGTGCGTCATTTAGCCAGGGAGCAGGAGGGGACTGACGAGCCTGCCGAGATGTGAGAGGACAGAGAGAGTCCAGAGAGGATGAGAGAGGAGAGAGGAGAGAGGACAGAGAGTCCAGAGAGGATGTGAGAGGACAGAGAGAGTCCAGAGAGGATGAGAGAGTAGAGAGGAGAGTTTCTGCAGCAGAGTTTGGAGGCAGGAGTTGGAACGAGTCAGAGGAAGGGAGGGCTGAGAGCACCGATGAGGCAAAGGTAGAGGGGGAGAGGGAACGGAGGTTACGGCGGACAGGTGCAGGATGAGAAGAGATTAGTTTGTTATGTTTGGAAAGGGGTAGAGAGAATGAAATGAAGAAGTGATCGGATGTGTGGAGCGGGTTTACAGAGAGGTTAGAAGTAGCGCAGTTCCTTGAGAATATGAGATCAAGGACATTGCCAGCTTTATGAGTTGGTGGGGACGGAGACAGTGAGAAAGCAAAGGCGGTTAACAGAGATGTTAGTTCGTCTATCTTCCCTGTCTGGAGGTTGAAGTCTCCGAGAAGTACAGCGGGAGGGCCAGTTTCAGGGATGTGTGAGAGGAGATTATCTAATTCCTCCAAGAAGTCCCCCAAGGCGCCAGGTGAACGGTAGAGAACAACAATGGTTAATTGTATAGGATGGGTTACTGTGACGGCATGGAATTCAAAGGTGGAAGGAGTGAAGTTAGGTAGCTTGAAGAGGGAAAAGCTCCATTTGGGAGAGAGCAGGAGACCAGTGCCACCTCCTCTGCCAGTGGGTCTGGGTGTATGGGAGAAGGAATATGCTGTGGAGAGAGCTGCTGGGGTGGATGTGTTGAATGGAGTAATCCAGGTCTCAGTGAGAGCAAGGAAATCCAGGGTCTGCAGGGAGGCGTAGCCAGAGATGAAGTCAACCTTAGGAACAGCTGACTGGCAGTTCCACAGGCCGCCTGAAACTAGATGTTGGATCTCAGTGGAGCATGTGCGATAGACGAGAGCAGGCCGGTTATAGCGATTAGGAGATACACGGGGCTAGTGATAATTGCGAGAAGACACATGAACAGGAATGGAGAAAATACACATGATTATAGCATGAGGGGCTAGAAAAGTAAAGAAAAGAAAATAAGACACCAGCGATACTTAGCTCAATCAGAGTAGGAGTTGCCTCCTCTTTGCCACCCTCGTGACTCCCACAGGACTCCAATGTCTTTGTCAGTCTTACTCCCACAGGACTCCAATGTCTTCAGCTGTCTGACGCTCCAGGAAAGAGCTACCTAAATGGACGCCTGATTGCTGAGTTCTCACAGCTGTGGGGCCACGCCCCTCTAATTAGTTAACTCTCTATAGCTGATGGGCGACAGCAGAGTGGCCCTGCCTATATTGTAATGCAGGCTTGAGTGCCTACTGAGACCTGTGTAACAGGTTCACGTGAGCAGATCTGAGATTTAAAATCTCTCAAAAGTGCCGTTTTAGCTACAATAACTACACAACAATTATACAGAATAGAATAAATTAAACAGAGAAGTCTAATTAAACAAGAATATAACTTAGAGTGGTTGCTGCGTCAATAGGTATTGTCGTCACCCGGTCTAGATGCACACAGTTCTTCAGTTTTTAAATGCGGTATTTGAATGCTTTTTAGCTGGAAGATGACTAATTTACGCTGTTGTACTTCACGCAATCAGCAGAGTGGCCCTGCCTATATTGTAATGCAGGCTTGAGTGCCTACTGAGACCGGTGTAACAGGTTCACGTGAGCAGATCTGAGATTTAAAATCTCTCACTTCCGGGTTTTAGGACGCGTCACTGCAGCTCTCTCGTCTCCTCACACCACACTTTTCGCGGCACACATACTTACAGCCAATCAGCTCTGAATGATGTGAGATGACGTATGGTGGGGATGGCAGCTCACTGCCCCTATGGTCATAATTTTTTTGCCACACACATTAAATAGGAAAATATTCTGAGCATGCGCAGTGTAGTTTTTACAGTCACCATTGACTTAGACCAGGGGTGTCAAACTCAATTTCATTGCGGGCCACATCAGAATTATGGTTGCACTCAAAGGGCCGGTTGTGACTTTAAGACTATATAAAAATATAATAAATAATGTATTATAATACATTATTGCCTCTGCATTGGATTATTATCGGATAGGGTAATAACTTCATAATTAACTACGTCTGAAAGCAGAAGTCTAGGGCAAATAATTGCAAGTCTCTTCAGTGAGCATGTCACAAAACAAGATGCATTGTGGGACATGTAGTTTATGGGCAACGTGCTCCTGTAAAGTGGCATGTAACCGTATAATAAACGTATTATATTCTTTGCATGCGGGCCACATTAAATGAAGTCGCGGGCCAGATTCGGCCCCCGGGCCTTGAGTTTGACACCCCTGACTTAGACAGTGAGAGGGAGGGGCATGATCGGGTTTTGCCTACAGCTCAATAGGCACACACTGTAGACATTAATTAGAAGAACACAGCAATGTACAGACGAATCAGATGATTAAACATGATCTTAAAATATATGTTATATATTTTTTTATTTATTTTTTGCATTTTTTTGTAATCATTATTTTTAATACTTTCTGCTGGCACTAGGTGTCACCTGCCCCTAATGACCAGTCGCTAGTGCTGCGTACCTGGACTCACATTCAGGTTCAGGTCCGGACTCAAGTCCAGAGGTTCAGGTTCAGGTCCGGACTTATAAGTCCGGACCTGAACCCATGGCTTGTGTCAAGTTGTGTGAGTAACTCAAGTGAACTTATTGTGAGCTAATTATCAATTGAAAATTAACTCATAATCAACTCAAATTCGTCAGGTTTATTGTGCTCCCTTCTAACTTGTGTCTACATTTCTCTACAAAGTACAAATGTAAAAAAAACACTTTTTGCCACTTAGTCTACAAATGACAGCAACTACAGTGAACTACTACAAAGTTCAAACATTTATTTCATTTACCAAACTAAAGTAACCAAACAGTCCCTGAGCTGACTGAGCCTAAATCGCTAAAGCGTTGCTGAAAGGTAGAGTGTAGAGTAGACTATACGCATCACACTGTTACACACCTACTATACACTGTAGTGACTGTACAGTCAGAGTGTACTGTACTGTCTGTACACCATGTATGTTCTACAACTCTACATGTGTACATTATACAGTACATACTACATACATAGTGATGTACATACATACTGTTAGAAATTAAAATCAATGTTGATATGGCGTAATTTTGAATTAAATACACTATTTAATTTAAAATCAGTTTTATTCTGAAAAAACCGGAAGTTCACACTATTCACTTAATACTTTTATTCAGAAAAATGTTCACTTCCGATTATCATTAGCATGTGGCGAAATGCTACGTTTTCAAACCGTGAATCGAAGGTGAAATGACATGTGATGTTGTACACTGAGCACACTGGGATTAGCACTCATTTATTGCCGCTGAATAACGTTTATCAGGGAATGTTTAAATAACCACAGACACCAGAATGATGTAATTTAGCAACAGAAAAAGGCAGGAATTGCATTGGACCCGCCCCCCGACGACACCGGCCAATAGGAGAAGACCTCAGATGACAACAGGAAGAGCAAGCCAAGAATTTATCTCTTCTACCTGCTGACCTGGGCTGACAGGAGAGCCTCCTTTTGCAATTTCATTTGTACACCACTGCATCTTTTGTGTAATTAAATGCTGTTAACTTTTATAAGCTTCCCTTGACTCTTGTCAGTCTCTCCTGCCTTCAGGGAGGTTTTAGATGGTTTAGAACAAGAAGGAGAATATACGTAAGTGCTAGTTTTTTTGCGAGTCCAAGTACCGGTTCCCGACGTTCCGGGTTTAACCGGACTTGAACCGAAACTTTTTACAAGTCCAGTACCGGTTCGGCGTACCGGTACGCAGCACTACCTGTCGCCACTGATTCAGCGGGATATTTAAGTTTCCTCACAGGGCTCGACACTAAGGATGGCCCGATGGCCCGGGGTCATCTAGTATTTAGCTCGGGCAATGAAGCCTCACCTTCTGGTTGCCCGATTGGGCAATCTATTATGCCAGTCTCATGCAGCTCGCGGATCAGTAATGAGTGACCCGACAGTAAAACTAAACATATCTATAACTAGTTTGAGAGGTCATTAAAATAGCTACGTGTGATATTCTAACCTGAAGTGTGTTTTGTCCACTCACCGCTGCATGTGATCAGAGCTGCGTGTCGACTCATCAGCAGCAGCTGATCTCTCTCTCCCGTCAGATTAGACTCGCGTTTATGTCCATATCGATCAGATCCAGCTAGTTCTAGCTAATGATATGACTACCTGCTTATTAAAAGACACCTAAACAATAAGTGTCGCTATGCAACTGGGTGAGGCCACAAAGTATAGCGCAGCATTATGCATTTGTTTACATGCCCACCGGAACCCCGAGACATTACCAACAGATCAACGCACAATCAACCCATACAGGACATCTCTTTCTCCACATTAAGTGTTAGACACAAGCCCCCAGGAAGTGCGCCGGAGTCTGATGAGAATATTCGTGCTGGTCAAACGGCGGTACTACATTGCTGGGCCCGGAAACACTTTTTCCCATTGACTTACATGGGGAAACAGTGGTCTGTAACTCGTTGGATAATTTTTGTTAAACTAAATAAACAACCCAGTATGAACGTTTGTATAGCCCTTATTAAAAACATTCGTTCCTCAAGTTGTAAAAATGTGCTAATAACGTTATTCTGTGAGTTATTTCCCCTCGGCATTATGAACGCGCATCTAACCCACGGGACCGCGCCGCCCGGCATGTTCATGTTACCTGTTCAGCACTACATGAGTTTCTCTTTTGGATGCACAATAACAACGGACCATATCGCTTTAATGCCAGCCCACGGAGCTGTAATAATGGATATATTGCACATGTTTGCTGTAATTCATAATTTGTAAAATATTATACTACATGGGCTGTATGATGTAAATCTTGTACCGTAAATGTTGTATTAAATAAAGTTAATATTACCGACGTAGACTAACGTTCCTGAAGCTTCTTATTGCACTTGCAATTGTTTTAGTTACTTGTGGGCTACTTAACATGAATAATCACAGTTACTATCCTTTTACTCCATCACATTTCAAAAAGAAATAGGCTATTGTTATTTGAACTCCACCACAGTAATCCATCATCAGCTTTACTTTTTAGATAAAGTTTTAACTCACAATTGATCATAACAGGCTTCAACATATACATTTGTATATATTACCAAGTGGTTTCATGTACAACCCACACAAGTATCATGCTAAATGAAGCTCTGTTGCTTGGATATCACTAGATCCTGATGTCAGCGGAAGAAAAAAGTACATAACGATTGATGTGTAATTTAGCATAATTTACTAGCTAGCCGCTAGCTGCTAACTTCCGCCTCGTTAATATAAATCCAGTACCATGCTGTCATGAACGTGCGGTGCTGTTACGTGTACGCAAATTCACGTGCTTAATGTGAACGAGCCTTTTGGGCGGCGTGGTTAAAGTTGCTCTATGAGTGCACATACGGGTACTTCTCAGGCATGCCGGGTAATCTGTGACGTTTCGCTCTCTCAAAGGTTGGGCTATTTTGTCATCATGTGCCATTGAGCAACTCTCATAGGAATGAATGAGGCTCCGCCTCCCACGCTGTATCCAGTTCTTATTATACATCCATGGTTAGACATTAGAATTGACTATTCTTGTCTGTCACATACTTTCTTGTCTGTCACATAAGTGGCGCAACTGAAGTGGTATTGCGGTAAAGGGAAATTATTTTTACCGGACATTTTGACCGACGAGATTTGCCGGCTAACGGGAACTCTGACGTCGCCATTTTGTGTGCTTCGCGGATGCGCTCTGCTCCTCTCGACTGCTGCTCGGGTCTGCTCGGTCAGCTTCCGGATGAGGAGGCATTCGTTCGACCAACTTACAGTAGATAACATTACAAACATTTTTAACAGGGGCCATAATAGTGTAAATAATGTTTGTTTTGGCAGTTATAACTGAATGTAATGTTTTCTACTTTTTTATATCTGGGAATGCATTTGCCTTCATCAGATGGAAAGTGTCTTGACCAACAACTTAAGTATTTATTAGGGCATGCAAGCGAGCAAACACAAACAAGAACAAACAAGTGAAATGAAGAATAAAATTGAAATTGTACAATATAATATTGTGGTGGTTCATCTTATAATTCAGTCTAGAGAATGCACCAGACAGCATCTAAGACCTGCACAAATCTAAATGTGCTAGGGGGAGGCCCCCCCCAAACCCTTCGTGCGTCATTTCGTCCGCGCGCATTTTTAAGGGAAATCTCTATTGGGCTCAGGGCCATCTGTAAATTAATTACTAATTAATTAATGTCTAATTAATGTCATACACTGCCTCAGCATGTATATCTATGTTAAAATGCAATGGGGAAGTAACTGAAAGTACTGATTGTGGATATTGAATCGACCGACTTGGAAGCACGTCTCCTTGGAGAGGACGCGCACAGATAGAGATTCTCTCCGACACAGGGTGAGATCGCTCCTTTGTGCCACGCTGATCTTCGTATTTTTCTTTTTGTGGATTATAGCCTGAAAAGGTCGACAAACATTTCTGGTTTTGCCGCCGACGGGCGCGGGAGTAAGGAACAATAGTAGCCTGCCTGGATTAGGCAATAAAAACACTTTTGGTGTATCGCAGAGCGGACTGTTTCATTTTGCTTGTGTTGTGGCTGGAAAACTGTCAATATAATGGATCCATGCATGAAATATGTCTCCAGGGCCGCCTTAATGCACGGGCTGAAGCCCAGGGGCCTACGGAGATCAGGGGCCTATCATGAGCCAATAAAAAAGTTTTTAAAAAAAATGTAATTAAAAAAAAAAAATGTTTTATTTCGGATGTTTTTAAAAAACATTTAAATAAACAAAGTCTTGGCTTTCAGAATATGACACTTTTATTTCCAAAATCACACGATAAATACATTTTTGAAGCTTGTAAAGGGACGAAGACAGCTCTCACTCTGCTGTTCCGCAGCGCCGCCCCCCCTCCCTCCGGCTGACATTATGAATGTAATGCGTATAGTAATCATAGATAACACGGCAGGGTCCGTTACTGTTTGTTTTCATCTGGTTTCAAATAAACAAAGTCTTGGCTTTCAGAACATTTTAATTGTTTCGGCAAATTCAGATGATAAATACAACGTTGAAGCTTCGGCATAATTACAAGCGGAGAACGGAGTAACTTGAAACAGCCGGTGTTTCTCGTGAGTGTTTTCCCCGGGAAACAAACACAATACACACAAACGCAAAAATACACAAACACACACACTCGCGAGCTTCCCCCAGACCAGTAATCCAAACGAAAATATCTTCCCTCCGTAGTATTTTGATCATTTGCTCCGCTAATCAATCAGATCGATGGATTCCAGAGATGACTCCGAAACAGTCAGTGGGCACCACTTCACAGCCAATCAGAATGAGAATATGCTTCACATGTGACTTATTCAAACTGCGAGTGATTGAGTGACAGATGAAGGTTGTTTAGGAGAAAAAGTTTGAGAGTGGCGCTCGGAAAAGGAAATTGTTGAGGGAAAAGGAGTTTCGAGACAAGCAGCTATTACAAAAAATGCCGAAGCTTCCAGGTTATTTTAAACCTGTAGGCGAGGATGAGGAGGAAGGACAGGTGAGTTCTGTACCGAGCGGCAGCGGGGCCTCGGAGCCAAGTAGGCCGTCTGGTTCTGATAGCGATAGAGTAGCGGGAGAGGAAAAACAGACAGGAGGGACATTATATGTTGGAGGAGATGAGAGGACGACGAGGACTTGCTACGTGGAGGGGAGCCAACGGCAACCGGACAGATACATGAGGGAGGCCCGATACGTCACTCACCTGGAGGAGAGGACCAGGCGCGCGCAGAGCGGAGAAGTGCGATCACAGAGCCTGCCGAGGCTATACATGACTTTGATTTGTTGTAAATAGGGGGCCTACAAAACCATCAGCCCCAGGGCCTGATGGCAGGTTAAGATGGGCCTGTATGTCTCTGTTTATTTTGTTTAAGGAGTAGATTGTCCGTTTATCAGTTCTGTTTACCTTTAAAATATTATTTCATTCAAGAACCCCTTGTGCGTTTAATTAACACAACTATTTTAGATCGTTGATCGTCACAAGTGTAAAGTGTTGATTAAGGGTAAAGGGAACATACCTGCTCTGTGTACCCGAAGCTGAGGCTGTAAAACAGCGTCCAGTAGCTTCTGGAGTCTCTTGGCCTCCTCTTTGGAAAGAGACAGCTCCTCCTCGAGCTCTGCTATCGTCTTTTCAAACAGAGCAAATATCTCTTCAGCAGCAGCAGTGAGTCGCTGCTTCTTCAACGACAGCAGCATTTGGACTTTACTCATGTTTCCTAGATCACCTTTTCCTGCAGACTCCGTTAAACACACCGTTTCTCTCTCCATCAAACTCTCACTCTGACTAGTGTTGCTAACGTGTTTCCAGCTAGCATGCTAAGCTAGCTCCTATAGTCCGAGGTAAACGCTCCAGAAAAAAGAGCACACAGTCCACTCAGAGGTTTATCCAAACACACAGATGATGGATCAGTAGTGCTGGAGCTCACACACACTTTCTCAGGAACACAGGGAGAGAGAGGACCGTAGCGACGAGACGCCACATGGATTCTTCTTCTTCTTCTTGGTTTTTGGCGGATTGCAAACAGCTTTAAGGTGCATACCGCCACCTACTGTACAAGAGTGTGTTTCACCATATCATCCTATCACCACTTGTGGAATTATACCACTGTACGTTTACGTTGTTTTAAATTCTTCCAATCAATCCTGTTTCACTCAAATACTTAAGAATGGCCTTCCTGGTAGCTCTTACCCCCTCACCTTCTGTTCCCAGTGTCCCCATCTGGCTCCACTCCCTTCCTGTCTCTCTGACCCTGTCTCTTAGTGTTTCCCTCTCTGTTTTGTACATGTTGCAGTGTAATATGATGTGTTCCACATTTTCTTTCACTCCACACCACCTGCATTCTTCAACTTCGCTTTTTCCCTTTAAAAACATTGTGCCGTTTAATCCTGTATGATCCAGTCTAGTGATTGTGATCTCCTCCCGTCTGTTTCTTTCTGTATAGACTTTATTATGACTGATTACACACACACACACACACACACAGGTATTTCCAGTTACTTTACATGCAGTTCTCGTTGCGTATTTTTCATAGTCTTATATTTCAACAGTTTTACGACAAACTGTGACTTTTTTGACATGGAAATAATTGTTTAAGATTGACAAACATCATATGTGTAATTCATGGCACAATTCAAACGGGATCGAAAGATACGTTTTCTCTCTCCATTGACTTCAATACATTATTTTTCCGAAATCAGGTCCCATGGACCGGAAGTAGATGGGCGTGACTTCGCCTCTCTATTATTCAAAACCATTCTATTTATTCTAAAGTAAATTACATGCCAGTGTTTTATCTTCGTTTATTATTTGTTTTTATTTTAAATTGTATAATGTCGGACTTTTTTTCCCGTCTGTGAGGAAAATAAATGGGGCTGAGAGCCTCAAAATACTGAAATCTGTGTTTTTGAAAATCTTTTTTTCCTTCTAATTTGTTATTCTTTTCTAAATAACACACTGTTATTTACTCAACAATAACACACAATTATCCTTGTTTTTATTTATCCGTTTAATTATTTCATCTTGGGATTTTTAGCATGCTTTTTAGCTGTAAATAAAGTCACCGGAAACAGACGTAAGCCTATAAGGGACACTTTGAGTGATACACACCACAAACGCACTGAACAGATTACCCAAGATTCTCAGCTTGAAGCTCGTTGATTGGATATTTTAGTCGCAATGCATGTTGGGATATCATGTTAATGCGATATGATATCCGAAAACATTTAAAAAAAAAAAATAATACTTTATTCCGAGTGTGCTTGCTTTTCTCTTTGGAAGTCATCACATAACGGCATTGTAATACACGGTTCGGCTGCATTAAATATTACGCATCTGCCGTAGTTCTTTATTCATAGAGCCCTGATGAGAAGACTTCTGGACAAACTTGAAGAACTGCCGCCAAAACTGAATATGTGATGTGGATCATAAATATATCAACAATTATACAACATCTTGCATTTCTTTTCACAAAATACGTCTCCTTGCAGTATCAATAGTAATTCGGCTGACTTTTATATTTGATCCAATTGGTAGATAGGTTATATTTACACCATAACGGTGCACAGCTGATAGAAAAGGACTTTAGATATATTACTGATTTTCTTTGAATATAAGAATGTAAATACTGAGTTGAGAGAATAGTCTTTGTTTTTATTTATTCGTTTAATTCTATAATCTTGGGCTTTTTAGCCGTAAATAAAGTCACCGGAAACAGACGTAGGCCTATAAGGGACATTTCGAGCGAAACACACCACAAACCCACTGAACAGATTATCCAAGAACCTGATTTTCTTTGATTATAAGAATGTAAATACTGAGTTGAGAGAATAGTCAGGGGATTTGGGTGATGGGAGACACATCTATGGAATCACAATTTCAATAGCTTGCCATTAAATGACGGCAAAGATATGTAGAAAATAAACGTATTTAAGATACGTTCATAAGAAACGTAACGTGGGAGAAAATATGTTTCTAGAAGATATGTAGAAAATAAACGTATTTGAGATACGTTCATAACGAAAATACGTTTCTAGCTAAACGTAATTCAGAATGCAGTTTAGTTCTGTGGGAATGTAATTTTTAGGAGACAGGGTTGCCATAATACATTCTGACGAAAAATACAAATTATTATGAATACAAATAAAATAAAAGAAGCCTCCCGTGAGTTACTACAAGCTATAAAGTAGATTTTAAAAACGTTTTATAGAATAAAAGCTCACGGCAGGACGTTGTAGAAATGCGTGTGTGCACCACGACAAAGGAGCCTCATTCACTTTACATTGGGGTTGTTTGTGCGGTGCAGACACGTAAATGTAGCAAAGTTTGTGACTCCAACACACAATGCGGTGTTAAGGAGTCGTGGTGGAGACACGCATTCTGGTGAGATCAGGTTGATTTAAACTCCCATCGACAAACGAGGGAATTGGGTTTGAGACCCAATTGGGCGTCATATGGTACTTTTGGGGTTGGGTTAGGGTTTCAGAAACCTCACCCTTCTACCAAAGAACATCAGATATACACCTTGTTTTATACAACATGTCTGGACTCACCCACAGACAGCTCTATGGAACCCACTTCCAGGGGTCGACCCTTAATCATCGTCTTGCATTTGTATGTCCCTGCATCCGACAGCTGCGCGTCGGAAAGCCTCAGCGATGCGTTTCCACTCGTCAGTTCCTTCAGGAAGAGGTTTGTCCTGTATTGGAAGGTCTGATTCTTCTCCTCGAAGGTCTCACAGCCATCTCGATACAGGAAGGCGATAGTGGGGTACAGATGCTCCTTGGACCACTCCACTGATGGGAAGAAAGCGTCAACCTTTACACTGACGGTGCAGGGCAGAATCACCGTTTCCCCAGCAATGGCTTGGATCTTCAGCGACACAATGTCCCCCAAACACCCAGAATGAATCCCACTGCTGCTCAAAGTGCATTGATACTATCTATAACAACAACAAAAGTTAATTTATACTTTCGATTCTTCCTGCTTACGTCAATGGGAGCGGAGCGTCATCTGATCCGTCCATGTATCAAATATCTTGTTGTGTTCAAGATCGTTGCGGAGTGTGTTCAATGGTGTGTTTACAGAGACATGTTTTGTTAACAATTATTATACATTAAGCTTTGCATACCATGAACTGGACAAATACAAATGAAATTGTGTTGTTTTTTTTAAATGAAAAATAGTCCTAACAATGACAATGAGTAATGACAATGGGCCATAACATAATAAGACATATGGCATACATATACCAACGAAATCACATGACTGGGCATGTCACCTGAGGACGCCTGAGGAAAAAAAAAGATAGACTGTAAAACCAGATAGACCTCACATCGACATGAAATACATCACCCAGAAACAGAAAGGGGGGGGGGGGGGGGGGTTGCACCAAGCAACACATGAAGAAAAAATAATATAAATTACGTTTTTGAGCTAGGCCTAAAACAAAGATGACAAAGAATTCTGAAGATGTGCAGAATATCTTTGATTTGATGAATGTAATTAACTTTAGCTCTCTAGCTAGTTTATTCACGCAATAGCGCATAGCCTATAGCTGCAATATAAGTTAGTGTGCATGTGGTCGGACGTCGACTGACTAACGTAGAGCGTTCACACAGGATTTGCTGGTCATATGATGTCCTGATGAACAGAAACACAAGCAGCTCACTGGACTCAGATCAGATACTTCATCACTCCTCCGCTGCTCCGGTACTAGTAGGGGCTGCGGTGGTTTGTATGTCGTCGTCTTCTTCTGTTTTCTTTAATCGAGGCTACGTACCATGCTGAAAAAAACAGCGTTGACCAACAAGGATGGTCTGGCTGGTCAGGCTGACAATATCAGGCTGGATTGGTTTGCTGGTTTAGAGGGGTTTTGGACACTTTAGTTGGTCAGGATAGTTGGTTTGGTCACAGTGGTCTAGCTGGTCACCATTAGCTGGTTGGACGCTAGAGCCCGATGGCTCAACCCTGACATGCTGTGGGTCGCCAAGTCGGAGTTCGACAACATGGAGCGTCTTGGCATCATCCGCCACTCAGACAGCCCACATGGTCCCCAAACCAGCCGGCGGCTGGCGACCGTGTGGTAACTACCACCGCCTTAACGACGCTACTACACCAGACCGCTACCCAGTCCTCAAATCCAGGACTTCTCTGCACACCTGGCGGGCAAGCTGGTCTTCTCCAAAGTGGATCGGGTGCGGGGCTACCACCAGGTTCCGGTGCACCCCTCAGACGTCCCCAAAACTGCGGTGGTTACGCTGTTCGGGCTGTTCGAGCCAGGCCATAGATTGGACGGCTGAAGGGGAGACTGCCTTCGATGCCACCAAAGCCACCCTCAGCGAAGTCGCCATGTTGGCTCACCCGTCACACAAGGCCCCCATCGCTATCACCACCGACGTGTCTGACTAATCTGTAGGCGCGGTGCATGAACAATGGGTCGACGGCGCCTGGCAACCGCTCGCCTTTTTCAGTCGCCAGTTAACCCCCAGGGAGCGCAAGTACATTGCGTTCGACAGGGAACTCCTTGGCCTCTGGTTGGCGATTCACCACTTCCGTTTCCTGCTGGAAGGCCGTGAGTTTACGTGTTCGTGGACCACATGCCATTCACATTCTGCATGTCCAAGGTGGCCGAGCCGTGGTCCGCCCACCAGCAACACCAGCTCTCATACATATCCGAGTACACCACGGACATCCAACACATCGCTGTTAAGGCTAACGTGGTCGCGGACTGCCTCTCCAGAGCGGTCATTGGAGCTGTACAGCTGGGCCTCGATTACTGGGCACGGACCAGGCCTCTGACCACGGGGTCCGGACCCTCAAGGCCTCGGACACAGGATTACACCTGGAGGAGGTCACGGTCTGTGACTCGGGCGCAAAGCTGTGGTGTGACATCTCCACAGGCCAGCCTCGACCCCTGGTCCCTGCATACTGGCACCGACCCGTTTTTGAGGCGATTCACAACCTTTCGAAGTGTCCCCCAGTTCTCCTTCAGCCTCCTCTTCCTCGCAGGTTCAGCGTTCGATGAGCATGTCCGAGTCTGGATCACGTTCAAACGGTGCCAAACCTCAACGTAGAAACACCTTGTCCTACCCATTACTGTCCGTTAACCGCTTCTCTCCTCTGGCAAATCTACCTGAAGATGATTCCATGCCGCTGCTTGAATGAGAGCAAAGCAGGGTTTCTTTGTGGTTTTTCTTCAGTTATAGGAAGACATCAAAACAAGAGGTCAGTGATGGAGAAAGTACTTGAAGTAAAATGAGTCGTACCAAAGTGCAAGAAAGGAAAAAAAGATTCATTCAGGATTTTACTTTAGTCAAAGCACATTTACATTTTCAAAAATAAAAGTACTTATTGTGCATTTTTTTATAATATCAGGGAAGTTCAGGACGAATCCCGATGGGCCGGTACTGTAGTGGGCCGATCGGACGATGTGGGTCGGTCGGATAAGTCACTAGCACAGCACCTGCAATATCTGACTATATGAATTTTCAATGACTACTTTTTACGATGTTGTATTTGATTGTTGCCTCTGTGTTTAGTGTCCTGTCTGTCTGTAACTTTGTGTGATAGTGTTACCACTGAACAGTGGCGAGCCGTCAGGGCCCTCTAGGCCCTCTGTGAGGGCCTAAGATATTCTAAAAAATAATATTTGAAAACATTAAAAATAAAAACGGTTTTTTTTAAATATTATTTTTTATATTTTTTTGTTGTTACATTTTTCATTAGTTTTACCAAAATAACTTGATTTAATTGTATTTAAAATAATATTTCCAAATAAATAAATCCTTCGAATCTGCCTGTTCAGTTTCTGTTGGAATGTGAAGGGTTAAATGCTGTCTCTGCGAGTTACTATGAAGACGGGAGAGCTCGTTGGTCCCTCTCTACATTCACAGAGGGCCAGCTATAGTAACTCAATGAGAGAGTAATGTCAACTGACAATACAATTGACCAATCATATCTTCCCTCTAAATGGGCGGGCTTTATTTTCGCGGACTTTATGACAAGTTCCGCCCGCTGTGAGGTCTATGCAAGTGGTGCAGTGACGCGTCCTAAAGGTCCTAAAACCCGGAAGTAAGCTTTGCTCGGATTCCCTCGACAGAAAGCAATGGGATTTCTCCATAGGATTTTGGAAAATAGCTGGAAATAAGGTCTGTGGAAAACGAACCTGTTAGATAAATGCACGTTTTGTTCAGCCGGATAATATCCACATGTCTACCCTACTTTTATTATTTTCGAATCATAAATCTAATCGATAGATTTATGATGGATAGATTTATGATTTAGCATAAGTTTGTTCATGATGGCTCACTTCAGTGATAGTGATGACATCGTTGCGAAATTATTAACCGAGTAATTTTCAAGATTGAGTTACAATGATAAACTGGAGTGGCAAAGGATCAGCTGAATGAGCCGCAAGTGCTTCATCCAGAAGGAGGATGGACTTTGTGTTTCAGTGATTTATCATCAAAGGTAGGCCTAAGTCATGTTCAATGCGGGCCGCCGTGCCGACTGAATTCATTTGTAATTGCTACTTGGCTGTGGGTGCCCTGTCATGATAGGTGTAAATGGTGTTGTTTTGTGTGGTAGAGGGTCGCTGTCATTGATGCGTTTTGCACCCCGGGCCGCTGTTTTGATATTCCGCTGAAGTATACGCTGTGACGTAATATCTCTTATTTTCTTTCGAGGGGGGGGGTCAGAGGGCCTAGGTATAAAAGTCACCGCTCGCCACTGAACATGTCTCTCTTGAGAATGAGACCCTGTTTCTCAATGAGATGTTCACCTGTATAAATAAAGACTGAATAAAAAATATTCTGCTTCATTCATTCAGAGGTACATTTATCTTTAGATGTCCTTTCACCTCCACCTGTCTTTGAATGCTGTGAGAAAATGTCTCATATTGTTCAAATGTATGTACTTCCATTAACCGGTTGTTTGCTTCAGACTTTAATGCCACAGTGTATTTCATCATTTTAAGGGTTAGGGTTACTTGTTTAATACTCAGGAATTGCCTCTCAATTTTAAAGGGTTTTATTACAGATGACATCAAGTAAAACGATTTAAAACTTTGAACTAAAGATAAAGAGCACCCCCTTGTGGAAGAATCTTGATATTTCTTTTTTATTCTGTTCATTCATTAAAATGCGATTTTACCTCAATCTGTGTGTGTGTGTGTGTGTGTGTGTGTGTGTGTGTGTGTGTGTGTGTGTGTGTGTGTGTGTGTGTGTGTGTGTGTGTGTGTGTGTGTGTGTGTGTGTGTGTGTGTGTGTGTGTGTGTGTGTGTGTGTGTGTGTGTGTGTGTGTGTGTGTGTGTGTGTGTGTGTGTGTGTGTGTGTGTGTGTGTGTGTGTGTGTGTGTGTGTGTGTGTGTGTGTGTGAATTGTTCAAATGTATTTACTTTCATCATCACTTTGCTTCATAATTTCCAGCCACAGTGTATTTAATAAAGCATCCTGCATCTCAGCTGCCTGCTTTATCATCCTCTGCAATGGGTTGAAGGAAACTTGTAATTGTAATTTTAGCATTGTTAAAAACAAGTTGCATTTCCTTTAAATGCCAATTTTTGTACCTTCATTACTAAAAAAAAGTGAACTCTGTAAATAGACTTTGGGCAAAACTACTCAATCTTCTATTCAGACTATTTAATTTTCTGATTGCTTTACCACATAGCCAGAGGCTGGTGAGGGGTGTTTATCTGTTGTAAAGAATCAGATGCATAAAGTAGAGGGTTGTAAGCAAATGGTAGATGTCCATAAAACTTTGGGTGCAAGCATACAATAAAATGACAATTTTCACCAAAAAAAGGTCTGTATTTTGATTGTTTTCAGGTATTTAAACATGAATCTGAGGATGAAGTGTTAATTTAATGTGAAAATGTTTCTTCTTTTCACACCACTTTAAAGTTATTCTTGGATCAGCCTGAACACTTGAAAGTCGCAAAACAATGACTTGGTCTGCTATTATCTGATTCACAATACCTGATATTATTGACTTTCTAAGCACACACTTCCCATAAGAAGACTACACCGGCACCAGTATTTCAAATGTGGGCACCAGGGGGCACAATAAGACAATGTAATACATTTTAGACCAATAGTTACTTACAAAAATGGTGGCAACAAAGTGACAATTAATATAATTAAATAGATTTGAACCACAACAATTTGATTAGACAGTACTGAATACATTGAATTTATAAAACACAATTATAATAAGTAAATGTGTGGAATTTATTCATTTTGATTGAGTTTTTATTAACCAATTATTTGAACAAACCACCAAGCATATAACTGACAGCAGGTATATTTATGTGTGCAGAATCTAACAAACAACAACAAAATGTTCACCAACATTTAAAAAATGTTAGAAAGAAAACCAAAAAAGGAAATCCTATAATGGCTATAGGAGAGCAGTCAGGACTTTAATGCCTTCCACCATCATAATAATAATAATAATAATAATACATTTAAGTTTTATAGCGCTTTTCCTGGTGCTCAAAGACGCTTTACATAACATCAGAAACAGAACCAGTACAAAGAATGTACCGGTATGCCCCCCTCTGCCACACACCACTAACGCAGGGTTTAGGCCTATAGGTCCAGTCATTGTTTCACATGTTTAAAGTGGAAATGTTCCCTCATCAGATTCAGTTGTAACATCTGTTCCTGCAAGAAGGACCGACTCACCATTGATGGCGCAGCAAAGGGAAGGCCCGGATAGGCCCAGATCCAATCAGGATATGTATTTGTATTGGTGTAAATCCTGGCCAATGAAAAGCCTGGAATATCAGATCAGTGTGGGCGGGGTTGAACTTTGGACTTTTGTGTGTTTTTTAAGTTGCAGCCGTAGAAGATCAACAATAACAATGGTTGGCATGCAGACCATGGGAAATGTTCTCCTAAAAAATAATACATAAAGGGATTAAATCCTGCCCATTTTGCACCTCAATGTAAATCGATTGCGTCATCCATCCATGGCCTTTTTTTTAGGCACGTGGTGGCTGCATGATGACTCAACTGAGTAATGAGGCAATAGAGAACCGCAGTGACGCGTCCTAAAACCCGGATGTAAACTTCTTCCGGTTCCTTCGTCAAAAACGCAATGCAATTTCTCCATAGGATTTTGGAAAATAGCTCGAAATAAGGTCTGTGGTTGACACACATTTAAGAGAAGGATCACGTTTTGTTCAGCCGGATAATCTCCACATGTCTCTCCTACTTTTATAATTTTTGAATCATAAATCTAGTCGCCAAAAGCGAAATGCTAACGTTATGCTATAAACGAACTACAAGCCAGTACAGCAGCGTCGCACGACTTCAACGTCACGCCAACTTAAGATCGTTTCAACTGACTTGCACTGAAACTGCACTTTGAACACTTTAAATATATTAACATTTTAAACTGTATACCCCGTTTATCTAGGCCCTTTTTGTTTTATGTATAGGCTACATGTCACACTGTGGGAAACGATATTTCTGGATGTATAACACATGTAGAATTTGTTTACAATAAAGCTGACTTTGACTTCCGCGTGCTTGCATATTTTAACAAAGCTTTTCATTTTAGCCACACTGAATTTAACTAGAAGTCATGGCTGTGTCAATTACCAGTCTGATATCGTTTTACAAAGATGACAAGAAGAATGGAGATAGAGGAGAGAACCACTACAAGTCAGGACACGGGCAGCCTAGATGAAGGTGTGCTTACCGGTGTTGTCAGGGCTAGCATGAGGGACAAGGTTTATAGAGTGTCGGTGAGTAGTTATAGCAAGAGTACCGTTAACCTAGAGTTAATTTATTCACATTAATTCCCATCAACAAATCCATTTTATGTGTCACATGAAATCTTTATTAGGCAAGGCAAGTTTATTTATATAGCACTTTTCAACACATGGCAATTCAAAGTGCTTTACAAAAAATGAAAGACATTAAGAAATGGCATTTAAAATCAGTCATTAAAAAGCAAAGCTAATAAAATAAACATTAAAAGAAAAAATACATGGATAAAAGTTACAGTGCAGTTTAAGATGTGAATAGTTCAATTAAAAGCAGCGGCAAAAAGAAAAGTCTTCTTGCTGGATTTAAAAGTAGTCAGAGTTGCAGCGGACCTGCAGGTTTCTGGGAGTTTGTTCCAGATGTTTGGAGCATAATAACTGAACGCTGCTTCTCCATGTTTAGTTCTGACTCTGGGGACAGAAAGCTGACCAGTCCCTGAAGACCTGAGAGATCGGGATGGTTCATAATTTAGCAGGAGGTCAGAAATGTATTTTGGGCCTAAACCATTCAGTGCTTTATAAACCAGCAGCAGTATTTTGAAATCTATTCTTTGACACACCGGAAGCCAGGGTAAAGACTTCAGAACAGGAGTGATGTGATCCACTTTCTTAGTGTTAGTGAGGACTGCAGCTTCCTAATAGATGTTTTAGTGAGACCTGTGAAGACACCATTGCAGTAGTCCAGTCTACTGAAGATAACGGGACAAGTTTTTCCAAATCCTGCTGTGACATTAGTCTTTTAATCCTAGATATGTTCTTTAGGTGATAGTAGGCTGATTTAGTAACTGTTTTAATGTGACTGTTGAAACTCAGGTCAGAGTCCATGACTACACCTAGATTTCTGGCTTTATCTGTTGGTTTGAACATTGCAGACTGAGGCTCAGCGCTAACTTTTAAACGTTCTGCCTTGGCTCCAAAAACCATTACCTCAGTTTTATCTTTGTTTAATTGGAGAAAGTTCTGACACATCCAGTCATTGATTTGTTCAATGCACTTACTCAGTGTTTGAATTGGAGCATCGTCTCCTGGTGAAATGGTTACGTAAATGTGTGTGTCATCTGCATAGCTATGCTAACTTATTTTGTTGTTCTTCATTATCTGAGCCAATGGTAGCATGTAGACGTTAAAGAGAAGAGGCCCCAAGATTACACATTTTACACACCAGAAAACACAGAAATATCCATGAAATAAACATACAGTAGGCTATAATTGGGAAGGCATTATAAATGTAAATATATTTTAAATAATAAAACAATCCCACCACCACAGGTATCTACAGGAGAAGAGGGAATTCTCTCCACAAAATGTGAATGCCCATGTGGAGAATGGAAATGCAGTCATGCGGCTGCATTAGCCATCTTTGCCATCCACACTTTCAGCTGCACTGACACCCCCTGTCAGTGGAAGAAGCCAAAGGCAGCTAAACGTACGCATTCAGTGGAGGAGCTATTTCCTCCAACCGATAAGTCATTCAACCCGCTGACAAGAGAGCCCACCTCCGAAGATCGTGACTGGCTGAGGGACAGACTCGGGGGCAGGTTCTCAGGAATGTCTTGGCTTCTCTCCCCCGAGCCAGAAGAGGAACACTTCAGCTTGGACACACTTACTGTTCCTAAAATTCTCAAATCTGTTGGGCATCAGGGACCTGAGGCAATTGTGGCAAGCATGGCATTGTCTGAGGAGCAACAGAGGGCAATTCAGGTGGCCACCACTGGTCAGCGAACCAACCCAAACTGGCATTTGTTCAGGAAAGGAAGGTTGACTGCCAGCGACTTTGGAGCTGTCCTGAGGTCAAAGCGTGTGACTGCTTCCCTTAGTGCCAGGGTGCTAGGGCAACAACAGGCCCTTGGTGGTGTTTTGTCTGTACAGTGGGGGACTATGAATGAATGTGAGGGCGTCAGGGCATTCACCACTGCATCCCTATGCAGGTCCATGAGTCAGGTTTGTGGCTCTCCCAATCAGGAGTGTTGGGGGCATCTCCAGATGGTCTGGAAGGGTCTCCCGCTGTGCTGGAGGTAAAGTGTCCCTACGGAGCCAGGGAAATGACAATTAGTGAAGCATTGCAAGTCAAGGGCTTCTGTGTCAGTAAGGAAGAGAAACATTCAGCCTGCGTGAGGAGCATCCTTACTGGCACCAAGTGCAAGGTCAGCTTCACCTCACTGCAAGAAAGAAGAAGAAATTGTGAATCGTTTTTAATTTACATTTACTCGCCTTTGCAATGTTGTGGTTGTTAGAGTGTTACCCCCTAAACGCACCAGGAGCGTCTGCGCCGCGTTACGTTGCGGCTGCGCCACGCTGCGACCTCCTCCTGCGACCTAACACACCAGGCGCGTTTCAAAACGTTGCGGAAGCGGAGCGTCGTGTGTGCAGCCTCGCAGTTCTTAATTAACTTTAAAACATTAATATGTAGTTGTTACCTTCCACTCCACAAACTGCAGCGACTAAAAACCAGGCCTTGTCCTTTCTGATGTTGTCCTTGTAAAAAGCATCGGTTACATCGTATACAATGGTGTGTTTCTCCACTTCCATTATGAACTCCTCGTCGTCCATTGTGCGTATCGTAGTGGAGGTGTTGTGATGAAGGAGGGGGGTCTGCTAAATTAGTATATACGCGGGATGGGCCTGGCCCGGATGCTCACCTTTCCACTTCCTGCGAGGGGGGGGCTGCCTGTCTGACCTTACGGCTGCGCCGCGGCAAAAATAGGATTCATCCTAATTTTAGAGAAGCGCTGCGCCGAGCCGCTTCTGGGACGCGTCTGAGACGTAACGCGGCGCGTGTGGTGGAATAGCACCCATTGACTAGAGTGGCCGCGATCCTTACGACCGCCGCGGCGCAGCCGTAACGCGGCGCAGCGCAGACGCTCCTGGTGCGTTTAGGGGGTTAGGCTTCCTGTCAGCTCGTCTGTTGGGAAGATATAAAATATTAGTTTCATGGAAGTCACATCGTCACAAATAAGAGCATTAAGACATACAGTACATAGGCTAAAACATAACATCTAAAGATATAACCTTGCACTTTGTCTCGTGAACATTTTCACTATTTTGACATTTTTATAGATCAAAATTGAACTAAAGAAATAAAGGTAGATTAATCCATATTGAAAATAGGTGTCAGCTGCTACACTAATTATAATAGTTATATTTCTTAATTAATTAAGATATTACTGTATTGATCCCAATTGGGGAAATGTTTGTGTTGCAGCAGCATAACAAGAAAAACAAAATATAAGTTATTATATATACAAAAGTATGTTAGGGATGGAATATTAAATTGAATATAAATGTAAAATGTACATGTGATGTTACGTCCAAGAGAAGCTATGGAGCAGAGAGTTCTCTGCCAGCCAGAGGTGATTTGTTATTAGTTCAATATGTCAAACTGATTTCCCTGACTACAATCTTTAGTTACACAGTGAAACGTTATGCTGCTTGTACTAATTAGACTTATCATATAAGCCACACAGGTTTTAATAGGATGTATTCATTATCTTTACTTATTTTGCGGTCTTTTCAGCAGTGCCATCTCTAAAACGGCGATACACTACCCATCATTTACATTTCACCGTGACATGGACAACAATGTAACGTCAGCTTACCTCATGGCACGAATCCAGACTCTCCTTTGGAAAACATTGGCCGGGAAACGATAGAACGAGCACGTTTCATGCGAAGACCTGTGGCTGCAACCCGGAGCAAAGCAACAAACCATTGCGTAGCTAACTAGTAGCGCTAGCTTTAGCTAACGTTAGCCAATGAAACGAACTGCCGAGTAAAATTGGAAAACACTGGCAATTAATTGTTCTATAATTTATAAAACTACGGTGTTAAAAATGACCATTTCAAAAATAGAGATTCTAATGGTAAGATATAGATATACAGATACTAAAGAGACTACAGATAGGCTACTAAAGATAGGCAGGTACTTGCTTTCAAGCAGAACACAGGGGAAAACAAACTTAGCGGGAGTGTTTACGTGTGTAGGCGTAATGACGTACAACGGACTCGACCATTTCTGTAGTCCTATTCAGCCACTCGGTAACAACCATCGTTTTTCAGACACGTAAACTCTTCAAAAATCACCAGTGGGGTCACTGCTGATGTATCTACTGTCGTAGAACAAAACGTGATTTATCTCTTAAATTTGTGTCAACCACAGACCTTATTTCGAGCTATTTTCCAAAACCCTATGGAGAAAATACATTGCTTTTTTGACGAAGGAACCGGAAGTGCTAAAAATGCTAACTTACTTCCGGGTTTTAGGACGCGTCACTGCGGTTCTCTATAGGCTTGTTTGAGACAAGCAAGACCTGCGCAGACCTGCGCAGTTGCGATCAACGTCTTGCTCGTGCGTTGCATGATGGTTAGTCATTTTGTCCGACTTGCTCTGGAGGCTCGCCCACATGAGACTTTGAAATCTCGCGGGACAAAGACGCCCGCAGCCTTGAGAGCGAGGCGAGGCGAGTTGGCGCAGTTGCTCTCCACGAGCTGCGGAAGCGAAATGCTTGATGGGAAACGGCTCGCTGGTATCTCGAGCTGAGCGCTCATTGGTGGTTTTTACCACGTGCTGCTGATGAAGCTCTCCCATTGGCTGGCTAAAGTTTGTTGTTGTTTTGTGTCAGTTTTACGTCGCCACATCCATTCCCATTTTTAATCATTGTTCCACAATGTTTATCATCATGAAATTAATATCTATATATTTTATACTATACTGCTTACCGTTTTCATACTTTATATATCTTAGCATATTCATACACACTGTTCATACTGCTCACAGGCTGATATCAAGTGTATTCATACCCCACTGTTTATTCATCATTCAATTCATTCTATATGTTATTCTGTAGATTGTGTACATTACTTTCCACTTCACTGCTTGTTGCACCTGGTTAGAAGCTAAACTGCATTTCGTTGTCTCAGTACCTGTAATATGTGCAATAACAATAAAGTTAAAATCATTCAAATAAAATCTGTTGTGATGTAATGATTTGGTTTAACCTTATTTATTGAATACATCATTTAAAATGGCAAGATTAAATCAAATGACATCCATGTTGTACACATCATAAAGCTTAAAGGGGATAATAACCTAATAAAAGTAAATGTAACAACTACTACAGTGCAACAAAACAGGAAGATTAAATGTGGTCTCTTAAACATAAGATCTCTAGCATCTAAAGCAATATTGGTAAATGATTTAATATCAGATTATAATATTGATATATGCTGTCTCACTGAAACTTGGTTGAGACATGAAGAATATGTCAGCATAAATGAGGCCACTCCACCCAGCCATGTCAACACTCATATTGCTCGAGGCACAGGCCGAGGAGGTGGAGTTGCAGCAATCTTTGACTCAAGTTTACTTATCAATACTAAACCAAAATGTAATTATACCTCTTTTGAAAGCCTCGTTTTTAGTCTTACGCATCCGACCTGGAAAACTTTGCAGCCAATCTTATTTGTTACAGTGTATCGTGCACCAGGTCCTTATTCAGAATTCTTATCAGAATTCTCTGAGTTTTTATCAACTTTGGTTCTTAAAACAGACAAAGTAATTATCGTAGGTGACTTTAATATTCATGTTGACGATGATAAAAATAGCCTTACTGTTGCATTTAACTCTATATTAGATTCTGTTGGTTTCTGTCAGAGTGTAAATAAACCAACCCACTGTTATAATCACACTCTCGACCTTGTTCTGACTTATGGTATTGAAATTGAGCAACTATTAGTCGAACCGCATAATCCTGCTTTATCCGACCATTTCTTAGTAACTTTTGAAGTACTGTTACTAGACTACAAAGCATTAGTCAAAAGCTCTTGCAGCAGAAACCTATCTGTTAGTGCTATAGCCACATTTAAGGAAGAGATTCAACCAATACTTAACTCGATAGCATGTCTGCATGTAGGGGAGGAAACTTATACAAAATGTACACCACCCCAAATTGATCATGTTGTTGATAGTGCTATAGATGCGCTGCGAATAAAATTAGACTCTGTTGCTCCTTTGAAAAAGAAGAAAATAAAACAACATAGATTAGCTCCATGGCATAATGCCGAAACCCGCAAAATAAAGCAAAAGTCTAGACAACTTGAAAGGATATGGCGTTCCACTAAACTTGAAGAATCTCGTTTAATTTGGCATATTACTCTCAATGAATATAAGAAAGCACTGCGTAAAGCGAGAGCAGCCTACTACTCTTCATTAATAGATGAGAATAAGAATAATGCAAGATTTCTTTTCAGCACTGTAGCCAGGCTGACAGAGAGCCACAGCTCGATTGAGCCTTCTATTCCCATAGCACTCAGTAGTAATGATTTTATGTGCTTTTTTAACGATAAAATTGTTACTCTTAGAAACAAAATTAATGACCTCTTGCCTTCGACCAGTATAGTGTTATCAACAGCTCCCGGAATCGTAAGTTCTAATATTACACTAGATAGTAAACTAGAATGCTTTTCAGCCATTAACCTTGAACAATTACATTCAATGATTCTCTCTTCTAAACCATCCACGTGCATGTTAGACCCAATTCCAACTAAGCTGTTGAAGGAAGTTTTTCCATTAATTAGCACTTCTTTATTAAATATTATGAATATGTCTTTATTATCAGGCTATGTTCCACAATCATTCAAAGTAGCAGTGATACAACCGCTTCTTAAAAAGCACAACCTCGATCCAGAGGTTTTAGCCAACTATAGACCTATTTCTAATCTTCCGTTCCTCTCAAAAATTCTTGAGAAAGCGGTCGCAAAACAGTTGTGTGATTACTTAAAAAACAATGATTTATTTGAAGATTTTCAGTCTGGCTTTAGAACACATCATAGCACAGAGACAGCTCTGGTTAAAGTCACAAATGATATTCTAATAGCCTCAGACAAGGGACTTGTCTCTATTCTTGTTTTGCTCGATCTTAGTGCTGCATTTGATACTCTCGACCATGATATCCTATTGCAAAGACTAGAGCACTTAGTTGGCATACAGGGAACTGCTTTAGGCTGGTTTAGGTCCTATCTATCTGAACGCTCTCAGTTTGTACGTGTTAACGATGAATCTTCCACGCAAACCAAAGTTAGCCATGGAGTGCCACAGGGCTCAGTGCTCGGACCTATTTTGTTCACATTATATATGCTTCCGTTAGGCAATATTATAAGGAATCATTCTGTAAACTTTCATTGTTATGCGGATGATACTCAACTATATTTATCAATCAAGCCTGATGAAATTAATCATCTAAATAAAATTCAAGACTGCCTTAAGGACTTAAAAACGTGGATGACCTTAAACTTTTTGATGTTAAACACGACCAAAACTGAAGTTATTGTACTTGGCCCGAATAATCTACGAAACAAATTATCTAAAGACATACTAACTATGGATGGCATTAATTTGGCCTCCAGTGAGACTGTAAGGAATCTTGGTGTTATATTTGATCAGGATTTATCCTTTAACGCCCACATAAAATCAATTTCAAGGACCGCCTACTTCCATCTACGTAACATTGCAAAAATCAGGCATATCTTGCCTCAAAACGATGCAGAGAAACTAGTCCATGCATTTGTTACTTCTAGGCTGGATTATTGTAACTCTCTATTATCAGGGAGTACTAAGAAGTCAATCAAGTCGCTTCAGCTGATTCAAAATGCTGCGGCTCGTGTACTAACCAGAGTTAGGAAAAGGGACCACATTACTCCTGTTCTGGCTGCCTTACACTGGCTCCCTATAGAACACAGGATAGAATTTAAAATTCTTCTTCTCGCCTACAAAGCCCTTAATGGGCAGGCGCCATCTTACCTTAAAGAACTCATTATACCCTACTGTCCTACTAGGGCATTGCGTTCCAAGAATGCAGGGTTGTTGGTTGTTCCTAGAATCTTTAAAAGTACAATGGGAGCCAGAGCCTTTTCTTATCAAGCTCCACATTTGTGGAATCAGCTTCCAGTTTGTGTTCGGGCGGCAGACACCCTATCCGTTTTTAAGAGTGCGCTTAAGACCTTCCTTTTTGATAAAGCTTATAGTTAGGGCTGATTAGATTCAGCCCCTAGTTTTGCTGATATAGGCTTAGTTTGTCGGGGGACATCTTACTTCTTCCTTCTCTCTGTCTATACCCGTGTACACTCATGTTCCGATTAACCCAGCTTCCCCAAATGTCTTTCTTTTTGGTGTCTATATACGCTGGGATCCGGAGTCATGGATGATCCTGCGGTCCTGTGTCCTGGATCGCGAGCGCTGGATCTTGAGTCGTGGCTGTGGTCCTGGATCATAGGTCCTGGATGGATATCCTCGTGGATTCATCTTCCTATTATACACACATGCATTTCCAAACATTTGGACTACCTATGTTGCAAATGTATTATCTTTTCAATTTACACACGGCATCTATTGCACGTCTGTCCGTCCTGGGAGAGGGATCCCTCCTCTGTTGCTCTCCCTGAGGTTTCTCCCATTTTTCCCTTTAAACTGGGTTTTCTTTGGAAGTTTTTCCTTGTACGATGTGAGGGTCTAAGGACAGAGGGTGTCGTATTGTCATACTGATATTCTGTACACACTGTGAAGACCACTGAGACAAATGTAACATTTGTGATATTGGGCTATATAAATAAACATTGATTGATTGATTGATTGATTGATTGATTGATTGATTGATTGATTGATTGATTGATTGATTGATTGATTGATTGATTGAAAGTGGCAGCTAAAGAATGAACACAGCAGCAGGTCTGTTGAATTCATGCTCATGAAGCTTCATGTGTGCGGATCTGAAGGGACTGATCATTTGTAGCCTGTCCACCTATCAGTTTGCAAACATTAAGAGGGAGGAGCATTTCTAATGATGGAACCCAGTCACTGGTGTGGTTCCTCATCATGACTGAATTAACAAACCTATATAAAGCAATGGAGATCACCTTTGTCTACAGTGGGTAAAATGGAATTGGTGGTGCTTCCACTGCGTGATGGACAGGGAGACATCACTGTAAGAGTCTCACAAGACATTTCCCAAAGACTACAAAATGGTGAGTAAACAACTAAATTGCATTCCAACAATCTGGATATGATTTTAAATTTTTCAGATAACAGTTTAGCAGCTGCACTTATTCAGCAAGCAAGGGCTGCAATAAATGCACAAGGTAATCTATCATTTAAATCAAAAATGGTATTGTCTTTTAATGCAAATCAAACAAATGACATATTCATGTTTATTGTAAACAAATATTTAATTTTCTCTCAATCACAGTCCAATTAGATCATGTCATTCTCCATACAATACATGTGGAATTTCTATTGCATCCACTTCATCTGCAACGAAAAACGCCAACGCAATTTCCGCCATTGCAAACCCAGCCAGTCAAGCCGACTCAGAGTCCGAGCTGTCCGACTTAAGACGAGCTTTTTGACACCTCCCCCGGCTGCGATCGGCTACTCTCGTCTACTTTCGAGGCGAGCCGCAATGTGTCTCAAACAAGCCTACTGAAATGTTCAACGTGACGGCCGTCTTGGTGTGTGGTGCGAGACGGGAGATGTAGTTCATTGAGCGGTTTCACACAACAAAAAAGTGTTACTTCACAGTTTTACAATAAAAACAGGACTGTGATGACAGCTATTAAGAAAATGTATATTAATTGTAAAAAATCTATAATATTTACATCTGACAAACGATATACTGTCTTTAAGAGGAGAGCTGCTGATTCAAAAGAGGTCGTGTGGAGAAGGAATGTGCAACATGCATGATTTACACAAGTTGAATATATGGGGCCTTTAGCATGGTCTCCATTCCATAAGAATGTGTTCAACCCTCTGTACTCGTATTTAACCCAATTGCCCCTTAGATGAAAATCCATTGTCTAAACTCACCATTCATACAACTTGACATTTAGACATTTAGTCAGTGAAAAATAATAACATAAAGTCAGACTTCTAGCAGTTTCACTTTATTAAGAGCTTTTAATGAGACGCCTGAGCTTGTCTTTCATAAGCTTTTGGGGCCAGACGCCAGGCTTATGAAAATAGATTTTAAAATGTTTTTGTGTGGCCATTGCAATCCCTCATCCTTACGTCCCCCGCCGGCTACCCCCTCAAGCACCGCTAGGGGTCCCCATTCACCTGGTTGGGAACCACTGAAGCAACCAGAACCACACTTTCACTTATTTTATCCATTCATTCGTTATTCAGATTTGACTATAGGATGGGGCAACACGGTGGAGACTGACTTGAATGATTCTGAATGTTCTGAGGTTGATGCCTTAAAAAAGCTATTGTTCTACTAAACATGTGTTTACTGCAAACGGGCAAACGTCTGCATAATAATTAGCTTCTTTGTCCCATAATACATCTCCCATTCGTTTGATCTATTTAAAGCGTAATTTGAGCCTAATAGTGTTTATTTTACATTAATGTTGGTGCTTAATAATGCTGTAAATGTCAAGTTTAGGAAGCACAATTGTTTTTTGGAGAAAATTGCAGCTTGTCCGTTTTTCACGTTCGGGTTAAGATGCCTCCGCGTAAAGATGACTCGCGCTATTAGTAGAATAACTACTACCTGTCTCCCTCTCTCCTGTCACGCGGATGGGAGTGTATGATCACAAAGCTCAGAGCTGAATATCAGGACTTCCCAGTAATCATATGGCAGTAATGAAGCAATGTGCTTCGATTACTAACCGAGAAGAAATATGATGATTCGGTAACTTTCGCTACTTCCTTGTAGCCTCATGGAGAGCAGTATATAATAATAATAATAATAATAATAATAATAATAATAATAATAATAATAATAATAATAATAATAATAATAATAGATTTAATTTGTTAGCGCTTTTACAGGTGCTCAAAGACGCTTTACATATATAGTGAAGGGAAAAGAAAAGGTATTTGGGTATATACCCAAAGTGATCTTAATTTGATAGTGCACTGTCTAACTGGTCGATCTGCTTTCTGCGATTGTGTTTAAACTGCAACGCAACATTATATAAGGGGAAACATGGCACAAATAACCAGTATTTATTCACCAGACAGAAAGAAACCCCAACTATTTTCTTTATGTTACTTTAGTTCTGTGGGATGCTTATGCTTTAAACGTTTGGACTCCAGTTCCAATGCTTTGGGAATGTAAACAGGAAGTAGTGCTACATTGCCGGTTTTTATTTTAATGCATTTTTGTCTAATTATTGTCATTAATATTTCTAATTAGCTGTGGTGACAATAGTTCCTATGGCCATGTGTCCAGACAACTATCACTGGCTGAACAACTACAGAAAACGGGCTTTCAATATTGGAATGTTTTAATTTGTATTTGATATTATTTGTGTTATTAACGTTCCTTTAAATATTCAAATTGAAGCCATGAAGGCCCGGATAGGCCCAAATCAAAAAGGGATTTTATTTCCTATTTCACGTGTGTATTCTGGCCAATGAAATCCCTTCTGACCGTATAGAATTACAATTAAAGCGGTAGCTGGTACTATGCCAACTGTAAATAAACTAAGAGGCCTAGAGAAATGTATAGGAGGGGATATTAATGTTGCACAACATTTACATCCTGCCCAATATGCACTCAGGTCATTGTGGGTTGCTGATAAATGCGCATGAGAGATGAGTAATACTAATAATAATAATTCGCCTTGAAAGGCGCCTAATTTATTTTAGGCGCCTTTCAAGGCTCTCAAGGTCGCCGTACAAACCAACACATCCTCACTCCCAGGTCGGAGTATGTTGTCGTTATGTCAAGTCCCCTGCCGGCTTTTTCCAACGCAAGGGGGGGGGGGCCTTAGCGTCCATTTTCAACACAAGGGGGGGGGGCCTTAGCGTCCATTTTCAACGCAAGGGGGGGGGCCTTAGCGTCCATTTTCAGCTTTCCGGGATGTCCATGGAAGCAAGGCATTCGTTTGTGTCAACTGCCCTTAAAGGCAATGAAGACACTACACTACCCAGAATCCCCAGCTATCGTTTGGACTACACCATGTGCTCTGTTTGACAACCACCGTGATAGTCCTCAAGCTCTGTGATTGGAGAGTGTGCTCCGAGGGTTACCGAGCCTCGAACAGCACTTGAAATGGGATGGAACCACGGCAGACTGTTCAAAACTGGATTTGAACGGGTCCACCGCGCCCCCCCTCCCCCACCCCGTCCCCAGAACTACACATGCTGGCTATTCTGTTTCGCAACATGTTCTCTATGGCACGTCTCTACTGGGAGTTGTAGTTTTAAAAGACGTTTTCGTATTTCCCATAATAAGAAGCCAGTATTAAACTGTGTACATCCCTGGAGGTTTAGGGGACAGGAAACACTCACATTTAAAACATATAATTAATAAATGGGTGAAAATTGCTGGTGCCCATAATGGGCAGTATTAATATATATACCCACACGCCAGCTAAGGTCAGAAGAGCTTTATTTAACAGCTGGACTTATGTTTGTGACCCCTCCTGTTGTCAATTGATAACATTACATTACATTACATTAATTGATAAGCCTGAAACATGCACTTGTCAAGGTTCAGAGGCACAGCATCGATCAGCTTAAGATAAGATATACTTTATTGATCCCAAGTTGGAACATTTGCGTTACATCAGCATGTGTAACAGTTAAATATGCAGTTGTGTTTATTTGTAAATCATTTAGTATAATCACACAAATTCTGTGTTTTATATTCAACAATTCTGTGTTCTTTATTTATTTATTGTTCAATACCTGACAAGGCCGAAGATGAAATATCTGCATACATCATAAGAGTATAATACATTATGTATAATATCAGTTAAAATAAGTGCTTCAACATAGTTAACATTGCTGGAGGTATGCACACATATTGATAGATGTCTTGTAATGCACTATTGAGGAACCTGCAACCCAAGTTTTTCATTCAGTGCAGAACTACACCACAGTTGTGTAGGCCTGTATGATATGTCAATAAACCTTAGAACATCTTGAAATCTTGAACGGGATGGGCAAAATAGTCATTATATACAGTCTTTAATTAACTATTAGTAGAGAATAACGAGTAATGAATATACTTTATAGGGATCCTATTAATATCTAATAATAAAAATAATGAAATTCAATAACATGCTTTAACCACCAGGTGTCTCTTTATATCATCTGTGCACCTTTATGGTGTAAATACAGCCTATCTACCAATTGGATCAAATATAAAAGTGAGCCGAATTAGTGTTGATACGGCAAGGAGACGCATTGTGTGAAAAGAAATGTAAGATGTTGTTTAATGGCTGATATATTTATGATCCACGTCACGTTTTCAGTTCCTCATGTTTGTCTTCTCATCAGGGCTCTATAAATACAGAACTACGGCAGATATGTAATATTTAATGCAGCCGAACCGTGTATTACAATGCCGTTATGTGATGACTTTCAAAGAGAAAAGCAAGCACACTCGGAATAAGGTATTATTTTATGTTTTAAAAATGTTTTCGGTCTGTTTCCGGTATTTGTTAATGACGATGTGCTGTGAGATGTGAGACTGGAATTGCAGAGGGGGAAATAACGTATCTTTAGATGCGGATTTTGTTAAACTAATATGTTTGCGCTGTGGACCAACACTATACATTGACGGGGAAGGGGGTAGCAATACAGATAACACCATTAAACAGTTACACAACATAACATAAATAATATCGATAGCAGCGTCCCTAGCAACCACCTTGGTAACAATGAAAACGTTGGACGCAATTTCCTGAAGTAATCTTCGTAATAACTAGCAAACTAAAGATCATGTACATCCACTGCACACATAATCTGAAATAACAACTCATATTTCTCGCATCAAATGACATCAAAACGCATTTTAATGGCCAAACTAACTTTAAAATAGACATTTTACACCCAGAATAAAACGAAGTTCAGCCATGTTTTCTTTTTCTGCAGGGAGAAATGATAGCTGGGGATTCTGGGTAGTGTAGTGTCTTCTGCCATCCTTTACTCCGAAAAAAGATTTGTTTCTCCGAATCGAAGGGGAAAAATACAAAAGCATTGCACACAATTTAAACCAATCAATGTTGTGTAATTAACAAGGATACTCTGGTGTTTTTTAGTCGATGAGTAGTGCAGATATCACTGTAAAATCAATCGTCAGTAAGGGGAATATTTACTTCCGGGTGTACAATTCTCCGCTATCCAATGAGAATGGACGCTCACATTGCCTTTAAGGGCAGTCGACACAAACGAATGCCGTGCTTCCATGAGCGTCCATAGAAGCACATGGACATCCCGGAAAGCTGAAAATGGACGCTAAGGCCCCCCCCCTTGCGTTGAAAATGGACGCTAAGGCCCCCCCCCTTGCGTTGAAAATGGACGCTAAGGCCCCCCCCCCTTGCGTTGGAAAAAGCCGGCAGGGGACTTGACATAACGTCAACATAGGCCGACCTGGGAGTGAGGATGTGTTGAGGAGACAGTCAAGTGGACACAAATGGGACATATAATGGGGGCACTAGGACTGCGCACACAGTCTTGCGGAGTGAGGGTCGGTTAGAGTCGGTGCAGGGGACTCAGAATTTACGCAGTGATTCAGCTGAGTTTGAAAAACTGACGAAACAAACTGCGAGCTCTCAAAAGAGAGGGAGAGATATCACAGCGCGAGCTGCTGCTGTGGGGAGGGCCGTTCGAGTCGGCGCGCGCCTGACTTTACTCACAGGATGGTTTGAGCTGAGAGAGAGGGACGGGCGAATCCTCGAGCTCCCATGCGAGAGAGGGGGGTGAGGCACTCGTGTTCTCATTTGCTGATCAGACACACAGAGGACACATTATTTGTTCAGCTGTACCTGAGTTTTCCTCTAATACACCTTTCTCAGAGTACATATGCAGCATAACAACATGGAATATATGCGGTCGAACATGCGACAGTATTAAAACGTTGTTGGCGGACATTTTATCAATAACATTATCAGTAAATCAATCAATGTTTATTTATAGCCCATTTCCTCCTTAGACGATCTAGTTTCTGTTTCTTTTTGATACAACCAAGGTATGATTTAAAATACTTAAACATGCTATTACAATGAACAAAAAGAACATTCTAGATATTGGATATAATCCAAAACTCTTATCGATCATTTCCAGACGAGACCGAATTTCCAGAACTTTCTTGACATAAACATTCTCCCTCAATAAAAGCATAGGTAATTAAAATAGGTTGCAAGTGGCATGCGTCTCAATAGATTAAACAAAATAATATTTTATAATATATATATTAAGAAAATTCATGCCGGTAGACATTACCTTGGAGCAGTTGCAGGCTCGAGCTCAAAGTGACTTTTATACCGGCTGTGTCCGTGTTCCGTGATAAGCGGTGAGGACGCAGCCGTGCAGTTCCCCGCAGCCGGTATGGCGGCCACACAGGTCATATAAAACACAGACAGACAGAACTCTGACTCTGCTCGTGATGAGAAGGTCCTGACAGGACACCAGGAAGAAGCTAAGACCCCACAGAAGCAGAGTTATTTCAGTGTTTTATTTGAGATTTATCACCAATCTGAGTACTTTGTTTATAAATGTGTGTTAATCATTAATATATATTTATCTAAGAAATAAAAAATAATTTAGGGAGTTTTAATCGGATAAGATTGGAGTTGTAGGAAAGGCTGTTTTGGGTTGTGTTTCTGCTTTTTACATGTATTTACTCATCAGAACACGTGGCTGGCAAATGCTCAGTTTGTGATCTCTGTCTGGGGGCAGCAGTGACAGCCTGCTGTAATGACTCATATATCACATGTATTACCAGGGGGATATTCATTATTAACACCTTATGTTTCAGGCTGGTCGGTTATGAAGTGTGTTTAAACGCACTGTTTTATCTAATTTCAGGAGGAGTGAGTGTTATAGTTCATTTATACAACTTGTTAGAACAACAAGGCAATTGAAAGTGCTTTAAACGGAGCATTAAGACACACAACAATTCATTTACACACAATTACACAATCATTAAAACGCGTGTTATCCTCATGTTGCTTGCTCTTGTGCCGTGCGTCTTTTCATCCCAAAAGTCACTAGTTGTCTGTTTGTAAGTCTCAGATCTGGTTACTATCAAACAAGCAGCGACATTCCCCACATTATTGCACGAAGGCGTAAGCACCGTGCGTGAGAGAGAGCTCGTGCCCGACAGCCGGCCCGGTGAACACGGAAGCAGCAGACTCTCTCCCTCGTAAACAACTCTGGATCTAAGCCGGTGCTTTGAGAGGGACATCATCATATAGAGAGAGAGAGGCTGCTGTGGAGTGAGAGCCGGTGGTGAGCCCTTTCTCTCAGACACAACGTCCCGTCCCCAGAGTCAGCTACAGCAGGTGTCCACGGAGTGCAGACTGAATGTTTTCCAAATGCTCTCTCTTTAATACTCGTTGTTTTCGGGGGTTCCGCCCACATTGTAAATGGCTCCGCCCATTTTTCATGGTGTCCGCCTACATTTTTTAGTGTAACCTCATTTGGAAAAAGGAAAGCAGCCGAGCAGGAGAGCGTGTGATTTTACACGAGAGAGAAACAGGCTGAAAGAAGAGAGGAGACTTCAGCACAGTTTGAGAAAGGTCTTCGTGAGGCTCAACGGGAGGATTTCTGAAGAGAAATATGATGGAGATCTTTCCGAGAGAAAAGCACACGAGGCCGAGGGAGAAGAGTTCCTCAAGTATCAGGACTTCACAGAAATCATAGGCAGTTTAAATGTTTAAATGTGCTTTATGCAAAACACATGTATGGACATTTCACCTCTCTAAATGATTGTTTTATTTATTATATTGGTTTTAAATAATAATAATAATAATAATAATAATAAACTATATAGCCTAACTCTCAGGAGCTCGTGTCTGAGTCTGTTGCTGCTTCCGCCTCTCTCTCCTTCGGCAGCTCAAAGAATCGCCCGTCTCTCTCACAGCTCAAACAATCCTGTGCGTAAAGTCAGGCGCGAGCCAACTCGAACGAGCCTCCCCACAGCAGCGCTCGCGCTGTGACCCCTCTCCCTGTCGAAGCTCTCACTCAATCCCTCTCATATGGAGCTCGTCGCTGCTTTCGCCGTTGGCTTCTCCAGTCTCACTCTCAGATCAAGATCCCTCCGCGTACAAATGTCAAAACACATGTATGGACATTTCACCTTTCTAAAGTATTGTTTTATTTATTATATTGGGCTTAAATTATAATAAACTATTTAACTCTTGCAGGAGAGGTGCGCGAGTACTCTCCCACACAGCGGGAAACATGCTGCACCCGCGAGCTTGCCGCACGAGAGAGGGATCGCGTTGTGTCTGCGCCTCCCCCGGGACCCACGCCGGGACCCCAACCGGGACCCCAACTTGGACCCCCACCGGGACCCCCGGGGGGACCCCAACTTGGACCCCCGGGGGCACCCCGACCGGGACCCCGGGGGGAACCCCGGGGGGACCCCAACTTGGACCCCCGGGGGGACCCCAACTTGGACCCCCGGGGGCACCCCGACCGGGACCCCCGGGGGGACCCCAACCGGGACCCCCGGAGGGACCCTAACTTGGACCCCCACCGGGACCCCCGGGGGGACCCTAACTTGGACCCCAACCGGGACCCCCGGAGGGACCCTAACTTGGACCCCCACCGAGACCCCCGGAGGGACCCTAACTTGAACCCCCGCCAGGACCCCACGGTGCTTTGAGAGAGAGAGGCTGCTGTGGAGTGAGAGCCGGTGGTGAGCCCTTTCTCTCACAGACACAACGTCCCGTCCCCAGTGTCTGAGGGACGTTGTGTCTGCGCCCCCAGGAGAGGTGCGCGAGTACTCTCCCACACAGCGGGAAACATGCTGCACCCGCGAGCTTGCTGCACGCTCGCAGTTTGTTTCGTCAGTTTTTCACACTCAGCTGCACCGACTCTACACCGACCCTCACTCCGCAAGACTGTGTGCGCAGTCCTAACATCTGGAAGGCCCTTTGAGCCACACACACTTCCATCAGGCAACACGTGCTCGCTGTGGGCCCACACCCTGCGTGGAAACAGCTTCCCGGAGTTTTAATGTTTTTTAAATGTTTTGGAGAGAATATCTTCACCTCCAGTCCAGCACACAAACACAACACAAAATACATTTGATTATTTTATTGGCACAGATCAGATTCAGAACCCCTTGTTCCCCAGAGAGGGGAAGCGCTGCATCGAGAGGGAAGTGCAGCGACAATAAAACACATTATACATGAATGTTAAGCTGATGAAGCGTGTCCACTCTCTCCTGGAGCACGAGGGTCTGTGCCGGGCTGACTCTCCTCTTCTGTCAGAGGTCTTCCACCACCGGGTGAGACACGTGACCTGCAGACCCTCTGCCCACACACAACACCAAGTGCAACCAGAACCAGAGCAGCGGTGATGGCGAGGGGGGTCCACGGGGTCTGCTTCTGCTCCAGGGAAACACAACAAGAGCACGTGATGACATTCAGATGGACACGTGTCTCCTCGGAGCCGCAGGCTAACCCGTGCAGTCCCTGCTCGTTGATGCTGCTCCTGTTTGAGACCACGGACTCGTTTGGACTCATCCGGTCTTTGTAACCTGCTGCCGGCTTCCAGGCATCCTCCAGAGGAGCCACGGCCTGACTGCTTCCACCTGTCAAAGTGTGCTGAAGTGTCGCTCCTCTCTCCCTGCACTGCTCGGTCTCTGGAAACTGAACTGGGTCTCCTGATATCGTATCGACAGCTAGGCCTCCCACGAGAGGAAGGTGGACAATAAGTAAGAACATGCGCAAAGTAAGAGCTGCCATCTCCAGGCTTCTTCGTCTGGATCCTGTGCTTATTACAAGTGCTCTCTCGGTAACACTATTCTCTCAGAGCCTTGAGAGAGGGATCCGCCTCCTCTGTGCAGAGCTGTGTGAGAGAGGTGCAGTTACAGCAGGTGTCCACAGAGTGCAGCCCGAGTCAGACTGAAGCTTCTCCAACTGCTGTCTCTTTAAATACTCTTTGATTTCGGTTTCATCTGTGGGAGGAGTCTGACTTCCCGATTCATTTTAACCGAGATTTGAGAGAGGGCTCGGGCTCGACTTCAAGACGGCAGCTCGCGGTTGTTGAGCCGTGTATTCCCCACGCCGGATGTCGGGCCCGGTACCTCTCTCTCACAGCTCGGGGGAAAAGGCTGATCCTGAAAGATCAGATCTCGCTGCGATCCCTCTCTCGTGCAGCAAGCTCGCGGGTGCAGCATGTTTCCCGCTGTGTGGGAGAGTACTCGCGCACCTCTCCTGGGGGCGCAGACACAACGTCCCTCAGACACTGGGGACGGGACGTTGTGTCTGTGAGAGAAAGGGCTCACCACCGGCTCTCACTCCACAGCAGCCTCTCTCTCTCAAAGCACCGTGGGGTCCTGGCGGGGGTCCAAGTTGGGGTCCCTCCGGGGGTCCCGGTTGGCGTGCCCCCGTGCACCCCGACCGGGACCCCCGGGGGTCCCGGTGGGGGTCCAAGTTGCGGTCCAAGTTGTGGTCCCGGCGTGGGTCCCGGGGGGGGCGCAGACACAACGCCATCCCTCTCTCGTGCAGCAAGCTCGCGGGTGCAGCATGTTTCCCGCTGTGTGGGAGAGTACTCGCGCACCTCTCCTGCAAGAGTTAAATAGTTTATTATTATTTAAGCCCAATATAATAAATAAAACAATACTTTAGAAAGGTGAAATGTCCATACATGTGTTGTACAAAAAGCATATTTAAACTGCCATATGATTACTGTGAAGCCCTGATACTCGAGGAACTCTTCTCCCTCTGCCTCGTGTGCTTTTCTCTCGGAAAGATCACCATCATATTTCTCTTCAGAAATCCTCACGAAGACCTTTCCAAACTGTGCTGAAGTCTCCTCTCTCCTTTCAGACTGTTTCTCCCTCGATCTCCTGCTCGGCTCTCGGAGGGATAGCTACTCCCCCTCCTCCTCGTTGGCTGCTTCCGTGTTCACGGGGCTTGCTGTTGGGCACGAGCCCTCTCTCAGTGAGCACTGCAGTGAGAGGCACTTTCCGACTTGGCCTCTTTTCTCAGCTGTGAGAAAGAGGGAGCCTCGCTACAGCCGGCACCGTGAAGACACAGCTCAGCATGTTCTCATTGGCTGGTCAGACACAGAGAGAGAGAGAGAGGGAGGCTGTGAGAGAGAGCTCGTGCCCGACAGCCGGCTCCGCGAAGTTGGAAGCAGCCAGGGAGGAGGGAGTTAACGCAGCGAGAGCCGAGCAGGAGAGCGTGTGATGTTACGTTAGAGGCAAACACGGAAACAGCCTGAAAGAAGAGAGGACACTTCAGCTCAACGGGAGGATTTCTGGTTATGAGACAGTCCGTGAACTTTAACAGCTCAAACGCGACACACTGACCGAGTTCCACTTTATCCTTGGTGTGTTCAGATTGTACGCGGAGGGATCTTGATCTGAGAGTGGGACTGGAGAAGCCAACGGCGAAAGCAGCGACGAGCTCCATATGAGAGGGATTGAGTGAGAGCTTCGACAGGGTGTGGGCCCACAGCGAGCACGTGTTGCCTGATGGAAGTGTGTGTGGCTCAAAGGGCCTTCCAGATGTTAGGACTGCGCACACAGTCTTGCGGAGTGAGGGTCGGTGTAGAGTCGGTGCAGCTGAGTGTGAAAAACTGACGAAACAAACTGCGAGCGTGCAGCAAGCTCGCGGGTGCAGCATGTTTCCCGCTGTGTGGGAGAGTACTCGCGCACCTCTCCTGGGGGCGCAGACACAACGTCCCTCAGACACTGGGGACGGGACGTTGTGTCTGTGAGAGAAAGGGCTCACCACCGGCTCTCACTCCACAGCAGCCTCTCTCTCTCAAAGCACCGTGGGGTCCTGGCGGGGGTTCAAGTTAGGGTCCCTCCGGGGGTCTCGGTGGGGGTCCAAGTTAGGGTCCCTCCGGGGGTCCCGGTTGGGGTCCAAGTTAGGGTCCCCCCGGGGGTCCCGGTGGGGGTCCAAGTTAGGGTCCCTCCGGGGGTCCCGGTTGGGGTCCCCCCGGGGGTCCCGGTCGGGGTGCCCCCGGGGGTCCAAGTTGGGGTCCCCCCGGGGGTCCAAGTTGGGGTCCCCCCGGGGTTCCCCCCGGGGTCCCGGTCGGGTGCCCCCGGGGGTCCAAGTTGGGGTCCCCCCGGGGGTCCCGGTGGGGGTCCAAGTTGGGGTCCCGGTTGGGGTCCCGGCGTGGGTCCCGGGGGAGGCGCAGACACAACGCGATCCCTCTCTCGTGCGGCAAGCTCGCGGGTGCAGCATGTTTCCCGCTGTGTGGGAGAGTACTCGCGCACCTCTCCTGCAAGAGTTAAATAGTTTATTATAATTTAAGCCCAATATAATAAATAAAACAATACTTTAGAAAGGTGAAATGTCCATACATGTGTTTTGACATTTGTACGCGGAGGGATCTTGATCTGAGAGTGAGACTGGAGAAGCCAACGGCGAAAGCAGCGACGAGCTCCATATGAGAGGGATTGAGTGAGAGCTTCGACAGGGAGAGGGGTCACAGCGCGAGCGCTGCTGTGGGGAGGCTCGTTCGAGTTGGCTCGCGCCTGACTTTACGCACAGGATTGTTTGAGCTGTGAGAGAGACGGGCGATTCTTTGAGCTGCCGAAGGAGAGAGAGGCGGAAGCAGCAACAGACTCAGACACGAGCTCCTGAGAGTTAGGCTATATAGTTTATATTATTATTTATTATTATTATTTAAAACCAATATAATAAATAAAACAATCATTTAGAGAGGTGAAATGTCCATACATGTGTTTTGCATAAAGCACATTTAAACATTTAAACTGCCTATGATTTCTGTGAAGTCCTGATACTTGAGGAACTCTTCTCCCTCGGCCTCGTGTGCTTTTCTCTCGGAAAGATCTCCATCATATTTCTCTTCAGAAATCCTCCCGTTGAGCCTCACGAATAATAATAATAATAATAATATTTACATTATTTGTTCAGCTGTACGTGAGTTTTCCTCTAATACACCTTTCTCAGAGTACATATGCAGCAACAACATGGAATATATGCGGTCGAACATGCGACAGTATTAAAACGTTGTTGGCGGACATTTTATCAATAACATTATCAGTCAATCAATCAATGTTTATTTATAGCCCATTTCCTCCTTAGACGATCTAGTTTCTGTTTCTTTTTGATACAACCAAGGTATGATTTAAAATACTTAAACATGCTATTACAATGAAAAAAGAACATTCTAGATATTGGATTAAATCCAAAACTTTTATCGATCATTTCCAGACGAGACCGAATTTCCAGAACTTTCTTGACATAAACATTCTCCCTCAATAAAAGCATAGGCAATTAAAATAGGTTGCAAGTGGCATACGTCTCAATAGATTAAACAAAATAATATTTTATATATATATATTAAGAAAATTCATGCCGGTAGACATTACCTTGGAGCAGTTGCAGGCTCGAGCTCAAAGTGACTTTTATACCGGCTGTGTCCGTGTTCCGTGATAAGCGGTGAGGATGCAGCCGTGCAGTTCCCCGCAGCCGGTATGGCGGCCACACAGGTCATATAAAACACAGACAGAACTCTGAATCTGCTCGTGATGAGAAGGTCCTGACAGGACACCAGGGAGAAGCTAAGACCCCACAGAAGCAGAGTTATTTCAGTGTTTTATTTTAGATTTATCACCAATCTGAGTACTTTGTTTATAAATGTGTGTTAATCATTAATATATTTATCTAAGAAATAAAAGATAATTTAGGGAGTTTTAATCGGATAAGATTGGAGTTGTAGGGAAAGGCTGTTTTGGGTTGTGTTTCTGCTTTTTACATGTATTTACTCATCAGAACACGTGGCTGGCAAATGCTCAGTTTGTGATCTCTGTCTGGGGGCAGCAGTGACAGCCTGCTGTAATGACTCATATATCACATGTATTACCAGGGGGACATTCATTATTAACACCTTATGTTTCAGGCTGGTCGGTTATGAAGTGTGTTTAAACGCACTGGCTTATCTAATTTCAGGAGGAGTGAGTGTTATAGTTCATTTATACAACTTGTTAGAACAACAAGGCAATTGAAAGTGCTTTAAACGGAGCATTAAGACACACAACAATTCATTTACACACAATTACACAATCATTAAAACGCGTGTTATCCTCATGTTGCTTGCTCTTGTGCCGTGCGTCTTTTCATCCCAAAAGTCACTAGTTGTCTGTTTGTAAGTCTCAGATCTGGTTACTATCAAACAAGCAGCGACATTCCCCACATTATTGCACGAAGGCGTAAGCACCGTGCGTGAGAGAGAGCTCGTGCCCGACAGCCGGCCCGGTGAACACGGAAGCAGCAGACTCTCCCTCGTAAACAACTCTGGATCTAAGCCGGTGCTTTGAGAGGGACATCATCATATAGAGAGAGAGAGGCTGCTGTGGAGTGAGAGCCGGTGGTGAGCCCTTTCTCTCAGACACAACGTCCCGTCCCCAGAGTCAGCTACAGCAGGTGTCCCCGGAGTGCAGACTGAATGCTTTCCAAATGCTCTCTCTTTAATACTCGTTGTTTTCGGGGTTCCGCCCACATTGTAAATGGCTCCGCCCATTT